>NC_059482.1:2359036-2666664 GCF_018139145.2 Gymnogyps californianus | reverse complement strand
AAGGTGCTGGGTGTCCCCTTTGTGCTACGCGGTGCTTCATTCCCCTCTCATATCAGCCAAGAGTCATCACTCTTTCTGCTGCTACCCTGGAAAGATGAAGGATGCACTGCAGACAGTGGCTCCCATCTCGTTAGTGCTAACGTTGATACCTAAGGCAAATTGTCCATGGGCACTGGTGTGTGGTGGTCAGCTAAAATATAATATCCAGGCAAGAGAGGTGGGCCAGAAAGCTCATCCTCACCCCTTGGCTTTCGGCACAGCCGCTGGCCGTGGAGGATAGATGCACGTGGAGCATCGGGGGAAGCTCAGGACCGACACCAGCTCTCAGCGACGGATGATGGTAGCTTTCATGCAAGGCAGACAGACCCGAATTCTCTCCAGGGTTTCCTTCTGCTACCACAGTTCAAGGTTTTGTAATTAGTGGCTGGACTACTTAGGAGAGGAAGGGCCGTCACCGGTGCTAGGGATATGAGTTCCAGAGACAGGCGGCATTTGGCAAGCACTCAGCTCCTCTCCAGTGCAAGCTTCATGGGGCCCCGTTGTTCAGCACCTTAAATAATAGCTTCTCGGAGCAGCCGATCCCTAGCACCCCGGAGGGGATGCTGTTCTCAGGTTAGTCCTAAGTAATGCACTCCCAGGCATAATTATAGCCAAGCCATTCACCAACGATGAGAAAAATATAATTAAGCTCAATAGTCTCAGGAGGAGTCGGGCTACAAATTAGCTCAGTGTCATTCAACTTCAGAAAGGGAAACTGGAGAAAAAAAGAAAAAGGAAGCAAATAAAGACAATTGGCAGTGAGGACGGGTAAAGGAAAATGTTTGGACTCAGCATGGATGCTCCTTCAGGATGCTGCAGCGAGGGCAGAGCATCCATCTGCGTTTGACGTACAATGGGGAGCAGGAAGGCAAGAAAAGCCCTGGAGAGCTGAACAGCAAAGTACAGAAGGTTGTTTGAGCCAAACAGGTATTTTCTTCAGAAAAATGGAAATGCAGCCCAGGCAAAACCCACAGAAAAGAATAGATTCTGCAGTTCTGATCCTAAACATTTTAAGTTGCGGTAATGTCACTACCGGCAGTACGCCGAGCCATAATAATGCTGCTTAATGCTCTCTCAGGCCTGTGCCTGCAGCTTTGCAATTGTACTTAGCTGCATTTGATTTAAGGTTTCTGCTGGCTTTGCTGGTGCCTGGGGGAGGTGGCTGCGGGGCTCCCACTTTAGTCTCGCCCTAATCCCCACCTCGTGCTGCCGGCGGGGCTTTCGCTGCGGATGGAGACGGGGGAGGAGGAGGAGGAGGAGGGATGTGGGTTAAGGGGAACGCTGTGGCCCCAAAAGGGTTGCCTGTCCCCTTCCTTGGGTCAGGATGGCGGGGACCAGCCGGCAGCGGACTGAAGCCGGAATGGGTCACAGCTGAACTGGCTGCGGGGATGAGGCTGAGCAAATGCTTCAGGGATCAGACCAAGCGTGCCGGGGTCTCCCGCCGCCTCGTCCAGCCCCTCTTTGGGCACCTCTGGGTCCAGGGAGGGTTCTTTTACTTCTGGCCCCTTGGAGAAGCGCTGCTCCTTTCCCCGCTGAGGCCGTGCAAGCCATCTGGAGCTCGGGGCTGTGCAGGAGTCACCTCTACCCATTAGTTGGGGACTGATGGGGTCACGGACGGCATCACCTGGTACCCGCTGGGGCTCGTGCAGGGAGAGTGTGCACCTTCCATCCCTTCCCAGTCTCTCCATCCTTTCCTTGAGGGGCGCAAAGAGACAGGGAGGGAAACACAGAGGGGATGGATGGAGGTAACTCAAAGGCTGAGATCAGCTGGGGCAGGAGGTAATTCTCTTTATGGCAGCATTTTCTTTTTCCTTCCTGCCCTCTCTCCCCCCCGACAGCCCCTGGGCAATGCAGAGAGGAGCAAAGCCCGGGGCTGGCAGCCTCCGCCAGGCTTTACCATTGACAGAGAGCTGAGCTGAGCTGCGGCAGAGCACGCCAACTTTCCTTCCTGCCGGCTCCTTCCCTCTGCCACCTCCCTCCCCTCCTCCTGCCCGTGCACAAGCTCCCGCGTGTTGACAGGGGTCAGGAGATACCACGGCAGCAGAGATTTGGATCAGCTGTTATTCCTCCCGTTCGTGTGTCGCTGTCAGCCGGGATGACACAGGTACCTCTGGCTCACGGCAAGCACAACTTCCACCTCTAGTCCAGGACACTCGAGGAATGGCGGATCCCCGGATGGCATCCCGGAGCATCGCATCCTTACCCATCGCCGGCTCTTGCGGGATCTGCTCTCCGCACCATGACTGTTTAAGTCCTCCTGCAATGCCAATTCAATAACTTCCTGCTCAGACAGGATTTACAGCGTTAAGCCCTTTTGCGTCCATGTCAAAAGTCAGGACTAGCCAGCACGCTTGCGCGGGGCCAGCTCTGCGTGTCCCCGGCTGCCACCCCGCTGCCTGCACTGCGGTGCAGAGGTGGAGGGGCGCATCCGTGCACAGACATGAACAGGCTGGAGAATTAAGTGCCTTTCATAGGAATGATGCTTTATAAATTAATCCAGCTGGAAAAACCTCAGCAGGGTCTTTTTTAGCTTCTAGGAGAGCAGCTCAGCGTGCGTTTTGCTAGCCCCTCTCCTTTCATTGCTCTCCCATCCTTCAATCCCGACTGCCGCTCCCGACTCGCCGGCTCTCACCGCCTTCCCTCTCCGCTGAGCCGAATATGAGCTAAAACACCCCAGCTCCGTGGCCCAGGTGTGCGACAGGCATTCGTATAATCATTTCCAACATTGCTAGGTCGGGATGAAATAACATTGGCAGAGCGGAGATTCACAGCCCGTTGGATTTGCTGTGGTCCCAGCCGGCTCTGCCCTCCTCCCCGCGCTCGTCGGGGAAGATCTCCGAAATCCATGTGGTCCTGGCAGACACGGTTTGTGTCGTGGCAGGCCCGCAGCAAAGCGCAGCTGGAGGGGCTGGTTTTGCCGTAGAGTGAAGCAGGAGAGGGGTCTTGGGATGCGGGAGGAAGCAAAACGCCCGGCGGCAGAGCCGGGATGGGAAAGCCGTGCCGGTGCCTCGGAGCGCGATGTGCCGGTGCCTGCTCCGTGGTCGCTTTTGCAGCGGGACCAGATGGAAACGGGCAGGGATGGCACCGGCTGGCAGCGAGGCAGGAAGGATGGGAGGGTGATTCACTCCTGGCAGCCACCGCTTCCACGGGAAGGGGCTGCCCCGGAGAGCTGGGCAGGAGGCGCGGGGCAGCGCGGGGGGCTGATGGGGAGGCTGCCTCGTCCTCCTCCTCCTCCTCCCCTCTGGCATCGCGCGGCAGCCCGTCGCAGTCCGGATCATCTGCCTGGTTTCTAATCCAAGCCTTTTACCTGCTGTCCTGCTGGGGCTGGCCCCGCTGCAGAATCAGCCCTTCTCGGGAGATGGCGCAGGATGATTTCAGCCCCCTGAGCCGTGTTAGATCCCCCCACTAACACAATAACCTCCTACCTGCCCCGATTGCCTGCGCAGCACAGGGAAGAGGGGATGAGCTGAAGAAGAGGATGGTGAAGCCTCTTCTTCGCACTGACGCCCGCTAGCTTTTGGGTGGGGCAGCCCTTCATCAGATGGGAAAAAAAAGAAAAAGCCGACAACAACAACAACAAAAAGGCCAGCCCCTGATTTTCCTTTCTGCTGCTTTTCCTATTCAACGAGCAGAAACTGCAGCGTTGCTTTTCTCAGTGATCTTCAGGAGGGAAGGGAGAGATCCTCCCCCAGCCTGCGCAGCTGCCTGGCAGGCGGGCTGGCTCGCAGCCCCGTCGCTCTCCTCCATCCTCATCCTCGCCCTCCGCGGGGTGCAAGGAGGCTGGTGGGGGTACACACAAACCCGCAGCCAGGCCCAAGGGCTAGACGCGGGGGATGCTGACTGTAGCATCCCAGCCCCTTGCTGCCATGTCCCGCCACCCTAAACCCCCGGCTGCGCCGTGTCCCTGCCCGCTCCCGTGCTGCACCCCGGCGATGCTGCACCCCAAAGCTTTGATAGCGGAGGAGAGCCGAGGGGAAGGTTTGGGGTCCCTACGCTACAGCCATGCTGCCTTCCCATCTCGCGAGAGAGGCCCGAGTGCTTTTTTCCTCTCCCAGCTCCCGTTTTGAGTTTCCTGGCACGCGTTCCTCCGGCTGCACTGCTCCCACCCCAGCCGCCCACCCACCCGCTTCCCTGCAGCAACAGCCCCAACACCCACATGCTCCTGTCCCCCCCCTGAAGCCCCTTCCTCCCTGGAGAGAGGTGAAAGCAGTATCAGGAGCGCAAACGAGATGAAAATGCAAAGCTGGGCAAAAATATTATTTTCCTTGCCAGTGTTCATGAGCATCGCTTCCCCCCCGCAGCTGGAGATTGGGATGCTGGGGGGACTGGCACTGCCATGGGGGGAGCACAGGGGCTGGGCTGGGGGCTCCCGGTCCCTCGGTGCTCTTGCAGTCGGTTTGAAAAGCCTCAAGCAATGAGGTTTCTGTCGCCTCCTCTACGCAGGACAAATGACAAGCTGTCCTGGCTTCCTAATCCAGGAAATTAAAGGATTTGACCATAGACCCTGCTAAGCGAATTTCCCCCCTGAAAATCCCAGGGGGATTTAACCCATGGATCCGACCGATTATCCCTTTAAAGTTGTGACTAAGAAAGGTCCCAATTCTTCAGGGTGCTGAGCACCCTAAAATCCCATCGCGGCAGCAACGTGGCCGTGCCTGGTGCTCAGCCCGCTGTCCGGCGAGACCTTCCTTTCAATTTTATCCCACCTCTGCCGCCCCTTTCCAACAGCGGGCAGCAGCCCTTTGCTGCCTGCTTGCTGCCAACTGGGACAGCAGAGCCTTGCTGCAACCGTGGCCCGAATCCGCCCCACCCTGTCCCCATGTGTGACCCTCCAGGGACATGGCACCTTATTTGGGGACTACTGGTTTTCCCAGTTCAGCATCAGGACCAGCCCATACGGGAGACAGGCTGGGTGCACGCCGATGGGAGACGAGTGGGCTCCATGCCGGCAGCGCCAGCTCCCGTTCGTGGACCTCAACGGCAGAAGGGAGCACGGACCCAGGCCGTATAGCTTTGCTGAATTCATTCTGCTCAATTAAAGCACGTCTGGTGTCCATCCCCAAAGCAAAACCTGCTGGAGATGGTGATCCCAAGCCAGGCTGGGTCAGTGGACACCCCGCCACGAAGCATCCTCGTGAGCCTCGATGATGCCGCCCTGAACCCTGAGCAGCAGTTCCTCAGGGTCAGACTCCCTTACGGAGAAGAAATAGGTTCGTGGGCTCAAAGCTGGACACAGCGGTCACAGTGGCTGTCCCACAGCCACCCCGCTGGCAGGCGACCACGGCCGGTCCCCATCCGACACGACAAGATCCCTGCGGAGTTTCAAACAGCCGTGGCAGGTGCAGCTCTTCCCCAGCCCTTTGGTCTTGGGGACAAACCCTCTGGGAAAGCAGTGGCAGAGGGGAGAGCCAGGGATGCTGACGAGAAGGTGCTTTTCCAAGGGGAGAGGTGTGGGGCAGGACTCGGTAGCCCTCCGGCTCACCTGAATCGTATAAATGGCCTCTCTGGGGAAACAGGCTGCAGCCTTCTCTCCGTTATCTGGCTGTCTGTCTGATCTGTCTCTCATCACCATAGCATGGAGGTGAAGCATAAATAATTAAAAGCCCAGATTCTCTCCTGGCAGAGCCGGGCTCTGAGTCCCTTCCCCTGGTGTGCTGCTGGCTGCTTAAGTGGAAATTTTCACAGGCTTTGCCTCGGAGGCAGCGCAGACCCGCAAACCCAGGGCCGTCTGCCGGCCTCGGGGCACGTCGGCGTTCGGGGACCAGAAAGGGCACCCGCCACCCCAGCGGGTCCCCAACGGCAGCATCCCATCCGGGGAATCCCATGGGATGCTTGGGGTGCGCTGGGACAAGCAGCACCCACCAGCTGAGGATCAAAGCCGGGTGCAAGCAGGCAGCGGGGCTGAGTGGGCAAACCCCACTGCAGACCCAGCAGCTCACGCATGGCCCCCCCCCCCCCCCCCCATCTTGAGTTGCCTCATGAGAAGTGGGATATTTGGGGGTGCAGGCTGGCTTTTGGGCTCCTGGGTGCTCAAAAACCCCCAGGCGACAGGGAGGAGAAACCCATGCAGGCAGCGGGGATGAGGAAAGCGGCTCCTTCGGGGTGGGCTCTGAAGTTTGAGGCAGGCAGGAGCTGCTCGTTGCTCTGGCAACCGGGATGATATATTTCTCCCCCCCACCCTGATTCGGCAGGGCTGCGGGCAGCACTCGCACCGCAAAGGGGTCTGCCCACCCCTGCCTGACCAGCCAGGGCTGAGCACAGCCCCGGAGGCACCCCCAGCCCTTCTCCCTCCTGCCTGCACCCACCGGGACCGCGGAGGGTGTGGGGGACTGGGCGACGTGTGCCACGGGACTGGGTCAGCCCCAACGAGAAATTTCACCCAACCCTCCTGTCCCTTCCATCCTTCCCCGTGGGGACCGGAGCTGCAGAGACCGGTGACAGCACCTTAGCTCTGAACATATTTCTGCAGCATTTTAGCATCTGATGTTGCTTTTAGTGGGGCCGATTTGGTGGGTAACGGTCTCCAGCTGAGATTTCTGTGCAGGTCTATGGCCAACCAAACTCTGCGCGGGGCTCGGCGGCACCGAGGGATGGTGGTACCCTGGGTTTGGGGCACAGCCAAGCAAGGTCCTCATCCCCACTCCGCACCTTCCCGGATGGCGTTAAGCAATGGGGTTAAGGGGGTGCTGTCTGTGGCATGCTTTCCTCGGGGAGCATTTTTGCTCTGGGTTGGCATTTTCTCATCATTCCTGGGGGTTGCTGGTGTGCAGACATGGGAGCTGGACGTGGTGGGAGGGGATGGAGACGATGCTGCCGTGTCCTGCACGTGGCTGTCTCCAACCAGCTGCTTCGGGTCCAGTGGCCCCTTACAGCAGAGAGAAGCATCCCCATTATCACTAGGTCCATCCTGGCAAGGCGGAATGTGGCAAGAGGTGCACAGAGTGGTGCCCATCACCAGCATCTCGCTCCAGGCAGGGAATCAGCTTCCTCCCAGCTGTGTGGAGCAAGACACAGATGTATTTGCTTTCCAAGCATCTCTTAGGGCCCTGGTGGTTGAAATACAGTTTTCCATCACTCAGAGGACCGAACTGTTTTGACACATCCCTGAGACCCCTGTCACATCACCCAGAAAAGAGTTCTGTCTCCTACCCCGCAGGGCTGGAGGTGGTGGAGAAGTCCCGGAGGGCGAGGCTGGATATCAACCACCTCTCCTCCGACATCTGGAGAGCATCTGTCAGTGCTCCTGAGGCCATTTCAGCTCCATGTCTTGGCCTGAGTCCAGACTGCGCTGGAACTAAAATATTAAGTTCAGTTAAACGAGTTTGTTGTTGACTCTGGATGAGTTTTTTTTGCGGTTTGCTCTGAACTGGGGTGGGTTTTGCTGCTGGGTGTTAGCTGGTTAAAATGGTGCATGGCCAGAGGTACATCACGGATCGTCCCTGTCCATCAGCACATCACCGGGGAAAGGAGGACCGTGAGCTCAACGTTACGCTGCCTCTTTCGGGCTTTTGTGGCTCCAACAGCAGAAAAAAAATTGCCTGGAAAGTTCATTTGCCAAATGTCTGTTTTGCTTGAGGTGACCAAAACTTGTGAAACTGCCAAAGCGTTTCAGCCAAAACCCGAACGGGGTGAAGGGTCAGGAAAGGAAAAAAGACTTTTCCTTGCGGTTCTGTTGTGTGTTTTCCTTCAGAATTTGGTTTGACTCGTTCTTTTTTAGGCATCAAAATGAAACTGAAATTAAATGGACAGATCTGCTTTGCTTGCTTGTCATCGCCTCCCTCACCTGGAGTTTTTTGCTTGAACTCCCCAAATTCTCTTATTCTGAGCGCTTTTCCCTTGGCTGTAGGGAAAAGCCCCTAACACTTCCCAAAGGGTCGGGCTGTGCCGATGGCTCCTCAAAGGGATTTGAGGGCTTCCCTGGAGGCAGACCAGAGGCTCCTGAGGCTCCCTTCGCCCACGGCCTGGTTGAGTTTCTCTCTCTGTTCTGCATTTTGCACCTTTGTCACTGAGGTTTCCACCCGCTCTTCATCCCGTGCGCGGCATCAGCCAAGCGAGGAGGTCAGTGTGAAAAACAGGGAGGAACGGGCTGTTCCCATGTGGGGAGCCTTCTGGTGGTGGAGGCCAGGCTGGGATGCTGATGGTCCACCAAATCCTCCACCTTTTGACTTGCAACCTGGGGCAGGACAGGGCAGGAGGAGGTACCCAGTGTCCACACCGAGCCAGGCTTTTTCTAACAGCCTTCATCCATCCCGCAAAGGTTGCTCCAAATTTGTGGCTGGACTGGGGGTGATCTTGTCCCGACCACATCTCTACCCTCTTCCCCTTGATAAATCCAGGAGGATGGGGAATGTTACACCAAGCCACCTATCCAGACCCACCACGGTCAAGCCTCCCACTAAAAACCTGGCATTTCCCCGGCCTAACGAGCAAGGATGGGCTCACGAGGGTTTTGGCGGTGCCGCCTTTGGAGCCAGCCTTGCCCGGAGACAAGGCGATGCAACCGGAATGCAGGATCCAGCCTGAAGTCATTACAGTCAGCAGCATGTACAGCCAAACTCAACGCTACACATGTCCAAGCAGGCTGAGTTATGGCTGCTCAGGGAGCTATAACTTGGCCTGTTGTGCATTTAAAAATCTCCACCCGAATGCGGCATTGATGTAGGGCTTTTCTGCTGTTCTGTTTTTGCATTTAATACAGACAGTATAGATCTGCAGTGTGCGGATGATCCAGCGCTGCCCAGGTTCCTTGGAGATTTTGTGCCTTCGCTTGCTTTTTCTGGGGCTTTTTCTGCTTTTATTTTTTTTTCTTTTCCAAGGGCTGTTAGTGATTTCTTCCAACCTGTTTTGCCTCCTGCCTGGAAGTGGCAGGCTCATTTGTAATGTGCTATTTTTGCACAGGGTTAGAGGAGCGTTTGTGGCGTGGTTGTGCCTTTGGGACGGGTGCGTGGAGGGCTGTCTGCTGGCACTCTGCAAGAGCAGGGGATGAAGAAGGGGACATCAGCGTTTCCCATTTCCATTATATACATGTCCATTATGTACATTTTCCATTAGGTACACGACAATTATCCAGTAAAAACATGGAAACCTGCCCCATCCAAAGCACGACAGCTGGAAAGCAGGCAGCATCTCCCCTGCTCATTCTTTTCCCTTCCGTGAAGCTAACTCTTCCCAAACCCTGCCCCGAGTGGGTTCCTGCAGGTTTTTCATCGCCACCCATCGCTTTCCAGACGATAACGATGCTCCCAGCATCGCTGCAATTATCTCATGCCTTCCCCAATTTATAAGAAAAGGGGAAACTCCATCCCTGGAGCTGGAGTTTTCTTTTGCTGCCTCCGTGTCCGATTTGGGAGAGGGGACTGCCCTGAGCTCGGCTGCGCCCCGGGGGCAGCTCCCTGCCCCACTGCTGCCCATCGCTGCCGTGTTTGAGCCAGCAAAGTGCCAGGTCTGGAGTGAGGCCGAACCTGTCTCCTTTGGTCGGTCAGGCTGGAACAGCGGTGGGACGGTGGCATCAAAGCTGTCCTTTTTCCAAGGCAAAGCCTGGCTCCTGCACGCGGATCTGGGCTGGCAGGCACCGAAGCACCGGGACGGGCAGGTACTGCCTGGCTGCGTTGCTCACCTTCATCCTCCGTAGCTTCATTACAAGTGACAGATGGCAGGAGATGAGAGTCCCTCTCCAGATGTTAATTATCATCTTGTGAGCTGTAAATAACATCTCAGGGCAGCTTGCACGTCGTCTCCGGTGAGAAAGACCCATCAGCTTTGCCCTTGCCAAGGGGGCAAAAAATTAAAAGGAAGGAAACCCACCAGGAAGGGAATACACAGGTCTGCCTGGCTCTGCTTTTTCTGCGTGTGCCTCGGCCGGAGAGAGATGCTGGCAGCATCCTGGCCAACGGTGGCAGATGTGCCTTTGGGTACCAGCTCCATCTGGCCCAGCCCTTTGAAGGTGATGGAGCTTGATTTTCTTGTGCCAGGGCTGGCATTTTTTGTTTAGCAACAACAGGGATAAAATAAACAAATCCAAGTAGCCCCGTGACCGATTTGGGATGATGGCAATAAGGCAAGATGGAGAGGATCGTGGCGTTAGGGCCCTTCGGCTGTTCTCGTCCTTCTCCGCCGGGAAGGACCCAGCTCAGGGTCCCGGGGGATGCACGGGGATGGGAGCAGCTGAGATGGTCATGATGCAACTCGCTGCCTGCTGTGGGCTGCGGTTTAGGCCACGTTTCTCCCAGGATTTTGGGGACATGACATTTGATTGTGGCCCATCTTTGTCCCCCAAGTCACCATGACTTTGCACCATTACATGTTGTGAATTCAGTTCTCCAGCAAAGCTCATTTTGTCTACTTAAAGGCAAGGCACAAGATAGAAGGACACAGCCTGGGATATTTTTTTCCCTTACTCGGATTAAAAAAATGGTATTTCAGTGCAAAATGGCAAATGACACCTTGGTGAATTTGCTCTCCATTTGTAAGCTCCAAAAATATAAAGGTAGAGAAGAATCTGGCACAGGTGCCTGGAGCAGTGAGCTAAATGGGAACTGGCTCCATCCCTATTTCCATGAATTTCGGAGACCCTGTGTGCGGTGTGCCCCAGCCGGGACACGGGCGCCTGCTCTCCGCAAGGTCTCCCTGCTGGCTTGGGACGGTTTCCCCACGTAACATTACATTTCCCAGTGTAAAACCACAGGGAAACTCAGATTTGGGCTTTTGACCACAACATTTTCCACACTTCTCTGTATTTTGCTTTCTTGGGCAATAACAAACACATGCATCGAGGTATTTTTTTCAGGATTAAACGGTTTGACTGTTTTGGTTTTTTTTTTAAATTCAGAACTTTTCTCTTGAAATGCGACTCTCAGAGCAATTTTTTCAGAGCCTGCAATAACCATCCCCTCTGCCCCGTGCAATCCCAGCCATCCCCAACCCTTCCCTCTCGCTGCCTCAGTGATGGGAGGTTTCCCGCTCCTCCGCCCCATGCTCCTTGCTCCCTGCCGGTACACAGAGCTCAGGCAGGGATGGTCCATCCTCCCACCCCAAAATCTCCATCCAGAGCCGGGAAGTCTGGCAGCAGGCGCGGGGAAGCCAGGCTTTCTCTTTGCTATGCACAGCACCTGCTTTCTGTCTGGCTGCAAAGAGCCAGAGCAGATGTTTTTGGCTGCATTACGTCATGTCAGAGGTCACATTAGCTGCTTTTTTCTCTTGATTAAGAATTCCAGTGATGGGGGGGGGGGTGGAGGAAAAAGCAGACGGAGGAAGCGGGCAAGGCAAATAGGCTTGCGATAAGCAGGTAAATGGGAATTTATGCACAGATAGCTAATTGGTGTGTCTAATATTCCACCCCCTGAGTACCGGCACTGTATTACTGCCTTCACAAATCACTCAAGGCAAGCCTAGTGCAATAACAACGAAGCCAGGAGAGCTGTGAAAAGAGTCAAGCCGGAATTGAGAGTGGGTTTTATCGGGGCAATAAATGCCAGATAGGGAAAATAACAAACAGGTTGTTAATTGCTGCCATCTCCCCACTCCCTGAAGGAAATGTCTAGACAGAGCCTGGCCCTGGGTCGCGCCTACCCCGGCCCTTGCAGTCAGGTTATTGCACCGCTCTTTTGGGCTCAGGGAGGTGCTGGATGCGGGATGCTGTGCCCGATGAAGCCCATGCCAGGGGCGAAGGGAGGCAGGATGGGCGCTGCAGCTCTCCTCAGCTCTGCCTTAAATCAGAGATGCTCCCGCAGAGGTAGAAGCCAGACAGTCTGCAGCGGCTATGAATAATTCAGTCCCAATTTGTCCCATCTAGGAGAGCATGAAGACCAGCCAAGCCCTCCCCTCCTTGCAGGCAGGGTGTGAGATACTGCCCTGAGCAGGCAGAGCCTCCCATCCCTCCCCGGTGCTGGTTGCAGCTATCGATCCCACGCCGGCAGGGTCGGGAGCTGGAAACGCCTCGCCTTCGCTGCGGGGTGTGGAGTGATCGGATAGCCTTGGGAGAGGGTTGCATCAGCGTTCCCCCTCTCCCCTCGGCTCTGGGGTTTGGTTACCGGCGTCGATCACTTGGGAACTTTTGCTTTGTGTTTCTTGGTGGATTTCACCAAGTTAGGGCCGGATCCTGCGCTCCGCTGTGCCGGTGGGAGTGTAAAATAACCCCTGGCGAGTCAACACAGTTGCGGGGCTCACGCTTATGCAAGCCTGGTTTTTGCACATGGGGCGGATGGACTTGAAAAGCTCCTCTTCCTCACCTCGTCCGGCCATCCCTTCCCAGGACGAAGTGCATCCCAGCGCTTCCCTGTGCACCCCTGAGCCAGCCCCGCTGCAGCCACCGCTGCTTTTCAAGTGCAAAACAGAGCCGGGGTTGGAGGGGAGAGCAAAGCACCGAGTCTCAAATGCCCTGCAAATGCTCCCTCTGAATTTTTCCTGAAGTATTTTCTTGCGGCTAGTGTATGTTTTAATTGAATTTTGCCATTTGAAAAATACATGAACCTCTGTAATGGAGGGAGAAAACATTCCTCCTATAGGAAGATAAAGATGCATTTAAAAAAACCGAAAAAGCTGCCTGATTACATATTGACCTGAGAGACAAAGTGAATCCGATGGAGCCAGCCTGGCCCCTTAGGAAAACTTGAGGCTGTTCATTATGTCCCAGGATGAGCTCACTGGCTGGTTAACTCCATCCTCACCACTTGTGAGTGCCTACAAGCCAGCAGCGCTCATCTGCTGCAGTGAAGCCTTCAGCCAAGACGGCACGTGGCGGGTTTGCATGTTTTCCATGAAAATATGGACCGCAGGGTTTTCTCCTTTTCTATGGTAGGAGTTTAAAAAGCTGCATGGAAGAAGGCTTTAATAATAGTTTTAATAATTTTCTTTTGATCTCAGCTTTCTTACTTCATTTCTAAGCTCTGGAGAGTTAGATCAGTCTGTCCGTCACTCCAGCCCCTCCATCGGAGCTAAGCAAATGCAAAACAAGTGGGAGAAGACAGTGAACCCCTTTGTAGTTACCAGGAGCTAGATTTTTTGAGCTCCCTTGCAAGAGGGTTGATTTGTAGGTATACAAACAAGGTAGAAGAGATTAAACCCTAACAGTCCTGTTGAAATCAGCTCGGTACTGAGCAAAGGGTTTAGGGCTTGTTGCAATCTCGTGTGTGCTCCTGTCTGGAGAGCTCAGGAGAGGTTTCCATCAGCTCTCGGCATGGGATGGAGGAGGGCTGGGGATCGCCATCCCTGCAGCAGGATCCTGACAATAAAGCAGCAGTTTCATACTTCCCTGTCAAGCCGAAATCCCACCGAGGAGGGGATCCCTCGGCCAAGCTTTGAGTTCACGGGGACATTGGAGAAGCAAGGAGTTTGCTTGCAAAAGAATGGAAATCCCCCGGCAAAAGCTGCTACGTGAATTTTGGAAAACAGACCTTCTTTTCCAGAAATCTTGCCCATATGATGCTTTTTCACATTTAAACCACGAATAATGCGGATTTCCCCCTGTGTCCAGCACACAGCTTCCTTGGGCCCCAGACATACTTTTGCTCAAAGAGTCTGTTACCTATTTTTATTGAAGAAGGGCCTGTTTCTCATACAGCAATGCAAAAAAAAAAAAAGGGAACAAGGATGATGAATCCCTCATCTGGTTCCAGCTCGCCCTTTGCACTACCGCTGCGCTCCAAGGAAGTTGGATGGAGGTGAAGGACTCAGAAACGAAACAGGTTTCTTGTGGCACCGGGTGCCATCCCTGCAACTACAGGCGTCGTGCTTACGACTCCCGAACCGACCCACCTCCATTCAGAAATGTTTCTGGTGGTCTGTAAACTTGCTCTAATTTCCAGCCTAATTTTTAAGCAGTTTGTCCCACTTGTTCTCCTGCCAAAGCGGTCCATTAACCTGAACACTGTTCAAGCCTTGCCTGGTTTTAATTTTGCTTTGTTGCTTCCTGAGACCGTCAGGTGCCACAGATTTTGCCGAGAGTTCTCCCCTTTTTGGCCAAACCAGCCCCCCCGAGCGTCGGATTTGCAGCAGAAGCTCCTCGCGCGTGCAAAGCCAGGCCAGAGTCACTGTTGGCATTCCTAAAAAGCCAAGTTCTTCCTTGCAAATCAGTTTATTCCAGCTTCTTATAGATTAGCTGGAGCTGATAAACTTGGCATTACGAACCACTTGCAGGTATTATCCCTTCTCCTGTCAGTCCCGGCCAAATCACAAGAGATCTGCAAAGATTTACAGAGATCTGTTTTGGTTGCGATTTTTCCCTGCCTCCTGCCAGCTCTTCTTGCCAGTTTGACCACTTGCCCGGTCATCCTCCGAGAAGAGTGAGTCAGCTTGGCAAAAAATTAATAAATAAAATATTCCAAGCCAGTCCCGGCGTGGACTCTCTGCCCCGACCCAAACTGGACCCTTGGGTCTCAAAAGCTATAAACCATCCCCACCATCGCCCCTCTGGCTCTTCCCAATCCTATCCTTGCCGAAACGTCCTCCCCCAGTTCAGCTTGGATGGTGAAGTGCACTAAAATGTGATTTAGAGGTTATAACCACCCTCAAAAGTCCCTCTGCGCTTGGTTGTGCTGATGTTCAGAGAGCTCCGGCCGTCTCCATCACCCCGGGATGTGTCGCTCCTTCTCCCCTGCTCGTCCATCGATGGCAGAAGAAACCCAGATGAGCACCTTCCAGCCGATGTGCAACTTTTAATCAGCTCAGACAAGACAAGAGGGGCACCGTGCTCTTGCAAACAACAGCTTTTGGCCGGTGGGCTCATTACGGGATGGAGGACACCACGGGAGGTAATGAAGGAGCGATGCAAGAGGATCTGTTTAATTCCTCCCACCCCTGAGCATCCCCAGCCTCCTCCTCCAGCTGTGATGAATCCGTAGGGAAGGATCCAGCCTTATTTTGACTGTGGTTTCCAGGATGGAGTCTCTGTCCGGGAAAGATTTATGGCAGCGCTTACGGCAGGAGGAGAAGAGTGATTAGATCGGGCCCCGTCTATGTGTCGGGGAGAAAGACCCGCTTTACAAGGAAATAAACTCAAGCAATTAACTGGGGAATTAAGATTTAGCGCACGCTACAAGCAGCAGGCATGTATAAAGGAGACAGCTGTTAAATTTACTATGTGACAAAGTCATGCGAACACTAACTGGATTACTTGCATTTATTTGGGAATACTTATGTATTTTATTATGCAACGTATAGATCACCATAATTCTGCTTTTCACTCCGACGGCGCCTCTCCTCCAAGCATCTTAGAGAGCATTATCAAACAATTAAGCCTGCCTGCGCCTCTGCGCAGCACTCGACGTTGCATCCACTTTGTGGGTATTGAGTGTATTTTAGATCAGAGATGGCTTAATTAATGTGATTGATTTTTAACTCTTTCTGGGCTAAAGCCCCTAGTTGCTGCTCTTCCTGGGCTGATCGTGGAGTCCATGGGGATGAACTAGTCCAGAAGTCGCTGGAGTGAGTTTTCCAGGGACGGAAATCCATCCATCCCCCAGGGATGGTGATTTTGACCCATTTTGGTGAAAAAAGGGGAGGTGATGAATGCTGAAGAGGGGAGCATGGCTTGGGTGGTGGCTCCATGTATGCTCTGCTCTTCCACCGTAACCTCCCACTCTGCAGATGCCTTTGCCTGTCCCCAGGACCCTTGGAAGTGGCACAAGCTGCTCTTCAGCACTTCCAGCCTCCTTCCCTGGCAAGAAGTGACAGATAACTGCCTCCAGTTGCATCTCCAGGGAGGAGTTTAGGGAGGCAGCGTGTAATCCTGCCTGCTGAGTTTGGTCCAGACGCTCTCAGACATTATTAATCCTTTGTATCAGGCCAGCAGGGACTGGCAGCCTGCTCTATAAATGTGCTGCAGTATGGGAGGGACAGTCCCTTCCCTGAACAGTTTTCACTCCGAGGAGATGACGGAGGGATAGGTGGATGGAGGATCTTCAGGAGCCGACATCCAGACCACTGAGAAGCTCCCATGGAAGATGCCGGCCGTTTTAACAACCTCAGAGAGTCAACATCTTCATTTTAAGCCTCAGGTGGCACCGTTCTTGGCACTGGGGTGGTTTAATCGGCAAGTCTGACGCCCCAGCCTTTCCCACCGACGACGTTTGTGCCAAAAACGGGAGCACTTTGCGCCTCCTCTCCCAGCAGTTTGCTGCAGCTCCTGCTCGGAGCATCCCTGCTCCTCCTAGAAGAGCTGAACTGGGATACCTGCCAGGGAATGGGGCTGTAACATGCTTGTCCACTCCTCCAGCCCTACATGAGCATCGAGCAGAGCGAGCACGGGACCCAGGGCGGGTAAAAAAACCATTTAAACCCAATTTTTGGTTGCATCGGTCATGGAGGACCTGCGAGACCTGCGACAGCATCACCGCAGCTCCTCCACCACCTTCGATAGCTCTGGGAGAACAGGTCGTATCCGCTCCCTTGGCTACTCCAAAGCAGCCGATTTTATATAAATAAAGCACTTATTAGAGCAGAGACAACTTGTCAGCACTTGAAAACAAGTGACAGGTCGGCTCCGGGAGCAGGGACCAGCCGTCTCGCCCGGGCTCAAAGAGGTGACGGCACACAGACGCACGCACACCCGGTTTCGTATCCTCGGCTTGTGCTGCACGATGCAACGCCAGGCACATTACTAGCCCTATTTTCCATTTATAGGAGCCTGTCAGAAATGGCACTCCTCTCCGAGCAGATGTCGAAAAATTAGAGGGAATTCAGAGAGCGGCAGAAAAAAAAAAAATGATTAAAGGAGATGGAGGGCCTGATTTTGGAGGGAAAAGAAATCAGCTGAGCTATTTATAGCGCTGCCTGCACCAGGGTGGGTAGGAACAGGCATTTTTTTTAAAGAAGTGCCTCGATAGCTCAGCTAAGGGGAAGGGGCAAACCAGCCTCTGAAGGATGCTCGCAGGAATGCTGCAGAGGGGCTGTATAAGAGAGTGTAAATCCTGAGCGATGGGATGAAATACCATCAAACACGAGTGTCGGGGGAATCACCGGTAATGGGCGAGGGCAGGGGACAGTCGCTCATCCAGAGTGAAAAAAAATGCCCCGATGAAGGTGCGTTAAGGGGTGTTAGAGGCACTGCCGATGGCAAGCATCCGCTCCTACCTCTGCTCTTGGTGACAAACTGTGCTTGTATTTACATCCAGCATTTTACACAATATCTGTGGTGGCGGGGGTGGAAATCTTCACTTTTTCATCCAAAAGCAATCGGGTTTGGTTAAAAAAACCCACCGGCTTTAAATTCAGGCCTTCAGCCCCAGAGGCTCGCGGGAGATGCAGGCAGGAGTTGCTGCAGATGCCTGCCGGGCTGGGGTCCCCCGCAGAGAGATGCCTGATGGAGGGGACCAGCCTGCTTCGGGGTGATGCATCCCCGGGGGAACAAAGCATCCTGCCCCTACTTCCAAATATTCCGCATGATTTTTAGACTGAGAAGCAGTTCATGAACGTGTTGTCGATGTAACATCACCCGTTCCCCAAGGAGCCCCAGCTCCCGCCAGCGGCTCCTCCGTCGCAGCCAAAGCAGGTCGGAGCAAAGGGGTTTCGTGGAGGCAATTTGGGTTTCTCTGTGCCTTGGTCTGCAGAAGGAAGCTGCCTAACGCGGTCCTTGTCTCTCTGGTTGCCTTGCAGGACCTCTCACTCCAGGGCCAAGGCGGAGGCGGCTGTGACGGCGGCGCAGAAAGCTCAGGAGGAAGCGCGGATCGCCAGGATCACTGCCAAAGAGTTTTCGCCTTCCTTCCAGCACAGGGAAAACGGTCAGTGCGTGCCGCCGTGCCGGCTGGCCCCGCGGATGCGGCTTTCGCCCCGTGCTGGTCTCTGCCCCGCTCGGCCCTCCAGAGACCCAAAACCCCCAAAATGAGCCCTGCGTGGAGGCTCGGTCTGTGCCCGCAGCTCCTGGTTCTCACCGGGGATTCTTGGGGTGGGAAACCACCCCGTAACACCAGTTTTCGGGGTTTTTAGCACAAGGCTTTCAATATTCAACACTTCCACCCTGTGCAGTCCTGTCGTTACAGGGATCTCCTCTTTTCACACCAAAACACCCCCATTTTTTTAGTTCGTAGTCCTTGATGGCTGCACAGAAAAAACCCAACAAGAGCTCTGAAAGCAAAATGCAAACACAAATGATCCCAGAGGCGGTCACTGATTTTACCCCCATGGCTTTTACGGTTCATTATTTCTTTTGAACGCTTGGGCTTGGAGCACTGGGGCGGCACGCGTTGGCACCTAATCCTTCACTTGGGCGTGCAAATCAGTCGCGTGTGCGTGCAAAGGTGTCGGGGGAATGCGCATTTGAGGTTTGCCTGGTGGCTCTTCTTTCCCTCCATCATCTTCGACGTTTCTTGCTGGCTTGTCCAAATTTTTGCTCGTTGACAAGAGGCTCAGGCTCAGCAAAGGCTCAGGGAGGAGGAAGCCGAAGCGAAGCTGCGGTCAAGCAGGGGTCTGCAACCGGCGGGCGCACGGGGAGGATTCGCCCTGCGAAGGCTGTGCCTATCCGGGAGCGAGAGGGGCTGCTGCGAGTGGGAGTGGAAAGCTCCGAGTCCCCACAGCAATAATTAACATAGTAATTAATATATGTGAATGGTTTTATTCAAAAGTTTTCCTGCACCAAACCCTCATTAGGAGGCGTCTATCATTATTTTCTCCCCCTTCCAGCTCTGTAACTGAAGATTACTCATTTGGCTTAATTGCTCCAGGGCCTGGTGCCGGTGACTCATGTCGGCGGTGCCGTTCCCCAAGGCCGGGGAAAAGGGATCATTGCATCTTTTGGACCAGCCAGCCCATGCACGAGTCCTCACTTCACCGTGGCGCGGAGGCTGCGGGGGCGGCCGGGGGCATCCCACGGCTCGGCAGCGATGAGCCAGACGGGGTTTGAGGTCTGGCTCCAGCCGTGAACCTGCCTGAGCTGGGGGGTGGTATGCGTAGCAAACCCCCCCATCCGAGACACGGCCTTGTGCGGATGGGCATTTCGGGAGGGGGGGGGCAGAGCATGCCGAGCCCCTCGCAGCCGAGCCCCACGCAGCTCTCTGCTCGCTGGAAGAAGGCGCAGCCCTGTTCAAACACCCCTCGGCGTTTCTCCTCCTGCAGCGGTCCAATTTGTGTCTCGGAGATCTGAGCTTTTTCACAGGGCTGCGTGGTCCCAGAGGCTTCTTCAGCCCTGAGATATTCCTCAGCTCCATTTCCTCTTGCCAAGAGACTTTGCTGTTTTAAATCACCTCTTGAAAAGATATTTTTAGGTAATACATTTTTTACTAGCTTCTAGACGGGGACATGGTGCTCGACTTGTGTTGGGGCTTGTGTTTCTGGTGTTCACGTCTGGGTGGGTTGTGTGTGAGTGAAGGGGGGGGGGGGGGGGAAGGAGTTTCCACTTAGAGCACATTAAAAAACAAACACACCATCCAAGACTTGTCGGGAAACCTGGGAGCGCCGGCGGGGCAAGTCAGGCAGATAATAGCTGCGAGCGGCCGTGCCGCCCCACAGACCCCATAACCTCCGGCTGCAAACGGCCGGGGCGGGGGGCGGCTGGTGGAGGGCAGCGGCAGCAGGGACGGGGCGAGCTGCCGCCACGCTGCACGGCGTGGCAGGGGCTGTACGTGCCCACCTTGCACCAGGCGCTGCCTGCCACCCTCCTTGCTCAGCGTCGTGGGTGCTGGATGTGCCCCCCCGCCCCTTGCACAGCATCGTGGCTGCTGCATGCGCCCACTTTGCACAGTGTTGTGGGTGCTGTGTGCCACCCACCTTCACAGCGTCACGAGGGGCTTGTGCCCACCTCAGCGTCAGCCCCACAGACATCCTGGCCCAGGCCATCCCCGCAGCAGAGCCCCTTTTTGAACAGACACGGACTCCAGACCAGCAGGCACTGCCTCCGGCTCCGGCAACCCCAGACACGCCACAGCAGTGCCACAAAGCCTGTACCTGGAAAAAGCAAAAAACATCCCTGCTCAGTACCCTGCATCACCCTCTCCGCTGTGGTTTTCCATCTCTGTCTGCTGGGGGGATCTTCCACGTCCCCATCACGCTCGCTGTGGTTGTGCCTCCCCGGTTCCTGGCTCTGCCGGACGCCCCGGGCCATGGCTGCCAGCGGGGTCAGCCTGTGGGCTGGACGGTGCTGGTGAAGTGACTCCCCCAAGGTGACGGCAGCACGTTGGTGGCAGAGGCAGGAGCTCAGCACCACTCCCGAATCCCGTACGTGGGTCCTCAGGGGCACGGCAGCACCCGGGGGCACTTTGAAGACGCCGCGGCTGGGCACGGCTGCCTCAGTCCTGCTGGAAATCCAGATTTGGTGCTCCGCATCCTCCTTCGTGCTCTCACAACCGTTCTTCCAGGAACATCACGTGCTCCGCGACTAATTTTAGCTCAGAATAATTGTTGCACATCCTCGAGTGTCGAAAGCCGGCAAGACGGCACCGTGCATCTGTCGAGTTCCTCCGCAAGGAAACGCCTGCGTCCCTGCGGGGCTCTGGGGCTGGAGGGGCAGCCGTGCCCCAGCATCGCTGGCCCCTGCTCATCCGTGAGCCCCAGCCAGGGGCTGCAAAACTCAGAAAATTAACCCATGGAGAGGCAGAATTAGCTCAGCTCATTGCAGGTCCGGGTGGGGAAAGATTTAGGACGAGAGGGGGCTTAATAACGGGGTCCCTGGTGTGGGTCTCCAGGGTGAGGATGTTGGAGCGTCATTGGGCTTTCTTGCCTCCGTCGTGGGGCTCGGGGGACCAGGGAAGATTGGGGCTGGTGCGAAGCTGCAGGAGCAGTGGGTGTAGCGAGGCTGTGGCTGGTTGTGCCGTTGGAGATCGGCTTTGGGTTCATCGGAGCTGGTGGGAAGCTTTCAAGTCCCTGCAACTCCGGCAAGAGCCCTGGCGACCTGAATTGGGGAAGATCGGTCAAAGCCTGAGACAAACAGGGACACCCCACGTCTTGAGTGAGCCTGTTTCAATAGCTGGCTTTACAGCTTTCTCATATGAAGCCATTTATTCCCTCCCTGCCTCAGTTTCCCATCTGTGACATTGGAGGGTGGCTGGAACGGCAACGTCTGAACCACAGCCACAAAATCAGTCTCTGTTTTTTCCCAGAGACAGTTATTCTGCAGGAAAACGGAGGGGCTGAACTCCACCTTTCTCCTTCATGACAATTTCCCACCAGTACGAGGATTGCTGGGGGCACCAGACAGATCCCAGGAGGTTCAGTCTCCCACAGACAAACAGGGACACAGGGAACGAACTAAGCCTGAACTATCTGAGTAGCGTCCCAAAACACAAACAGAATTTTCTGTGGCAGATAATACAAAGAAATTGACAGTCATAGGAGATAATTTCCCATCGAGAAATTGCTTCAGTAGGAAATTTCCAAGCAGCCTTGTTACTATTTACTTCCCCTGCAAGTGCTTCAACGGGGACATCAGTCCCCACGCTCCCGGCATCCCCCGCATGTATCCAGACCACGGTGGGGTGGGACACGGGGATGGCTGCGGGGAAAGGCACGTCCCAGCAGCAGCAGCAGCAGCTCCCCAAGAAGATGCGATAGAGAAAATTACTCAGCAGAAGTGGAGAGATTAGAGCAGGCGCTTCAGAGCTTTTATTTTTAAACCGTGGTAAGAAATTGAGTTCTTCCTTTTTGAGACTCATTTCTTGTCTAGCCATAGCAATTGCAATTAGATGCATTTCAGGGGAATTAGGCAGTTAATAAATTTATCAAATTATTCACGTAATTTAGCATGGCTTTAGCTGGGAACAGCTATGCCTTGAGAGGGTAAAATGAGCATTAACCACTATTAGCTTGCACCCCCTTGAAATAATTCGGTGTTTCATCAATGATTAATAAGTTGCAGTTTTTTCTGAATGTCCGGAGAAGCGACTTGTTTCTTGCCAGCTGGTCACCTCCAGCAGAAGACACTCGGCCGCTCTTGAAGTCCCTGTCCCCAGGGAGACACTGTCTGGGGTGTGCTCTGGGCTCAAAGGGCATGAAGCGCGTTCAGCATGACGAAATAAGGATGATGGTGTATGTTGTACTCATGTAGCCCTGAACATGCTACCTTGCTCCTGCCTAAACACGTGAGGCACGACCGCCCGTGAGCTCTCCATCACATCCAGCAAGCGGGGCTGAGTGGGGAAATGTCCGTGCCCTCCGTGTCTGTGTGGGGCAGGAGAGCTGTTCGATATGTGCTTTGTGGGGTTTTTTTCTTAATGGGAGCCTTGCACATCTGCTCAGATGAGACCATCTCCCTGTGAAAAATTTGAGGTGAGATTCCCCTTCTGTACCTCGCAGCCGCAAAGCCGATGTGATTCCCATCCGAGGAGAGGTGTGAAGGCTGTGGGTAGTGAGCCGGGCACGGGGTGATCCCAGCAGCGCCCGGCACACACGAGCGCAGGGCACAGGGCGAGCCGTGGGCTGCCACCGCCTGCATCTCAGATTTCCCCTCTCACGCTTGCAAACTGGGAACTAATGGAAAAAGGTGCTCAGGTGGATCCCCCAAAAAACACCAACGGACAGGGACATCACCCCCTTAGCAGGGTTAGAGTGACTGCGTGCACAGCGCAGGAATGGTGCCGTGGAGCAACGCAGGCTGCTTTCGAGTGGGGCTGCAAGCTGCTGCACCCCTGCGACCCGCCAGGGAAAGCAGGGCTGTAGGCAGAGCGCAGGCAGGGCCCGAGCGCCCGCTCCTCTGCCTGCACAGGGCTCCCAGCAGCTCTGCGTCGTAAGTGGCTTCCCCACATCGCTGGGGCTGCAAAACTGTCGCGAGTCCTTTTACTTGTAATACATACACAGGGTCCTCCACGCCTGTCCCCAGGCAAGCAGGGTGCCCGCCGGCAGCAGGGGCGGCGAGAACTGCGGGTGCTAAAGGAGCAGCCGCCCTTGAGCCTGTTTGAATCAGCTGGAAATAAGAGCCACGGTGGTGCAAGGTGGTTTCTAAAAGGGTTGGTAGCCCTTGGGTTAACGGCAGCGGAGAAACACAACCTTAGTGCAGAATGCCTCTGTCTTGACAACACCGGCAGCTGATGCCAAACCATTTCCCGTGCCAGGCTGCAGCCGCTCGCACCGCACTGCTCTGCGGATGCTGGGGATGATAGCAGGTTTGGTGTAAAACCAGCGATGTCTTTTCTCTTGGTCTAGCAGCAGAAGCTGTTTATTGTGCTACGCTGCTGCTGTCCTGATCTTGCCCTGCTGTTCCCCAGCCGTCCAACCCTCTCAGCCCTATTCTTTGACATGAAAAACCCGGTGGGCGCCCACAGAATAGAAATAATCCTGTTGCATTTCTCTCTCCCTCTCTCTTTTCTCTTAACGACTACACAAAAAGGGCTCGAATGCCAGAGACCGAAGCGTCAGAACTCGAGCGATGACATTGAGGTCCTCTCCACCGGGACGCCTCTCCAACAAGAGAGCCCGGAGCTGTACCGCAAAGGGACCACCCCGTCCGACCTGACTCCCGACGACAGCCCGCTGCAGAGCTTCCCTGCCAGTCCCTCCTCCACGCCGCCCCTGGGTCCTTCCTGCAGGAACAAGAGCGCTCACTTCTCCAGGCAGGTCTCGGTGGACGAAGAGAGGGGTGGGGAGATCCAGATGTTGCTGGAGGGACGCGGCGGGGATTACTTGCGACCCAACAGCTGGAGCGAAGAGAAGGTCGGCGGGACTCGCGGCGTGAGAAGCGGGACGCTGCGCAGCGGTCAGCTGGGGTCAGCCTCCGTCCCTGAAGACTACAGAGGTCGGAGCGGAGGACACAAACATTCGGCCTCCAACCACAAGCAAAGAGAGAGGTGGACAGATTCCCCAGCCACGGTTTCATGGACTTCCCACCACAGGTCCCACAACCACAGCTCAGGGAGCTCCAAACTGCTTGAGCTAGACGAGGAGAAGATGAGCAATTACGAGATGGAGATGAAGCCCCTCATGAGGATGGATTCTTATATGCAAGAGATTCACACCCAAAAAAGACACTATAGCAAAGGGGGACCCTGCAGGGGCATGGCTGACGACCACCGCGGGGAAGACCGGGGCTTCGGGGTTCAGAGACTGAGGTCTAAGTCCCAGAACAAAGAGAATTTCAGGCCAGCTTCCTCTGCCGAGCCCACGGTGCAGAAACTGGAAAACCTGAGATTCGGGGACAAAGCTGAACCTCGGCTACTAAGGTGGGACTTAACCTTCTCCCCGCCACAGAAATCTTTACCTGTTGCACTAGAATCTGAAGAGGACAATGGGGATGCGCTCAAATCCAGTACGGTAAGTAGGCGAAATTGTGTGTTGAAATCTGGCCGAGAAAGCCGGTGCAGAGCTGTTGCGGTACTGCAGCGGAGCAGAAAGGGAGGTCGCGCCGCCGGCAGAGCTGACCCCTGAATTGTTGTGGCTTTGTGCCTCGAATCCCCCTCTCCTCCCCTCGCCCATCCCGCATAATAGCGTGTGCCTGAAGTTGGTGTGGGTTTTTCTCCGCAGACTGTCTTAGTGGGAACAGCGTGTTTTTCACTGGAGGATGCGAGCGGCAAGTTTGAGTTTGTTTTGCAACCCAGCCCTGGGGCCAGCAATAAAAATACATTATTGCTGGGATTTTGAGCATTCACCTGGTGGAAGAGCTGCAGGAGTAGGCAAGGTGTTGGTGATGCTTCCCTGTGGTTCGGTTACGGCAACAGCACTTCACGCTGGCCCAAGAGCGTGGCGGGACCCTGTTGCGACATCAGTGCTTAAATCCTGGTAGCGGGGCGTTGCGTCAACCTGCAGCGGCTCTCCGTCGCTCTGCCGCGATGTGATGGCACGGCCTCTTGAAGCAGTGGCCTCGTCACCGCGTTGTACTGGAGACCTGACCCAGGTGGAGGAGGGAACTGTGGTCATGGAGCAGGGGACATCATTGCAAAGGGTTTGCATTCCTGAGCTGACCACTGCTCAGGTTTTCCTGTACTGATCTGCACGATGCGATACAGCTCGTGTTTTTTGGTGCGGGGATGCCGCGGAGCCAGGAGAGGGTACAGGCACCTCAGCGGGGCGATGCAATGCAAAAGGGTCTCGGCAAACTGCAGACAAAAGGATGCAATTCAGGAAGGATACCTAGGCAGGGAACGCAACGGGCAAGTACAGCAAGGGTGGTGGGCTAGCCAGGAGCTTAGCAGATCAGGGTGGTATAGCGGATTACAGCCAAACATCAGTCAGTACTACTGTGAGGAGCACAAGCACGCTTTCAAAGCAGGAGCATAGCTTGTGGGACTTGGAGGATAACCCCTTGTGAGACACCCAGTCCTGGGCTCCTCTTTTTGGGAGAAACAAGGACACGTTGGGCATTAACCAGCGGCTGCTGGGAAGAGCCGGAGGTGTTCAGGCTAGAGAAGAGGGGACAGAGTGATCTTCAAACACATAAAACAGCTGCTGCAAAGTGGAAGGGAATAATCTGTTCTCGATTAACAGAATTAATGGGCTTAAATTCAAGCATTAGAGGCCCTGGTTAGCCATTAGCCATCACTAGTGGGTTGGGGGCTGCAATAAGTTGCCTGGGGAGGCCATGGTGGCTGGGAGGGAGAAGGTGGTCTAAGACCTGGTTGGACATCTACAGCTCAGATATAACTTGGACAGAGCTGAACCTGCCTTGGGAGAAGGCTGAGCTGTGTGATTTTCAGGTCTTTTCCAGCCCTGGTTTTTGATGATTCCCGGACTTACCATTGAGAGCAGCTTCCTCACTTGTTCTCCCCATCGGTTTGGCATTGCTAGGAGAGGTGATGGGGGTCTGATGGGAGCAGTGGGGAAGCCACCACCGCTCCAAATTGCCCCTTGTTGAGTCAGTGCCAAACACAGGGCAGGGCTGGAGGGGTCCCGTGCTGCTGGACGTCCCACAGCCCAGGCCAGGCCTACACCAGAGAAACGGAAGATCTGTAACTCTCAGGTGGTGACATTTCAGGCTCTGGCAGAAGGCAGGAGCTAAATCTCCCTGTCAGGGGAGCAGAAGGTGATGCTTGGTTGTTTGGGAGACAGGGATTGTGAAACTGAAATGACATTTGTCAGTCACGCCGAAAGTTTGGGCTAGAGGCATCATGGTCTGTAACGTATGATTACCGGTGCCATACCTACAGCATCTCTGCTCCTCCGGCCGCCTGCCGACAGCTCTGCCGGCAGAGCGAAGGTGCCGGCACCTGCAGCCAAGGGGTGAGGGCGAACGGGTGGGAGAGAGGAGGGAGCGGTGACATCTGCAGCCCCTGAGCAGCCGGGATGCAGGGAGGACTAAACTACAGATCTGCCACAGTTTCCCTGCTGTGGCTGTGGATAAATCACCCCCCCACACACAGCCCTGTAGCTTTCTGGCTTCCTATTCATCTTGTAAGCTTCGGCTCAGGCTTGAAAGCACCCACACAGCATTTAAGAAGAGCTGAACACAGTGTGTTTGCCAGTGGACTGCACCATAGGACGCATCTTGCCAGTCCAGAAAAAAAAAAGAGCTCCAAGTGAAGCCAGCCCTGAGCACACACCACCGAGCAAACAAGCGGGTGCCGAGGCCAGACCGGGCTGTCCTTACCTGCTAGCACAGACGCCTGTGAAGCGCTAGAGAAATGACAGGCAGCATTAGGAGCCTGACAGGCTTCCAGAGGGGAAAAGCAGCAGCAGTAATTGCATGGACATCAACCCCGTTGAAGTCTGTGGGATCCGCAGATGGTCCGGCACCGTTGATAACGTGACCTCACGCGGCGGCAGGGAGCTGGGATAGACACGGGTCCCAAAGGAGGAACGAAACCACCATTTCTCCTCGCTGAGAGCCACGCTTTCCTCAGGGAGATCGCTGGCACAAGCAGTCCCGGTGTCTCTCCCCACCCAGCCCAAGTTAGACGCGCTGCCGAGGCTCCCACCTCGCAGGCAGACCCCAGCCTGCACGCCGGAGCCATCATACATAAACCTCCCGCCCGGGGAGGGAGGGCTCGAGCTGCAACGCTGGAGGTAAATAGCCACTAATGCAACATAACATTAATGGCTATTTCGAGTGAATCCCGGGCACTAACGAAGGGGCACAGCCTGCATGGAAAGGCACACAGAAAAGCCATTAGGATGCACATCATACTTTTTAAGTGCTGTAGCTGTGAAGCAGCATGTTCAGTTTTCTCACATTCATAACCGAGGGTGGAACAGATGGCGAAGGTTTGGGAGGAAGCTAATGTAATACAGAGGAAGAGATAATATGTGGATTTAAATAACCTACAATGCCAGCAACAATTTGTTCTAGCAAGAATTGCGCTGTGCTAGCAGGGTTTTGTTCCAGTGGCCTGGCAGGGAGGGGGGTGGTCGGGCAGGAGCAGGGGAAGGAGGTGTAGGAGAGGAATGGGAGGTGCAGTGATTTGTGTTCCAACCTCCTGCCTAACGCCGTGACCTCGCCTGCACCTGCCATCAGGGATCTCAAAGCATTGCAAACTTCGGCGAGCATAGCGAGTCCCTGAGGAAGAGGAGGGGAAGGCTAAGGGGGAAGGATTTATCCCGCAGTCCCCACATCCACCTCCCTCTGTGCACGCTCAGTGACGCGGGGCACTCGCATGCTTAGTCCTGCAAAAAACCACTGCATCCTGCTCGTGCCCCAGATCTTTTCACACAGAACTAAGGCTCCCCAGCTTCCCCACAGCCCCATTTCTCATGCTGGTCTGAAATCCCCTTCCCCTTCCGACTCCCAGCAGCTCGCCTCCAGCGTGCAGGCGAACCGCAGCTCCCGGGAAGGGCCGGCTGTGCGCACGCGTGTGCGTGCACGCGTGTGTGCCCACGCCGTTTCAGCTTGCATGACAGCCTGCTTCCCTGTGATCCACAGCGCTGCCATCTGTGAAGCTGCTCGCTGAAAAGGGCATTTCTCATCTCCCAGACAGCTGGGCTGTTTCAGAAAGGTGCCTGCCAGTGAACGGGAAGGATGCTCTTAGCTGGGGAGGGCTATTTTTGCCCTACCTGGAGTATCCCTGCGCAGAACTGCGGCCACTCTCACAGGTTAGGTTGTTTTAAAAATAATCTGCCATAAACCAGCTCTACACACGCCATCAGTGAGCCCGGTGGGTTGGCTCTGCGTTGGAGTGGCAGCTCCAGCTTCGGGAGCAAATGCACCTCTGGCAGCGCTCTCGGGAACGGGGTGGGGATGCAGGTCTTGCAAAAAAGCAGTCTTAAAATTATCCTGCTCTTGATTTCTGTCTTAGAAACAAGGCTGGACCAGCACGGGGCTGTGGGGTCCCTTGGTGTCCAACCTCTTGCAATGTGTGCCCAGGTGGGGATGCAGACCTCTGTAGAGGAGTCAGACGTATAGGTTGCTATATGAGCTACAGGAACTTTGTTCTTCTCAGTCATTTTTCACCAGTCCCTTAAAAAGAGGCTCCCAGAACCCCCCTTCACTGGGGCTGCACATTAGGAATTGAAAGTTGCTCTTCTAAAGGTCATTTCTTGAGGTCACCGCTCAATAACATTGATGAAATTCAGCGCTGCTTGGTGTTCGCTATCAGGGGACTTTGGGGTTTCAGGGTCATCAAGCCGGCACTACAGTCATACAAACGCTTTAAAATTACATTTACAGCCACCCGATCTTTCTGTGTCTCTGTGTGCGCTGACCCCTGCACGCACAGAACAAACATCAATTGTCATCGCTCGGGCAGATGAAAATGGAAACCAACGCGCCAGGACCGGTGTCGGTGTTGTCGGATTAAGGGACTTCTATGAACGTCACCATCCTTTCTGGCCTTAAAGGCCCAGGAGGCGCAAAGCTCAAGCCTGTGCCTGAATGCTTCACAGGTTCCCAGAGCCTTTGAGAAGATCTAAAATGGGAAAGGAAAAAAGGAATTGTTGAGACACGGGAAAGGGAAAGAGGCTTTCTAAAATGCCAGCAACCCTTTCATCCATTAGCACAAAACACATCACATTTTTAGGGTTGGGGAAAAAAAAAGAATACATCTCCTTTTCTGCAGGTGCTGACCATCTGCAGCGTCTAAAAGGGAAAAGAAGTGTTTTAGGCACAGAGGTCCGCAGCGTGCCTGCGAGAAGGGCCAGTGTTCAGGCACAAACGGAGCCTGATTCATCTGCCTGTCCTCATTTAGCAGGAGCGATCACGGACATTTAGATGAAGACTTCTAGGGACACGTTGCGGTTTCACTAAAGGCACCCTGGAGATGTGAGTAGGCTCGAGACTTGGCCCTTTAAAATCCCCCTGTCTCATCTCATTGAGAAAGCCCGACGGTAGGCCGGCAGCCAAAAAAACCCCACCCCAGCCACCCCTGACATTTTCTTCCATTGTCACATGCTGTCGGATAAAATCTCAGTGGTCTCGGCTGTTTGCTAACGGTACTGCTGCTTATTGCAAAAGAAGCAGGGAAAACGGTTGCAAGCAAATGGAGTTTGCAAGGCATCTGCTGGGTTAGGGATCTCAGAGAGACCCCCCCCGCCTTGTCGCCCCAGGTACCCGCGGGGAGGCGGGGAGGGATTCCAGCAGCTGCAGCATCTTCCTCGCTCGCTTTCTGCGCGAGGGACGTATTTTCCATCAAGATATTCTGAGCAGGTTTCGTTGTCGCTGGGGAAAGTGAGGAGGAGGCAGCCAATCTGCAAGCAGCGCAGGGCTCTGCCGGAGCGTGCCGTGCAGCCGGAGCCGGGGCCGAGGGAGGGTACCCGGGGCAGGGGCCTCAGCCCAGGCTTCGATGGAGCAAGGTGGGGACGGGTGGTGGATGGAGCACGGCAGCTTGCCCCAGAAATGGCACCTCTCTGCTGATGCGGGCGACGGATGCTCCCTTTTCCAGCGGCTGTGGGGTTATTCTTGAAGGGATTGACCTCATGGTGGAATGTTTTCTTCAGACAAGTTAGGCACCTTTAGCCCTAAAGAGTGTAAAATGAGATAAAAGTAACAGTTGGCTGTTTCCTCTGTCCCGAACGGGCAGCCACTGCTTGAATGGTGAAGCTTCACCTGCATCTCAAACCGGGCTTGATGCCATGTACGGAGATGCTCCCATCTATCTGCCTTTGGACCAGTCTGCTGGGAAAGGGGTCTGGGGACCGTTTTGCAGTTAGCCTCCTTGGGACTAAACCCTGTGGCTTATCCCTGTGGTCCTCTCAGTCTTCCTGCTTCAGGTTTTTCCATTTATTTTTTTTCCCCATCGGGAGCCTTCCCGGGGTCTCCTAACACAGGCATGTCTGGGTTTTCCTTATTTCTCTCATCTCAACCAAAGAGGTTCAAACCCCAATCCCAAATGGCCGTGGCACGTCCACACGCCCGTACAAATATAAGCTCTAATTACGTGGGCATGAGGAGGAAGATCAGTCCTGCAGACGCCCGCTTGCCATCACACCTCTAGAGCTGAGCCAGGTCTCAGCATCGCCGCAGGGGCTGCAGCGTGCGCGGGAGGAGCCGTCGCATGCGCAGAGCAAACGGTTTGGGGGATGTCTCTTTTTAAAACAAATCATAATAGGAAACTGTTCTTCCTCTAATCTCTTTCATGTACAGACATCGCAGGCATTACTTGTAACAACACGAGGTAAATAACGTTCGGAGAGAAATGTGATGTTTAACTTGACAGGGTCCTTTTAAAACCCTTTTAATCTCAGGGGCCCTTTGTCATACCTGAAGAGAGCACCTCGCTGACGTTGCTCCTGTCATCCTGGATTCATTTTAGAGTTTTGAGCCCAACTCCACATCTTCTTCTAGCTTTGAAAAAGTGGGGGTCAAAAGCCGGCGTTTGACCGCACGAGAACCAAGAATCTCACGAACATACCTACAGCTCCAAACATACAGCTCGCTCCCGGCGACGCAGGCACCTGTAACGTGAGGACTGAACCAGAGGTGACAAAACAGTTCGTTAAGAGACACCGGCTCAGGATCAATCCTTGCGTTCACTTTAGCCACTTTTTTCCGCAGAAGCAGGTTTTTCCGTACCACCCGACTCAGCTGCACAATGGTATCAAGTGCCCATTCCTCTTACACGGGCACATTCAGCATCTCCTGGGCTCTCTTCCTCGAGTCACGGGAGATGCTGTAATACGCTGGAGAAAGCAAAGCGAATCCCTTATGTTTCTTTTGCTAAATGCTCCTTAACCGTTTCACAGCAGCCTGTTCCCGGCAATTACGTGACAATTCAGCACAAATGTCACGGAGCTGCGAAGTTTTCAGCACTTTCCGCAGTGCTGAGGCTGGAAAACAATGCATATATATTTTTTGCTGATCCAAGTCCTTAGTAATTACACTTAATAGATCCCAAAGGGATTCCTAGGTAACCTGTACTATGGTTTCCATGGCAGAGAGACAGAGCTTGTACCCTGCGATAACAGATAATAATGGATTGTTAATGCTTAAATTAATTATGCTACAATTGTATTTGTAAACCAGCTGTCCCTTGTATTCCCAGTAAGACTCTTGAGTTGCTACACAACAGTTAAAGGATCAAAACAAACAAGACAGAGGGGCAGAAATGGTGGTGCTCGGCTGCAGCCGCCATCAGAGCTGCAGTGTGCCAAAAACCACAGGCTGGAAGAAACCTTCCCTCATTACTTCTATGGCTATGATTACCGTTATTACTCCTGTGCCATGACAAGGCTTTATTCGCATTTTAGTGTTTCCATGGGTTTGGGCCTATGTTCCAGCTCTCTAAACTTTGGAGGAAATCTTAAAAGGCCTTGGAGACTATCCCTGTTGATACAGAAGGACCCTTTCGCCTAGCTGATACTGGTGTACAGTGCCCATCCTTGGCAGATGTTTTCCTCCTCCTATGAAGGAGTCCAGGGATCTTATTATAAAAAATAAAAGCCAAAAATCCCAGCCCCAGAGCTGCCTCGTTTTGCTGATGAGATTTGCCATCACCCAGTATATGCTGGATGATGCTTAGGCGCACCAGAGCTTGATTTAATTTTTCCTTTCCTGGAGCCAGGCTGGTAACCATTCTGGGTGGAATTCATCTCACGTCACTTGGTCTACAGACAGCCTAGATGGTTAGCGCAGACTAGATGTCTAACGTTTAGACAGCTAAAATTGGGTGAGAGGACGCTGCCAACTGGCATCTGCTTCCCAGTAAAGCAGGTTCTGGACCTGCGGGCACTGTGCTGGGAGGCAGCACGGCGTTTCGCCACGGAGCCCCGTCTCCTGAATGACAGGCAGGGTAGTTTAAACAAATCTCTGCAGTTCCTGACGGCCTGCTTTAGCACTACTATTTCAGGGCTAAAGAGAGTGTTGTAGCTTTTTAAAAAAAAAAAGATAAAAAAGAAAAGCTTTGCAGGCTGCTTGCTGTCTTTGACACGCAAACCCCAGGCTCAGAAAATCAGCTCGACCTCTGGCTTTCTAGCAGCCCAGAGCCTGCCATACCGCTGGCCTCGGGGTTTTCTTTGGGTTTCTCTAAGTCTCAAGGAGGCCAAAGATGAGATAAAGCACCACCGAACTACTAAAGCAACATGCAAAGTTGCAAATCAAGGGCTACATCTTTTCTTTCTAAAGGTGGGCGGCTCACGTTAGAGGGCTAGCGTGTGGCGTGAAGAGTTGTAAAAGCTGCTAGTTCTAAAACGCTGGCTGTAGCTGCAGTAAAAGGGAGTTCACTGACCTGTTGCCAGGCTGGGCTCAGCAAAACATCTCTTCCAAAGCACAAACCCAGAAGCGATTCATCTTCTGCCTGGGCACTGAGCAGGAATCACTTCTTAGAAACAGATGACACATATCCCAGGACATCCTTGCCATCAAAGGGGAGAAGGGCAAGCGTTTCCTCTGAGCAGAGGTTAAGGCACAAAGACCTTACAAGTTAGAAATAAGCCAGACACAAGCATTTAGAAGTGCAGCAGGATTCGTAATTGGAGCTAAAACAGAAGCTTCAGAGTCGCAAAGCTGCTTATCCACCAGCTGCCACAGGCAGGACGCCAGCCCCTGCCGAGATATGCCGGCGTCTCACCGGGGGGGAGCAGCCGTACCTGCAGTTGCTGCGTGGAGAGCCCTTGTTGGAGTCAGCACAGGGAAGAGGGTGTTAAAGAGAGGGAACTGTAAAAAGGAAGCAGAATTTGTAGGTTGTCAGACAGTCAGATTCGAGCTGTTCAGTTTGCAGAGACCCCTCCCCTCCCTGGTCACCCTGTTTCTGGGATGCTTTTGCTGGCAAACGTGGAAGACCCCACATACGCAGTGGCAAAGGAAGCGTTTTCTCCTGCCTCTGCATTGAACAGGGGATGTAAGATGCAAATAGGTGCAGACTGAACCAGGGAGCCGAGCAAAACATCGGTGTACGGGAATCCAGTTGCTGCTGATGTAAGCGGGTAGGTGCATGTTGCTTAGTTTGTTGATTCCCCCCATTTTCCTAGATGAGGGCACGACTTTGACGTACTGGTGTATAACTGAAGGGCGTGCTCCCTCCCTGGACACCATCCCATCAGCATCCTCTGAACGCAAGTACCAAAGGGTTGTGATTTCGGTTGGTCCAACAGGTCCATCCCAAAGTGTCCGTGTTGGTGAGGGTAAAGCTCAAACACCAGCGCATTATGAGGTAGCTAGTCCTGCTCTATGCTTTCTGTCAGGGAGGAGAAGGCAGCCTCCAGATTATCCCGGGCTCACGTCAGCTGGTATACAACTTTACTTCCTTCACGGTATTGAAACGATCTAGTAGCCTGAGCAGAGCAGGGGCAGAGATGGTCGCCGCTTCTTTGGCAGGGGAAATCAAACGGCGAGCGGACCGAGGCTAACACGAGTGCGAGCGAGAGCAGTTAAGTCCTCCCCTGGCTGCGAGGCGGAGGGAACCAAATGCATTTTGTGTCTCTGTGGTGCCCTGCCAACAGAAACAATGACAGCGATAATCACTTGCAATCTGTTACTGTATTAACACGAGCTCAAAAGTCGTAAAACCCAATAATCTTTCGAAATGAAGCTAAACCCCCCCAAATTTAAGTAACACACCGCATCGCGGTGCTTGGCAGCGGCAAGGCCGGGGTGGGGGGGGAGGAGTGGCAACGGGGGGGGGTGGTTTCTGCCTTTGAAAGGCTTTGCGTGGTGCAGGCGGAGAGATTTGCTGGAAGCAGTCAGGCGTGGATACCTGGCTGCTAGGAGAGGCTCTCCGCAATCCCTCCATTTGGTTGGCTTCCTTTGACCCTGTTGCTAAGCTACAAACATGCCTTTCCAGCAAGCTCCAGCATCCTCGCTCCCACCCACTCCCAAATGCAAACTGAATCAGCCTGCTCAGAAGAGAAACGATCTCTGGCCAGCGAGGAGCTTTTTTGCTTTTTTTTTCCCCAGCAGCTCTGCAGAGTGGCCCAAGGACTTGCTTAGAAAGGGTGCCCACCCCTGCCCCATGCCAACCCAACAGCCACGGGAGCTTTGTTACGAGGACAGGAGCAGAGAGAAAAGCATTTGTACCATTCCAGGCGATTAAGGCTGGCACAGCTCCCTTGCAGCAAGAATAGACGAGGATACCAGCTACACTGAGAAATAGCTACCACCTACCTGCGCACACGCTTGCTCACCCCGATGCCAGCCACGTTAACACTTTAGGACAGCAAATGTTTTATGGCAGGGACGAGGTGGCGGGGTGGATGTTTTTCTGACCGGTGTTCTGCAGAGAGATGCGTTGGAGGGTTGTCTGCAGCCCTGACGCTGAGTGGTCTCTTCCCATCGCTCCGGGGATGCTAATAGGGTCCAACAGCCACATCCTCATCGGGTCCAACACAAGTTGTCTGGGCTGCCTTTATGCTCAGCGGAAAGTAATGGATGCTTCTGGGGTGCGCTTCAACCCAGCCTGCGGTGGGTGTCCGACACGGGCCAGCTGTGATGCGAGTTGCTGCAATGGTTTCCACATAGTCCTCAGGAGCTTAATTTGGCCCACATAAACCTCAGGAAAGGTTATTAGAGCTTTCCCAAAATGTTGCCTTAACGTAGACCACCGTATGCTGGCCTGACTTCTGCCGTTATCAGCATACCTGTACAAGCAATCATGTTTATTGGGAAACGTCCTTTGAAGACGCCTCCAAACCATCCCCAAACAGCTATATGATCCAATACAATCTTTTTTTTTTTTTTTTTTTCCTTTTCATTGCCCACCCCGGGTAAGCAACCAATTTCAGTTATTCTTTTAAGGCCAGATTTCCTATATGCACAACATGAGGGAGTCCATGAGCAACTGCTGTCTTAATCGGTGGGTCCGGTGGGGGTGCATCCGGGTGTTTTGCTTGGCGGACGCTGGGTCCGGGGCTCCCGTTGGGACTTACACGCCGTTTGTGCTAATGCATGACAGTAAACAGAGGCTGCCCCAAGACTTGCAGGTATACACGTCTATTGAGGCAAATGGATGGCAAGTAAGTGTTGAAGTGGCTCAGAAAAGCAGGAGTCCAGCAGCTTTTCTGTCACTCGGGCATAAGAGGGACAGCGCTACCAGGGATGCTGCGGGCCCCAAGAATGCCTTGGGCTATGGGTCAGTGTGGGGAGGGAGCAAAGGGGCTCCTGGCAAAGCCCGCTTCATTTCTGTTGGCGAAATTTGGGGGATTTTGTCTGCCTTTGCAGAATCGGAGGGCTGCCTTAGGAGGACATTGTGCTTAGATGAAAGAGCTAGGGGTGACCTGTTTATTGTCGCAGGGACGGAGGCAATAGATGTGGGTTTAGTCCCTGCTTCTGCTGTTTGCTCATCTCTAAGGGGGAGATCTTTATTCACACCTTCCTCGCTAAGGCAGCAGCCTGCAAAAATTCAGCGAGGGTTACGAAGCACTTCGGGATCGTTTGCTGGAGGACGTAAATCGGCCGTTTGGGGTCTGCTCGCCTGCAGACCTGCCTGCCCTGCGCTATCCCGGACCCAGCACAGCGCCCGACCCCTGCTACCAGGCAACCTTAGACAGACTTTCAACGCGCCTTCTAACTCCTCTCCTTCTCTTTCTCTTCCAGGGCTCGGCTCCCATCCTGGTAGTCATGGTGATCTTACTAAATATTGGAGTCGCCATTTTGTTTATTAACTTTTTCATCTAATTCAAGACTGTCTTGTTTGCAAAAATAACAGTTACATGTATGAATGGGGGAAAAAAAAACCCAAACAACAACAACAAAAAGGGAAAAATCATAACTCGAACTGTCCTACGACAATTTCCAAGTCTTTTCACAGAAGAACAACAAACGATCGAGTCTCACTCACAGTTTGCCTTTTTTCCTGGGTAATGTTTTTTGGATTTTAGCCAAAATTCTTTGCTTGTATAACACTATGCTGTGTGGCATGGCAAAATGCTATCAACACTCTGCCCCCCCAACACTGGAAAGGATGAGAAGGAATCCCAACAAAATAAAACCTCATTTCCCTTCCCCTCACCCCCCCAAAATATATTCATAACAACAGTAATGAACCCCAAAACGGAGACTAGATGAGGGGACCATGGGGAGATTTTGTTTGAAGTATGTACGGGTCCTGGGATGCTCCAGGCTGAGTTTCCCAGGGAAATCCACAACAGCTTTAATGATAAAGTAAATGGGAAAGAAAAGCAAAATCAGGCTTTTCTTCCTTCTCCCTTCGCGAATGGAGAAACGCTGCTGTAAGAAGGTGGAGAGAAGGAGCAGAGGGAAGGCATGAACCCTGTCTAGGTGTGAAAGATGGGAGAAGGGCAACGGGCCCCATTTTGTTATTTGTTTTTCAAACAAAGCAGCAATTGGTGTTTTGCTAAATTTTTTGGGGCGGGGGGCAGGAATAGGGAACCCAAGGTGTGAGCAGCAGCCCCACCACCCTCCTGCCTTCACTCCTCCTCCCCAGGCTGCTCCCCCGCCATGGCAAGGCTGGAAAATCACCCAGTGCTACTTTTAATTCACAGCCAGTTTCTCCTGGGTAAAAATGTGTACCCGGATTCCCCCCCAAAAAACTTGCAGGCACCTTCAGCAACACGAATTGAGTAGCTGCCGGTCATCGTGCCGTGCTCGCCAACATGCAAGGAGCAGCCTTACTTGAGCATCCCATCCCAACCAACATGCGTGCACAGAGATGCCAGGGAGCAGACTGGTGGGGAGGGACTGGGGAGAGAGGGCTCAATTCTGATCCACTTAGGATACAATAAAACAAAATAAAGCAAAATAAGAGAAAACTGTTTTTCAAAGGCATCTGGGGAGGAGTACTGGAGCATGTCCCAGAGAGGAGGGAGAGGGTGGTGGGTTTGTCTCTTACATCTTGCTGTGGACTGTTTCAGACATCATGCTTGGGCTCTGAGCATGTAGTATTTTGCACTTTGTAATGCAGGATGTATATTCCAGCTTCCAACATGTCCCTGTAAAAAAAAAAAAAAAAAAAGAAAAAAAAAAGAAAAACAAAAAAACCAAACATCATTGGCAATGGCAGCCTCTAAGGATGTATTCTTTTCTTTTTTTCTTTTTTCTATGTCACTTAATTTGTTCGTTTATACCATCTTTGTAATATGCCTGCCTTGATTTTCTCCCCTCCCCTGTCCCCACTGATAATATGCATACTCATTAAAGATGCCGTATCCCTGTTCTGAGCTGTTATGGTCCCAGTCACAAGAGTGTGGTCTTAGCTCAATTGCTTGGAAATGGCTGACATCCCCTCGCTTGTCAAAAATGACTGTACTGTTTCCTCCCCTCCCCATGCTGTCTTTCCCCGCCAGGGAGATCGGCTTTGCCGGTGATCCACCACCACCAGGTACGGTTCCAATGGCTTCTTTGGGATTTGGTGCGTCCAGGGACCAAATTCCACCCTCAGTTCTACCCACTGCAGCTCTGTTCAACAGGAGAAGGGGCGTGAGTGTGGCAGCAACCCGAGGGTGGGATGAAACCCATACACAGATATATTTGGGGGGGGGCTGGGGGGAGGGAAGGAGGGAAAAAAAATCTTCCTCGACATTTCACATAGTTGTTGGGTACAGCCCTGACTTGTGGACTCAGCTTTGCTTTGCTTCTGTTTTAGCTGTTTCTCTGCTACCTTTTCAGCAGATTTCTTATTACACTGCACTGGATTGCTATATTTTTAACCAGAAATAAACTAAGGATTAGAGCATGTGCCAGTTAAATTCAGTTCTTTTCCTTACATGGTCTTATTCCCTCCTGTCGCAGTTTTTCTTCCTCTTTTTCTTCCTTTCCCTTTCCAGGCAGAGGGCTATGGGTGGACAGGGTAAATGATAACTGAAGGCAGCGAGACCCCAGGAACTTTTTTATTTCATTTAATCACAGTAACTGTCCATCGTCTTCGTACCTCTTCCTTTTTTTTTTTTTTTTTTCCTTTTGGGTCCTTAGTCATCTTTTTTACTCTTGAATGGTTACTGCATACTTGAAATGAACCAAATAACAACATATTGCGGTTGTAGGCCTAGGAACTCATCCCTGTGTTTTGTAATTCTGGTTGCAATTCTTTGTAAAGACTCTTGAGGACTTTTTTTGTACATTCAAGTGCATGACACAAAGGTCCCACCAGGAGCAGGTTAAACAGTTACATGCAAACACAGTACGATATTTAGATATATATAAAACAGCACAAAAATGCCTCTTGTTATCAATCAAATAAAAGTACTAGCGATTTCACGACTAGCTTTTTCACACTGGTGACCGACTAGTTATTCCTGCTCTTGCCCACGTACCAGCAGTTATGTACAAACACAAACGCAACTCAGATTTTTCATCTCTTTGTTCCACGGGATAAAACCTCAGTTGAGCTGAGTTTTGTTCAGTATGAAAGATAGCCGAAGACTAATACTAATTGGCTCCCAAACCACGTGTTTAAAAATAATGATTCCTTTATTAATCATGGGGAGCTGAGCAATTTGTCTTAGTTCTGGGCTTTTCACGTTTGCCCAAGGCCAGAAATATTCTTGAGAAGTAGCCCAGAGAGAGAGGTAATTCAGTATAGTTCCCTGTCTTATGAGCCCTGGATTCATGCATACCTACCTAAAGCACATTAAAATGTCTATCATCGTGGCATATAAATCTATGTAAATTGTCCATACCTTCTGTTTTATGTCCACACTGACAGATGCATGTGAACAGCTGAAGGTTTATATCGTATTTTTTTTTAGGCTGCAATGGTATTTTTGTGTTCCTACAGCGGAACACGCAGCACCTGAAACACAAGGAGGGGCTGGGGCTCAAGGAACCAGCCCGCCTCCTGCCATCGCAGTAGAGCCATTGGGAAAAAGCCACGTGTCCCTCCCCGGGGACACGCAGGTCCTCCGGCCAGACCCCACCTGTGTGAGCGATGGGCTGGTTTGACACCACATCTTTGGGGAAGGCAAGAAAGAAGGAATACAAAAATCCTCCGCCTGCTTGTGCCACGTCAGCTTCTCACCAGCCCATCTGGCGTCTGGTTTGCTTGTACCTGAGACCTAGATTCTCCGAGCGCGTTGGGACTCTCCAGGGCCTGATCTTTCAGAGATACTGAGCTGTTGCAGCATCTATTTACCTTGTGCGGAGTTATGAAGTACTGCTGGAAAAAAAAGAAATCCAGACTGCAACAGAAGGGGAGGGGCGAGAGGAGAAATAATGTCATATCGATGATGAAGGTCTTAATTGAAACCCAAAGACTAATTACATGTCCTGACAGGCTTTGGCAAGTTACGGGAGGATGGAAAAGTAGGAATTTTTTAAAAACTGTCATAAGGTGAGGTTGGCTCCAGAGATGTGTGCTAAAGCAGAACAGAGCAGAGGCCGGACTGGATCTCCTGCCCGTGCTGCGCAGCTTTGCTGCCCATGGGTAAATTGTTTGCACAGAAGATGGGCCTTGCAGGCTCTTGACATGGTGGCAAGTTTTCCTGGTGTAGGGAAACTGGTCAACTCCTTGCACAGCCCCTAAATGAACTGCATCAGTCATGCTGGTGCCTATCACTGACCTTCACAGCAAGGCTCCTTGACCAGCTCTGCACTGAGCCCAAGGCTTGAACCATTGCTGAAGACAACCCTGAGCACAGCAAGCACTAGATAACATGCCTTTGATTAACAGATGAACCAGGACTATGCTTCCCTCAGAGGCATTGCAAGCTCTCGAGTTCCTTTTATTGGTCTGTTTCAACTAATATTAACCCACAGGCACTTAGCTTCAGTGCTATCACCAACCTGTTTTTCCAGACTATGCGTAATCACCTAATTACCATGCCAAGCAAGGGAGTTTCAACAGGCGATGAACGCCCATGGCAACTAATCAGTGCCCAAAGGTCTGAATATGGAACTCAGATATATCGTGAGCTGTGTCCCTTCACTCGAGGCATCTCAGAGATCATGCTCCGTAACGTTAAAGGAAACTTCACCTCCTAGATGTTGAGAGATGCTGAGTCTTGCCCAAAAGTTTGTGTTGGATGGATGCCTTAGAAATGCTGTGGTGGGTTGCACATTCCCCATCTGGAGGTGTCAATGGAAGATAAACTTTAGAGAGACTCACATTCATGCACAGGTGTTACTTGCGCAAGTACGCTGCTACCTAGCAGACTCACAATCCTTATCATCTGCCTGTTTGCTTTTATCCCCCATTTGGGCACGCTACTAACAGCATGGAGAGTCTAGCAAGGCTCAGGCTCTCTTACAGACCCACTTGTTTTAATGTGATAAGAACACCAACATCCAACCCCTTACCTGCTCCATGAGAGCAGCCGCCCCCACCCCAGCAGCAGCTGCATGTTGGTATCAGGTGTTCGGTCTTGTTGGAAGGGAGAGCTGCGAGGATTACTCCTGCAAGCAGCAGGAGCACTGCTCCCCAACCCCTTCAGCGCGGAGCATGTTTCGAAGCTCTTTTCTTGTTCGTCTGTAATGTTAAGTCACTGTGGGTTAGCGATGAAGGATGCTGCAGCTGTTGAGCCAACAGCTGTTTCCCAGCAAAAGCTAAAGCATTTCATATGCTCCCATTCCCACTCCCCCATCCCTCAGAGACCTGTATTTTAAAGAACGTGTGTGTCTTTAGCCTTTCTGTCTTGCTGACAGACACAACGGGCTCAGGGCTGTTTAGTACTGGTTGGACCCACCCATGGTATTGCTGGAGCAAGAAAGCAGTTTTGCCGATACAAAACAGACGGTGAACGAACCCAGATTCTCTCCAAAACGAATAAGGAAGGACGAGATCAGCCCAGCGTGTGCAGAGCACGACAAGCCTGACAAACAAGCAATTTGTCAGCAGAAGAGTTTAGGACTGGTTTACCTCCATAAGCCACCACAGCAGGTAGGCAGCGCTGCGAGGAGACCAGCAACTCAGCGTGATTGAACTAAGTCTTCGCTATTAGCAAAATCCCATGAGCAGAGATGCTAGGAACAGTCTTTCCATCTGCAAACAGCATTTATCTCCGGGTCAGCCCAATTACCCTGATTGCTCTCTGATAAAACTCCAGAGCAAGGTTCATTCGCTTCCACGCTCATCACACTACAACAGACACACTGATGTGGGGGAGAAACAATCCCATGTGTTACAAGCTAAGCTTGAGTTAGACATGAAACCACTAACCTTCTACTGTGGCCCTTTTTGTGCAATCCCTAAAGCAAAATGCACTTCAGTTGGCACTCTCCTTTATTCTCTTGTTCCCTTCCTAGCTGTGCATGTAAACGTAATAGAAAAATCCAATTTCACTGTGTTACTTACAGTGCAATTACAGTATGTGTGTGGCCCAAAAGCAAAGGGATTACTGAATACGTTTTCCTCAAGAAGCGAGTAAAAAAAAACCAGTTACTTTCAGCCTTGTCTTTTAGTTGGAAAAAAACCCCCAGTAGCTTGATTGTTTCCAGATATAATAATAAACTGAGGTCTCTCTCTCCTATGTAAATGTTTATACGTTCATCCCTTTACAATGAGATGGGCAAAAGCGATGGTCTGATGGATGCCAAAGGAATAAGTGAATTTTATCTGGGCATTCATACATTAAAAAAGGTACGTGCTGTTCTTTGTGCATGTCAGACAAGAATAACTGCTCTTACGACAGACACTGCTGGAGTTTCTTGGTTCCTAGTTTTCCACCAAGTTCTGGCCCTGGCCCTTCTGTTGGGTATCATTTTAGGCAAGCCACTTCACTGATGTGTGTCTGCCTGCAAAATAATTACCTTCCTCTTTAAGGTACTTTTGGACCCAAATACAAGAAAAACGACCAGATATCTGATCCAGCAACCCTGAACAGGCTTCAGGGGACTTTCAGCCAATGCTCAGGGGAGCAAGGTACCATTACACTTTGATATCAAAGTATCATAGTTTGCATTTCTTAAGACCGTGGCAGAGCCCATCACATTCTGACCTCCTCTGTAGCTGCTTAATGCAGCAGTAATAATCAGTCATCCCTGCTTAGGTGAGAAGTTTTACCTTTTCTCAGAGGTTTCATTTACTGAAGCAACACGTGACAGCTTCCAAGGCTTCCACAGTTACACCAGCAAGAGATGGGCCGGGGTGTCTAGACAGATCTTCGGCTGTCGCTGGCTGCAGGGCTCAAGGGGGTACTGCATTTGTCTTGTTCGTTCTGCTGAGCAGCGGCTGCAGATGCACCAGAATTAATTTCTGTCTCAAGTCCAATGGCTGCAAATGCTCCAGTGAGAACGGACGCTGTGTCGGTTCCAGTCCCCACGCAGGCTGTTCCAATTACAGCGCTACAGCCTCGTTTTGTCAGAGCTGACAACTAAGCCTCAATTTTCAGGCCAGGACAGTTTGCCATGGCAGCATCCTCTCATCATACAACCTAAGGGTGGCCACCAGAGCCTCCTGAACCAAGCCATATGATCAGCCACAGCCTATGCTGGCTCATCCAAAAGCCCAGCTCTGGGAGGAACGGAACCAAGCTGAATGCCCAGGTCAGCCCAACCTCCCAGCAGAGCAATGAGAGCCCTGGGAAGTCACCATCTCCCCTGCAACCCACCCCCAAAGCCTCCTCTCCCTCAGCTCTGTGAGGCAGGCGGTGTGCTCCCCGCAGGAGGCCACACGAACACGCTGCTGTGCCGCTCGCAGGAGCGGGACAGTTGGCCCATCCCGACTCACAGGTTCCTTGGAAGCGCGTCTCTTCCAGTCTATGCCTTCTCCAGTCATACTTAGCTTGGCACAGAGCACAACTAGGACTACGTTCCAGAGCCCTTGCGGAAAAGATGAAAGGAAAAACCTCAGATTATCGTTGCACGCACTCCAGCTCATCTGATGCATCTAGCTCCCTCATCCAACAGTCTCTCGACCGGAGAAGGGGGAGGGAGAATCTTTTCCGGTGACTGCAGCAGCACTGTACCAAACTATCCTTCATCCTTGGCACTGCTGCAACCCGGCTTCAGCTCAGGGAAAGAATTCTTTCAGGGTGTGTATCTGTATTTGAAAAGGCAAAAAATGATAAAGTACATCTGGCAAAAAGCATGTTTTCCCCTGTCTGGTTGGGCCTTTGGAAAGGAGTCCTGTGCACAGATGCTGTGGTTTTAAACCCACTATTTTTCAAACAAAAATAAATAAAAATAATACTGCAAATGCAACTCCGTGGCAGATTCCCCAAAACTTTGCACAGAAAGCCACGGACATCATACACACACAAAGGATCAAATGTCAACGAGATCAAGGTATTGCAAATTAACCCAAGTGACAGGACAACAGGGCAACTGATGCAGTCAGCCAAGCAAGCACTACGGATTCTTTCCTAGGTTATCAATAAATCGTTTGTTTTCACCTCTCACCTGAATTTTGCATGGAAGGTACCTCCCTATCAAACATGTTTTTATCTTGACAATTAAATCACATTGGCAGCCTGCTCTATTTAATCTTTGTTACATTCTAATTAGCCTTGCAGAACCTAGCACTGCTCTCCTGAGAGCTGGTTCCCTGGTGATGCCGCTGCCAAAACAATACCCATGGCACCCTGGATTTCTCTGCACAAGGACAGGCAGTGCCTTCTGGTGTCAACTCAAGTCATCACTTGTTTGCTGCAACAGACACACTTGCATCCCATCTGTTGTCCCTGTGGACCACAGCACTGCTCTGCTAGAAAGAAAGCGATGCCTTGAAGAGAGGGGCTGAGTCAGGAAGCAGGGGTAAAATAATCCTTTGAGAGTGTCAGCCCTCTCCCTCCTGTCCTCAACACGCCATCAGGTCTCCGGGTAGGACATTTCACTGGTCATAAAGAGTTCACTTGTAGGACAACTGCTTTCTTGGCCAACATGGGAGAAACTGAACTGGGAGATTCCACAAGCAAAGGCAAAATCTGCTACAGCTAACATTAAAAAGGAAGAGACTTCTTCTGTTATATGCATCAGGGGCTACAGTGGCTCTCATACAGACAAGGTATGAAAGGATTCAGTGCAGCCATGTCTCAGGGCTGCTGGTGCATCTTACAACCACCACCTGCATATTTCACAGCGGGAAGAGCGATCCCTCTTCCACAGCAGGAGAAAAGGAAGTAGAAAAGCTAGAATGGGATTAATTGAGAAAACCAAGACCATGTAACCAAATAAGTTTATTGTAGAAACCCTTGGAGACACGTTCTGGCCCCAGTCAGGGTAGGGAATTTGGGACGAGTGAACCATTGTGATGTGCAGTTTGTCTCGACAGACTCAGAACAACTTTTGAAGAAAAATATGACAGTATTGTATCCGCCAGCCTCACCGGAACAAGCGCTTGGACAGCAATCCTGTTCCTCAAGACCCTCCCACAACCTCCAGGGGAATAACAGCATATCCAGAGCATTAATCAAGTAGGCATGTTGAGACTGGTCAGCCCAGAGGCACTCATAGAGTAGGCAAAAGCTGGAGCGCCAGGAGGCCTTCTGGACATGCTGACTGCCTGGCACATCAGGCTGAGTTCAGTGGGGCTAACCACTGCTCCCAGCACGTTTCTTCACTCACGGAACAGCCTCAACAACATCTAGACTGAATCTTCGTAGAAAGTCTTTGCCATGGCATGTGCCACTTTTACCACCTTCTTCTCCTTGGCATCCGGGCCCATGTTGCTGCGGGCTAGTTTAATCCAATACTGCTCCGTCCTGGCCAGATAGTCTGCGTGCTTCTCATCAGGCTGAACAGATGGGTGTTGGTCCTCTCCTAGTACACAATGGGAGGAAGACAGAAAGAGGGGTCACAAACAGCTAATGAAGGCAATCTGCTCTTCCATGTGTCAACCCGGCCAAGACTACTCTTCAGCTAATGTGTTTAAATGTAACAGCCTAAAAACCTATCAGTAACTAATGAAATTTCTCTTCTACCCTGAGAGCAGTGTACTATGAAAACTTTGCTTTTGCTGGAAAACTCACCTGGATGCCAGTGAGGCCTTCCAGGCTGGCAGTGGAACCAGCAGGTATTTTCCTAAAACCCACTTTATATTAGTATGAAGACAACATTTGTCTTAATCATTACCTCCCTCATCTTCACTCTCCTCTTCAGAGCTCTCCTCTTCCTCTTCCCCTCCCTCTGCACCTTCCATATCATCATCCTCTTCATCCGACTCCGACTCCTCCAGCCATTCTTGTGCTTCTTTGATGAGAAAGAAAATAGAAGAAATAAATAACAAGCTGTTTCCCACTCCTATACCCAGAACTGTCATGGAGGATGCCAGGGCAAGGTCAGACAGAGGTGCTCCTTAAGAGCCCTGCTGTATTCATTGCCCTCCCAGATCCACCCACCGTACAGGGCCTGGCTCTGATGGGGAGCAGCGGGAAAAGATGAAAGAGAGACAGGAAGAAGTGAACAGGACAGAACAGCTGTGGAAGAAAAGCTGGTTAGTGCCGATGCTGACAAGAGTCAGCTCTCCTCCCTAGCACTTCACAGTTCCGTGATCATGAGCAAGACTCCCTCCTTTCTGTCCTTTGCGCATTATGCACGTGCAGACTGTGAGCTTCCACAGCAGGGGCTCCCTCTTTTAATGTCTCTCTACAGTGCCTAGCACATGACCTGGGCTAAATCACTTAGCCACTACCATAAGAGATATGTTGCTCTAAGATAGACCCACAGCTTCTTTCAATAATGAGCAGAAAATCCATCAAATCCATCTTCACTGATGTCTCTCGGGTAATGCTTTCTGCAACACTACTGAACACTCATGTAACGACTATATCGCCAGGAATTCAGGGAACTGACTTCTGTGCTTGTCACATCCCCTGAGCTAGCCTTCCCAGCCTGGGAACAGCCCAGCAGGGTATTCAGAATGTGCAGCAAACATACTACACATTTAAGGTACAAAGAGATAACCCTAGCTAATGCCAACATGCTTTGCAGTACTCAAGAGCCTCACTGGCCTGAGAAGGTGAGGACAGGCAAGAGCACACATCCCTGTTCTCTGCCGAGTGGACAAGCACGGCACAGCAGGACCTTCCACCCACACCAGAACTTGCCACCAGTGAACAAAGACACTCTGTTTACATGTCTTGGTTTTCAAAGCAGACACTCAGAGCTGACTCTCTACAGTGACTGCAAAGCTCTGGACCAGACAAGTTTCTGCAGCGACGGTCACTGTAAGACACTGCGTATCACCTATTCCCAAGCTTTTTCCTGTCCAGGAAAAAACCACTACTCCAAGGCTCATCACCATCCCTTGAGGAAGCTCCATAGTAGGTTTTTTTTTCCCCTTAGTGTAGTGTTGCCACACTAAAGGCAGAGAGAGAGATCCCACCGTCAGAGCTTACCTGGATCCATCTCCACTAGCACCTTCCATTCTTCCATCTTGTGTAGGTCGATGCTGTAGAGGTCACTGAGGGTGAACTGGCGATCGCCCACCTCAAACATTCCCCCATACACATAGAGAACCCCATGCTTCACTGCCAGCATGGCATTCGAACGTGGGCATGGCTCCACTTGCTGGCCCAAGGCTCCATCTTCCTCTTCCTCCTCCTCTGATTCAGACCTCTCCTTCTCTTCTGCAGGTCCAGAGATCACTTGCTTGATTGTCATGACAGTCCCATCCTCTGCCACCACCTCTTTGACTATCTCCACTGGGCCTTGTGGAGGTTGCTTCTCCATCTCATCTCCAGCACCCTCTGCTTCAGCTTGTCTGCCACGTCTTCGCTTCCTCTTCTCTGATTTTGGTCCCTGTTAACAGGAACAAGGAACAGAAGGAGACTGCGTGTGAACTGTGTGCACCTAACAGCATGTACAGCAGTTAATACAAATACTATGGATGCTGCTGGGAGGGAGGGGGGAGAATTCAACTATTTTTCACTACAATTGTAAGTCTCAAGTGATAGGTGCAACCTCCCACTCAGCATGAACTTCTACCAGCCATAAAACAAGGAGTAATGAAACTCCTGGAGAACCCATGGCGTGGAGTTGCTTCCTCTATTAACGGCAGCATGTGCTGAAGAGACAGAAAACAGCTCTTTTGCTCTCCATCTTGCAGGTGCATGCAAACACACACACAGTCCACTAGTCTGTGACTTGAGCAAGAGAAAATAACCGACCATTTTGTGAAATCAAAACAATTGCTGGGTGCTAAATTACACTGCATTACCACGAAGCACTCCAGGTCTTCGAAGTACTGTATGAAAGGGCTGGAAAACAGTCAGCTAGGAAGGCAGAAGCAAACATCTGAGTGCATGTTTGCCTGTTATTATGTGATTGACTTCTTTTTGAGAACAAAGCCAGAAACAGTGGGTGTGGAAAGAAGGAAGTTCAACCAGGTCATTTGCACCTCACTCGCCCCTTGAGAGTGGTTCAAACAAAATCAAAGATCTGAGCTGAGGGCCACATTTCTGAAGTTCTTATGAGCCAAGGTTAATATTTCATCTCTTCTAGTAGCTCATCAACACTGGGGAAAAGAGGGAGGTTTTTTGCTCCCAACGCAACACAAGATCTTTCCACAGTAGCTTTTACTGAACTATCTCATGTCAGACTTACACATCTGACCTGGAGCCGGCCTCCAGTAAAACACCATAACTATATTTTCATGCTGCTTTGTTTTATTTTGCAGTATTCAACAACGGGGGACATGCAGCCCGACTCCTGGAGGAGGGGGATTGCCTCCTGAACCACTCTTGCTTTGTGCCCAACCATCAGGGCTCACAGGCTTCCTCTCTCCCCAGAAGGGCGACAGCCTGCATCACCCTGTGGAAGCAGGGCACGGAGAGCACAAGGAGCTATATGGCAGGGAAGGAGAGGGGCAGCATAAAGTTAGAGAATTCAGTTGGTCTGGTAGCAAAAACCTGCTAGAGTTGCACATCCCCAGCTTCATTTCTGCAGCCTCTCCCCCTCTTCACAGTCAGTGGGTCACAGATCAGAGCAGCAGCCACACCTCGTGGCTCAGCTTCTGGAGCACCCTGAGTTATTAGAAACAGAGGCTTGCTTCACACTGTGACAAAGCTATATGAGGCCAAAAAAGGCCCAAAGGACATGTGTCAGATGATCAAGGAGAATGAACTGAATATATCTGTGTTATTTTTAAAACGAAACCTTTAGCTGTCCAGGAAACCAGCGGTTTTTCCCGATGTCATAGAAATAAATATCATTGAAGAAGTCCCCTTCAATGCTCTCTTCCTCTTCTTCATCATGCACGCCTCCAAACAGAAGGGAGCGGTTATTGGGACCAATTGCCACGGAGAAGCCAGACCTGGGAGTGGGTTTCACTCCAGACGGGTTGAGCCGACTCCATGCCCACTTGTCTGGTAATGGTTAAAAGCAAATACGAGCATCAGCAAAGGAGAATTCGGATCGTTTTCATATCTTCCAAGGCCCTTCAGTACTCCAACAAGTAACTCAACCTAATCAGAACCACTTGCATTTCCACTTCAATCACGCAGCTAATCCACACATCCCTTCTACACTTAGAAAGCCATTGTGTCTTCAATAAAAGGAAATGCAGAGAGCTATCTTCCGGGTGTGCTTTCTGGGGCAAGGAGCCTCCTGAAAGGTGTAGACACCTTTACAGGAGGGTGGAGTTCAAACCAGGATTGATTATAGCCTTCGAGTACCGAGGAAAGGTACCTCGGTTATCCCATGGAGCCCACCCTACACCAATTCTCTCCACAGCTCCCTTCTACTATCTTATCTGCCAGCTTGCACCACTGCCTTAACCCCAAGAATAAGGGCAGTTAATTGTAAGGAGACCCAACCACACTTTAAAAAAGGGCTCAGCAGCAGGAGAAGGCTTGTGCTCTAAACCCTCCACTTTTGCTCCAATCCTTTCTACTCTGGATTTAGAGCAAATCCCTAAAATGCAGGCTGGGAGAAGCATATGCACTGGCCAGGCACCGTGTTTCCGAAGGAACCATAATTTCAACAAGATAAACTATAAATAGGACATAATGCAAGCAGGGTCTGGAATCCAGACAATGTATGTGACCAACCCTCCTCCCCAAATCCCACTTTAAAACGGTCAGGTTTAAAGAAATCAATCTTAATTTTAACATTTTAGAAATTCAGCTCAAAGAAGATCGTCCCATTCTCTGAGCCAAGGACAAAGTACACTCTCTCCCAAGGAAAGTGATGGAATTCCTATTTCTGGGGACATTCACAGATAAAACAACCAACCAATCAAAAACAACTCTTGATAGTATCCCTGCACTAGGTAATCTAATGAGATCACACCCCAATCTTCTCTCTTAAGAGTCTGTAAGTGAGACACCACTACCAAAGAGAGTTTGTCAAAACAGGAATTTCCAGTGCGGAGAATTCTGAAATCCCAAAGATCTTCTGTTGTGAAACAGAAGAGCAGTGATCAAAATGTCCCAGAGAACAGGAATTTCAAAATGTTGTTTTAATTCCCTCCCACATACAAACCAAAAAAATCCCTAAAATATCTTTTCTTGTAGTTTTTCCTGAAGCTGCCTGTGCAGGCCAGAGTTTCTCACATAGTTATGCAAGGAGCCTGGAGACCCTCCACTCCATCTCAGACTACTCCAGGACCAGCTGGGAGGTGTCAACATAGACGATGCTGTGAGCTAGAAGCGATTCTCTGACAAAAAGTATACCTCAACCTTCCTCCAGAGCTGTGCCAGTTTCTCAACCAGCTCCAATCTCCCAGTGTTTCACTGTGTCAGAGCTACCATTTACATTAGCTCCGAAATCAAGTCACCTGGAGCCGAGAACCATGACTCCTTACAGCCGTCAGCTAACCACCAAGCTTTGCCCAGCAAAGCAGACACACCCTCATCTTTTCAGGCTGTAAAATGGCGTGCGACAAGGGGACAGAACCGCTGTGCGGCATACGGTCTGCTGCAGCAACAAGCGCCCATTTCCCTTCGCAGAGCGCAGCAGTGGGGAATTCTGCCTGCATGTGTGATGGCCCATCTTCCTTCTCCAGCACTCATAAACAAAAAAGAGAACATAATTCCTCCAATATCCCCCTGTAACCGCTGTTTCCTTCACCCTAGCCCCTTTCTTTTTAAGCTAAAGTCACAGTATACAAATGCACTTAGCTACTCCTGGGAAGAAGAAATATTGAAATCAACTCATCTGCTGTGTTTAACCCCAAAGCAAACACTGGGGCATAGTGCTTTTCATTAAAAGGGAAATTTTGTTCTATGCTTGGGGTTTTTTGGTCTGTTGTTCAAAGGAAGAGAAAGGATTTGCATTCACAGTCCTGCAGCATCACTTCCAGCACAGCCCTCCTAGCTGCAGCAGTAGCTTACCTTCCTCCTTGCCCGCACCTTCAGTCTTCAGCAGGAACATATCTGTATGCAGGGTGCCTTTGTCAACATCTTTCTTAATTCTCTGCAGAGAAGGGAAAGACAAGGATGCTCAGTGAAACAGATTCAGTGGTCCAAAACATCAGAGGTCCAACTTTTCAAGGCCTAGAAAGTCACCCATGCCAGAATGGCGGTATGTGCCATTCTGAACTCACCACCCACAGATAAGCCTAATCACAGCCTGAATCTGTACATTCCTGTGCTGAAAATGCAAACACTGTGACTGGGCAAGGAGAAGCCACCCAGGGCGTCACACTGTGGCTCTGGAGCATCAGGCAGCTCACAACCATAGTGTTCAAACCAGGGCTACTTCCCGTGATGAGCCACAACCAACTTCTGCCTGTGACAACCAGGCAGGGCTCTCCAGGCTGCAACACAGATCCTGGGACTTGTGGCCATATGAAGACTACAGGATGCAGTTTAAGGGCAGGAATTTTGGCACCCAGAGAAGAGAAATAAATTCTCACAAGGGGTTAAAACCGATTGTTGTGCAGAAGGAAGGAAGGATGGGCAGCACCAAGGAAACAGAAGACCCAAGGTCCTGGCTTTTACTCTGCCACAGACAGTATTAACTGCTCTCAAGGGACTAATTTAACATCTGTGCCTCTGCTTCTCTAGCTGTAAACGAGAGCAGATACCCACTCCACCAAAGTGGCACACGACAACTTTCCACAGGGCTTGCAAGGCCCTCTGGGATTCTGCCCTTAAATGTTGAGCAGAAGCTCAGAGCATCTGTGCTGTATCACCTGCAAGGCCCAAGTTTAAGTACAGATCTGTGACTAGCACACAGACCTTCAGTCCCTGCCACCCCCCCATCTCCATCCCACTACAAGAGAAGCAGAGGTGATAGCTCGCTCTCTGCACCACAGCCCGACTGCAGCTGTCATTTTTAGCATTTGGGGTCCCACAGAGCCTTGGGTAACAGTTTTTTTTCTCCTAAACAGAAACAGAAGTCCCACTTCCACCCCTACTAAAGGCAACAGCAAGACACCAGCAAGAGCAGGATCAAGCCTCAGTTGAGGCAATTAAATGCAGCATTTTAAATGCGATTTTGCCTTGCTCCTTTCACTGTAAGTCCCTGTACTCCAGTGCTCATAGCAACATGCAGCATTTGAAAGCAGCACTATGCAACACCACTGTAGGAGGTCTTTTAATAATGTCATTATCCACCCATCCTTCATGCAGAGCCCCTCCTTCCTTGTAATTCCCTTCCTCCTGGGGGTGATGGCATTGCTATGCTGTGTAACTGATTCCAGGATGCAGGCAGTGGATCCCAGCAGAAGCTGGGAAGGTTGGGTCCAGTCCTCAGGAAGATGAGCAGGGCTTGGGTGCACCTGAGAGCACAACAGCATGGTGCTGTCCTGTTCTTGCTGCTCATCTGTACCCAACCCTGTGCCTTGCACTTGACAGGTTTTGTTATTGCAGGGTATTGCTGTGTTGTCACCGCATGGCCCAGTAGCCAGTTCGTAGGAATGGTATTCAATTCTTAGAAAGGCAGAAGAGAGGAAAGTGTGTTTGAGGCATTGCACAACAATGCTGTAACTTGGATGATGCTGAGAAGCCCCGGGGAAAGCCGATAATGAAGTGCCAGAGGAAACAGAACTCTGCTTGCAGTGCAGCAAAAAAGAAGCTTCAGTTAACTCAAGGACCAGGGCCTGCCTATAGGGCTGTCTTGGGAAATTTGTTAGTTTGGGGCTGTGGCTCACATGTCTTCTTGCTCTCCACACGCACCTAAGCATGCCCATTAGCGAACTGAAAGACACACACTCTTGAAGACAGGATGTCTACACTGGAGAGATCCTCTTCTGTGCAACCACTTCAATGAAGCCAACAACTGCACTATTCCACCTACTGTCCTCAAGCAACAGAGCATCAGGCACACAAGGGACAGGAAGCCTGTATGAACAAGCATCAGTGACTGTCCTGTTTTCTGAATAAAAGGTTATACAGTGATGACTCCTTCAGCCACTGCCAGTTCTCCAGCACATGGAAAACAAGCAAGACAAGTTTTTGCATTGGTGAGTGGTTCTGAGGCATAGCTACAGGAGCTCTGGTGTTGGAGACGTGGCTGGAGGGGCTGGGAGCTGCCCACTTTCAACAGTCCCTTGAGAAAGAGCTGTCAGGGCAGGAAGGGAAATAAAAGTCTTCTAGGAAAGGTGCTGTTAAGTATCGAGTATACCAATTCATAGCCTCGTGGCGCATGTATTGTGGCATCTACAGCAGTAGGTCTCAAGTTCAAAGGGCTGTGAGTCACTGTGCCGAGCAAGTACCATCCTCCGGCAATGTCACACTTCACTCTCCCTGTCACACAGGTCTAGAGCAGCAGAAGTCACCAGTGAGCTGCAGGCTGCAGACAGCTGAGATACAGCAGCCTTTTTAGTCTGTCCCTCACCTTAATCAAACACCCCTCCTGAGCAAACAGCTGTCAGGGATGGATGGGCAGAGGAGAGGGAGGGAGGGGAAGAGAGAGGGACGGGCAGGAGCCTTCACACCTTAGCACTGAAGTGCACCCCAGTGACTGCAAAGTGCCTGTCTGCTAACAATAATGGAAACGGTGGTTATTTCCTCCTCAGTCCCAGGCAGGCTGCTGTTTGTCCTTAAATGCTAGACAGAGCACACATTCATATGTGCAGGGGACACACAGGCTGAAGTGTGCAGGAGCACAGTAAGGTGTGCGCTGTCTGCACGAAAGGAGGGGAAATAGCAAATACTGAAGGAGCAGTTGGATTCACTATCATACAAGCTGGGTAGAATAACTGCATTATTTTTCTCCTGAAAACCACATGGCTCCCTGTAGTAAACACACTGTGTATGCAACATGACAAAGCTTCTTGGGCTGAGAAAACCCCAATGAGGTGGAGTGGGAGTTAGTTATTTGTTGTCAACGAGATGCCTGTTTTCCCCAACTCACACTGGCTCAAAAGCAGACACTTCACCAGCAAACAGTACACTGTTACTGGAGAGATCAATCCCCTCACACCCAGGACACCAGCTTGCCTTGAGCAAATCGCTCCATCAGTCACAAGAGGCTCCTGTTCCCCCTGCTGTCCTTCTTGCCTTGAAGTTCCAGGTGTTTGCTTTCAAGCACAAAACTGGCTTGGATATTCACAGCCTATTGTTTGCACATACAGGTACATCAGCAAGTTGCAAGAGCTTTACAGGCATTAGCTAAAAAAACCCTAGCTCCACTGACAGCCAGCAAGATGCCTGTTTATCCCTCTTCAAAGAGCAAGGAAACTGAGGCATGGAGAGCTATTCTCAAGAAGAAGGGCAATCAGGATTCCCCATGTATAACATGCTAAACATGTCTGATAAAAGAGATCAACAGTGGCAAAATACATCCAATTAGCAGAAGCCCTTAGCAGGCAGAACTACAGAGGGAACCAGTCCCACCAGACCTTGTAATTCAGGCAAACACTTCAGCCCTGCCACAAGCAATCTCCCAGCAGAATCCAATTCAGCTTTGCAAAGATTGCCACAAAAAAACCCACCCCAAAACCAAAAAAAACCCCTGCCACATGCTAGTCTTCTTTGGCATCCAAAAGCCTCGCACACATGTAACGCCAGCCCTCCCATGGCTTGTAGGCTGCTTGCACCTGCAAGGTAGAGCAGCGTTAGCCTCCAACACCTCCCGGCTGCATTCGCCGTGCCAGTCAGGCACAGTGCGCTCACGTTGCCTAGCAATAGAGAGGTCTCACTGCTTTATACAGCCAAAAATGCAGCTTGCTGCAGCAAGCCCCATCCCCAGCACGAGAAACGGGCAAGGACGTCTTTAAGATCAGCAGGAGAGCAAGTCTGAGCTCCTTGTGGGATTTTGAAGGTACATTTTAGGCAGAGCTGACAACACCCACAACGTCCCCTTCTGTAAGGGATCGTAGAAGTTGCCTTTATCATTTCTAGGCTGAAGATGAAACAGATGAACACAGGGACACCATTGTGCTAAGAATTGTGCATTTTAAAATATCAGGCACGCTCTTGTCAATTTGTGCACCAACATCTCAAGTTAGTCACACTCAGGATTGTAAAGCTCCTTTTTCACCATTTGCATCCTGGTTGTTCACCACCTGGTCAGCAAAATCTAGCGGCTGGCACAGGTGAAGGCATGTCTGGGTACCAAGGTTCTTGTCCTGGCTCAGCACACAAGTACTGGAGTGCCTTAGACAAGTCACTTGATCTTTTCTGCCTCTATTTCCCCAGCCATGAAAGAGACTTTCTTATTCAGGTCACATGAAGGGAATTCAGTAACACGGCCTGGACTGTCAGATGTTACTGAAAACTGACCCTCCACGCTCAGTTGTGCGTGCAAGTCCAGAAAATCAAAGCAGGGACCAAATCTCTCTGCTTCTGCCTTCCCAGCTCACGATGCCTGCTGACCAGACTGAGGACGGGCAGATCGATCACTCGATCAGGGGAACATCCCTGGCTGCAAGCTGATAGTGTTGCTCAGGCTTTATAGAGCCCCAACAGCCAGCTGGGTACAAAGATGCCTACAATTCCACCCATAACCATGAATCTCCTGGGCTTACATCTCTTTTTGCCCTAGGCAACATTCATTATACCACACCGCACAGCTATTTTGGTACAGTACTTCAAAGCAGATTTACAAGGGCTAAGGGGACCACAGGATATAACGCATCAGAACTGCCCATCGCAGGAAAGCAGCCTTGCCACATCACAACTCTCTTCCAGCAATGTGGCAGCCATATCGTGCCGATACTAAAACAGAGAAGCTATTATGGTTTCCACTCCTCTTCCCTCCAAACCAATTCACACCATATACATGCTTGGTAGCATCTCTGGCCTCAGGAGGCCTCCACACAAATCTGTACCTTCTTTACAGCACATGTGAAACTTAGTCCTGCCTCTTATTGGAAGAGAAGTCTCTACACGACTTGGTGAATGGCACTTTGCTGGGACACTTGCCTGGTTTCATATGCAAAAATGTCTTCATATGCCCAAAACTGTCTTCATAGCACTCCTGAATGTAGCATCTGCCTCTCTAATTGGAGACAAGGAATAGGTCTTCTCCTGTGCCTGCCCAGCTCCAATTAAGTATTGTTTCCTCCACCATCTACCTCTGATTTCTCCCAAGAGTACCCCAGCCAATGTGTACTCTGGGGGGAGTACACAAGCCAAACACATTTTCTTCACTTCAAAGTAAACCCAGAGAGACTCAGCTCCACAATGGGCTATAAGCAAAGATACAACAAGAATTAAATAGCCACACATTACTGAAGTTGTTTCTCCTAGAGGGACTAAATCTTGCTGAATTAAAATTTTCAGGAGCACGCTAAAGGTTTGTGGCTTTTGCATTTCAAGAAAGCTGCAGAGAAAATTCTGTCCAGTGCTTTGGTCAGTTTGTAGCTCAGCTGTACCATTCCTGCCTGGAAGTTCACTTGTGCTACAGAATACACAAGCAAAGTCTCTGTTAGGAATGGCACATCAAAGAGAAGCAGACTTAGCTCTCTACGTTACAAAGGAAGTCGATTCATAACAGGAGTGGTTGTTTTAATCTAAAAGCTGTTCTCCAAGCTGGAGAGGAACTGCACCCAGCTCTTATCCTTGCTCAGTGCCCTGCATAAAGGCTGAGGGCAGCTTTGCATTCCCCCATTCGTTCTTCATTTTTATTAGCTCAAAACAACCCAGGGCAGTGCAACAGAGCCCACCCTCATAAAGTGGAATGGAACCAACTGCAAACATGCATCAACTTTTATATTTCCATGGGGCTCAGTGTGCACTTGAAACCCAGTTGCTTTCAGTAGCCATGACAGATCCACATCTAGCATAGCATGCAGGCTCATGCTTCCTTCCCACCCTCAAGAGTGAGGAAACAGGACAGAGAAAGGAAGAGGACAAAGCCCTTTCGGGTAGAAAATGCCTCTGTATTGTTACGGCTATTTAATCAAATGCACATCTGATGAGATAGAGCCCTAAGCGCAGGCCATGAGGAGGCACAAATGCTTCTAAATATATAGACAGACTCTCTTCTCTCCCCTTTCCCTGCTTTTCTTTGTTCATTTATTCACATCAGAAGAACAACGCGTCCTCCTCCCCCAGCGACGCACTGCTGGAAGCGATGCCTTTCCACTGAGACAGTAGCAGCAGGATCCAGGTCTTCTGTCTGCATTCGCAACATTAAAAGCTTTTGCAGGAGCCTTTTGCTCAATGAAATATTTACTTCCTCCCGCCCAGCACGGACACAGGGATACTTGGTCAATGAGGACACATGGTCTAAAGAGCTATCCAGTATAAATTACCATGATTAACAAAGCAAGAAGGAGAGCAGAGGAAGCCTGGTGCTCATCAAAAGTCTTCTTTGGCTTATTGAGTTTGCTAACTAGTGCTGCTCCCTTAACCCTTTCACTGATGCAAGAAAACACAAGTCTCCTGGCAGCTGCTGCTTGTAACCTGCAAGTGCTGGAACATGGACAAGTACTACCTGAGAATGCTTTCAGTTGGTAGTAACCACCACTGCCAAATGTGCCAAAACCCGTCATTTCTCCCAGCTGCTTATTCCTACCTCTGTGATATCACCTCCTTACACTGGATTAGATTAGCAGGGAAAATACAAAATTCATTTTAACCAAGATAAGGTCCTCGATCAGCACACAACTGCATGAAGAAAGGCACAATTAGAAGACAAGATGCCTCTTTTGGTACTGGTTCACAGCAGCCTGAACCATCCTGTGTATGAACAATCCAAGGGCACAACTGCACATTCACTCCAAGCTGGCATAACCACAGGCTAACGTGCACTCTCGTTACCAGCGTTTTTTGGACATCTGGCAGCTGCCTGACATGCAGAAACAGCGTCAGTCAGAGCAGCGGGCAGTTATGTGATGAGATCACCAAATCTTGCACTGGAGACAAGGCTTGCGAAACTGAGCAGAGGGAAGTAGCAGTACAGAGATCTCAGTTTTGCTCGCCCAAGCTCTAAGCCCACTGCCCTCTCCAAGCAGTCAAAACACAGGACTCCACAGCCAACACAGGTCAAGACCATCACATCAGCCCCACTTAGCCAACCTGAGTTTGTCACATTTTAGTTTTCACTTTAGCCCCTTAGTTTCACCATCAACTATTCAGTTTAGAATCCAGGAAATACTGCACTGGCTTACCACAAAGTCTCTCCTACCTGTTTGGAGTAGCCTCCATAGACGATTATGCTGCCCTCAGGAGTGGTAGCCATTTGACACCCGGATCTTGGAGCAGGCCCAATCCCCGATGGAGCCAGCTTGCTCCAGGTGAAGGAGTCCAGGTTGAAGGCGTACACATCGTTGTAATAGATGTAATCTCTAGGGAGAGCAAATTGGCACGTCATAGGTTTTTGTAATGGTCACCATTTAGGACAGGATAAAATATCACTTCGGGAACAGCACCAGGAACCTCTGAAAAGGTGCAACACCTTATTCAATTTCTTGCATTTATGGCTTTTCTGCTTCCGTAGCCATAGCAAAGTACAGAAGGTTTGTTCAGGTGAAGGTTACCATTTCAGTGCAACAATTTGCATTTGACAAAGCTCCTTTAAGCAAGACCTCTCTGGGTTCTTTTTTACCTATGTCATTCCTTACTACAACAGAGGTTTCATCAACTCTCTCCAGTTAACACGGTCCAAGGTAACTTAAACGAGAACACAAAAGATCAAAACAGATGAGAGCTATGTCTGTCTAGGGGGATGGGAAAAATATACATATGCCCTGTTCTCCTTCTACTAGCCAGCTCACATACTGCTAGTGGAAAATGCTCTGCACAGGTTAAACCCCCAACGACACAGCCAAGTCTAGGGTGGGCTTTGCAACTTGCACTGTGCTCCCAGGGACTGCGGTTATGCTGCTTACTGTCTCTGAGACAGTATGCAGCTCAGGTCTCTTCACAGTCCCCATGACAGTGTAGCTGTGACCTCACGTAGTATGTGAGAGCCTACTGGAGAAGATGTTTCTAGGAAGACAAGGCTCTTTGACAAGATTCAGAGGCCAAAAGTGATGTATTGAGCTTTAGCTACAAGGATAAGTAGCTACTTCAGTGATTAGCTAAGTGGTACAATGGTTTCTCAAACACTTGAAGACTTTAAATCAAGATCACTTGTCTTTCTAACATAAAAGTCTAGTTCAGTAACAGTACTGCTGAGGATAATCCTTGTACTAAAGCCCAGCTTTCTGTTACTGGTGAAATTCTGTTGTCTTTTTTACAGAGGATTCAATACCACCCACCATCCTGCAGTAAGTCACCTTGCGCTCTCATGGAAACCTCCGAAGATGATCAGCTGTCTTTTGCAAGCAACCATTCGATGTCCACTTCGTCCAGAGGGACCTCCTGATGCCCTGAAACGCAAAGAAATTCCACTTATCAGCAAAATTCCCTTTGCTGTTAGTGTGTCAGTCCATTTTTATTGGAGTCATTGGCAGCTGGGCTGGTTGAGTTCAGCTTCTGTTCTCCTGGAATGGGAAACCATGGGGAACTTTGTTGCCTTAATACATATATATGCTTTCCTCCAGAACAGTAAGTGTGCTCTTCCTGTAACTCTTGGTATTTGCAGCACAGGCATTTTGCAGTAACAATTTTATTCCTAGTGATAAGCCATCTAGTCTCTAACAGCACCCAAAGTCTTGAAGTCTTTTCTGCTATGACTCAGGAGCTAATTTTTCAGGAGAGTTTAATGAACAGCAGTTAACTCCCACAATTGCAAGGAAGGCACTCCAGACAGAGATGTTTTCTCCAAGTACCAAGGTAAGAGCCAGAGACTGGCTCTGATATCCACTCTCCTTCAATGTCTTGGGAAATCACGTACCCATAGCGTCTTCACTCATCCACCTGCAGGTAGGATAAAACATCAAACTAGTGAGAAGACTTTGTAAATTACTTAGATCTCCTCAAGAACAAGGGCATTGCAGCAAAACAAGTCAGCGTTATTATCTTACACATTAAGAAGTAGCTACGCATCACTGTTCTGCTCTTTCAAGCCTTCCTGACCTTTCAGTTAAATGTGCCACTTCCATTTCCAGGAACAAGCAACAACATCCCATCTGTCACAGCCAAGAGCTTCACGCGAAGCCAGGCAGCTGGCAACAACATTCCTGAGAGGCAATGAAGATGCACCTTCCTTCATGTTCACCCACAGACTGAGCATCATATGAGAGAGAACAAAAACAACTTCAAGAACTCTCAAAACAAAGGCAACTTCAGGCCAAACTGCAGAGAAAACAGGGTTTTACTTTGTGTGTTCTCTGCCCCCATGGATTAATCTATCACATTTTCTCTCTCGCTGAGGAGTCTCCCAAAGTGCACACAGTTAGCACCACTGAATTCAGCAAGACTTCTCAAATAGGCAGTGTTAACGTGTTAAATGGTTGCAGAATCAGGGCCTAAATAAATAAGAAACCTGCTCACCGTTGAAAACAACAGCAAAACCTAAGTGCACAATCCTACTGCTACACTTTGACTGGCAGCAGGTAGCTGTAAAGTGCGGTGACAGATTTCTGTGGAGAGAGAAAATGAGGGCCCTTATTCACCATCAAAAATGACAATCTCACACCAGTCATAATGAAAAACCCCAAGCAGAACAGCAGTGTTTGGGTAAGACTGAATTAATATTGATTGCTTGGACTTTTTATTCTAACAGAGAGTAGGGTTTTCTAGGCATTTACTGGATTTTTAAGTATCACACTGCAGAAGAGCACCTCTAGTATTAATTTCATCAAGATCTGAAATCATTATTTTCTCTTCTGTAACAAAGCTCCCACATTATTATTCCAAAGGATGGCACCTTTTAAAATCTTTTTTTTTTTTTAAAGGAAAGAAGGAATTAAAAACTAACATTAACAATAAAATCCTGGTCTCAGAGAGTATCTTCTGCCTTGCTTCTCAAACAGGTTTCCTCCAAGTCAAAAATCAATTCTGAACAGCAAAAATTTTATTCATTGATGTGTGTGTTTTAATAAACAAGTTCCCACAAGCATACAATTAACTCAAAGTCACAAACAAAAACATCCAGTCTGGGGCCTGATCCGAAATCAGAGAAGTCTCACTGGCACCAGCACCACTTGCTCTCAATCGCAAGGCTGTTCTCTCCTTTCTTTAGACTACCAATACAAGCTACAAGAACAGATGCTGAAACACGGCTCCAGGAGGCCTCACCCTGCACAGTATTGTATCATCTCAGCTTCCTTGGCCTTAGCATTACACATTGCACAAATCAGCTATGAAGTTAAGTTTATAGCCTTTGATGTAAGGACATGCCCTTCTAAACTTGCAACAACTGCTCTTAGAAAGTATTTTTACATAGAGCTATTCATACAGCCAAGGTCCTTTGTCCCCAGTCTCTGAACACAACACTGGAAAAACCAAATGGCATAGTCAAGCAGGACTGGCAGCAACGTATAACCACACTGCCGCTCCAGAAGGCACCTGCTGCAAGCTCGAAGACTTGTTTCCCAAATGCAAACTGTCTCCTTTTACCTGTATCATTGCTCATGGTCCAAAACAAGCATTTTGGAAATGGTTTCACAGACTTTATGATTAATACTCTACTTCATGGGGTTGACACCAGAAAGCAGACATGTGGGAGGGAGCTGTAAATTCTCCAGACTTTTTTTAAAAATAGATTAAAAGATAAGTCTGGATAAGGACTGGCTCTACACATGTACAGCATGAGTCTGATCAGAACTGCTCCATAAGGAATTTGCTTTTGCTTGTGGAGTTACTCTGGGACTTATAGTAACATAACAGACCTGAATTCAGCCCCCAGATTCAAGAATTAAAGACTTACATGTCACAGTGGCTACAGACTGCATAAATGCGTTACCTTTTCATTCACTCCTTCATCCAGAGGATGCTCAGATGAATCTCGGAACCTTTCCATAATAATAAAAGTGATGATGCATAGAACATCCCATCAAACGGGCATTTCAGGACAAAGCAGTTTTATCCTCCAGTACTCGAGGCAGCTAAAGCCCAGGACTTCAGTGTTCAGTTTTACATCTTACACTTGTGAATGCAAACAAGCGTTCTGTTCAATGGCTGTCGTGGTTTAACTGCAGCCGGCAACTAAGCACCACGCAGCTGCTCGCTCACTCCCCCCCACCCAGTGGGATAGGGGACAGAATCGGGGGGGGGGAACAAAACACCCAACCAAACCAACCCAAAACCCAAAAAACTCGTCGGTTGAGATAAAGACAGTTTAATAGGACAGAAAAGAAGGAAAATAATGATAATAATAAAAACAATAAAATGACAATAATAATACTAAAAGAATTAGAATATACAAAACAAGGGATGCACAATGCAACTGCTCACCACTTGCCAAGCGATGCCCAGTTAGTTCCCAAGGAGCGATCCGCCCCTCCCAGCCAAGTCCCCCCAGTTTATATACTGGGTATGACATCATATGGTATGGAATATCCCTTTGGCCAGTTTGGGTCAGCTGTCCTGGCTGTGTCCCCTCCCAGCTTCTTGTGCCCCTCCAGCCTTCTTGCTGGCTGAGCATGAGAAGCTGAAAAATCCTTGACTTAGTATAAATGCTACTTAGCAACAACTGAAAACATCAGTGCATTATCGACATTATTCTCATACTAAATCCCAAACATAACACTATACCAGCTACCAGGAAGAAAATTAACTCTATCCCAGCTGAAACCAGGACAATGGCACACACAGATAGTGTACCCATGTGTTTGTATCCTCAGTTAGGAAGTACACAAGTGAACACACAATTGCCACAAGGCACAAAATCCTCAAATCAAATCCCTCGCAAAGTCAATCAACAGTTGTACATTTGGATCCTGATCTACCAAAGAAGAAGCTCACAAGGCTCACTTGGGGCTGACAGAGGAAGTCTACTCAACGGTACACCAAAATACCCTTCTTTTCTTTAAGCACCAATGCACCTTTCTACCTTGTGTGCAGGACCTGATCTTTCTGGTGACAGATAGCACATGAGCAAGAAGAGCCGTCAATCAGAAACAAACCTGTGCTGAAAGGCATCCTGCACTGCAGTGACTGCTCCAGTTCTCTCTGTAAACAGCGTTAAACATACACTTGTGAAACGCTACTCTGAAATATTTATAGCACCACATCTCACAAAACTGTTATGGGAAGTATCATTTACATTCCAGTATTAAAGGGAAGGGAGCTATACAGGCTAAAAGGCAAGACAAAGAACTACACAGAGGAGGGATCTACCAGTTCCCAAGCACAACCCCAAAGCGTGATGCTCCCTGTCTCTCTTTGAGGGAGTGCACTGGGCCACACAGAGCTCAGTAAGAGTGTTCTCTCTAGCAAGGAATGAGGCAATTAGGTTAAAATATTGCTTAGCTCTAAGGCAAAGTAACAAACAGTTCATGCACCGAGGCAACCTCGTGCATTGCACATATGATAAGGTGGTTCCAATAAGTCAAAGTCAGTTGCTGGCAAGTCTTCTAACGGGCTGGGATTTGTTGTATTTGGATCATCTTTGTGCATGCAAAATGCAAGTAAATTTAGCTAAATATAGCAATTTTTAACTCTGTCAAGCAGACTGGCACCACTGTGCTCTGGGCAAGAAGATAATGGAGATCCACTTCCCCAGCAGCCTTTGCAGACACAGCACAGGGATGTTATTCACAGGGATGCGTTATTCAAGGTTTTCTCTTCAAAAGTGTTTCACAGTCAAGCCTCTTACGGCACCAAGACCGTCTGTGGCATGAACTGTAGGCCAGGAAGGACAACATAATTGGTTGAAATCTAAGCTGTGGGGCTGGAATAACTAGATTTCCTAGAACTGCAAGTTCAGAACACAGCAGGGTCATCTTAGCTATTCAATCCCCCCAAACCAATACATTCAAACCCACCTGAAATGGGGCACATGTGATTCTTCCCATGTGGAACAGAAACAGAAACTTTGTCTCTCTTGTCCAGACATTTCTTAATAAATAATTACGTAACCCTATTATTTGCACTAAAATGACGTCTTCCAAACCCAACTGAGTTTACTCAATACCAGTGTGTACCCTAAACGTCTATCACCAGCCATTTCTTCAGGTAACACTGCTACCACATTGGACACGTGGAATTATTGCTTGGCCTGCTACATGAAGGCTTGTTGTACCAGGGCTGGTGCCTCACCATGACGGAACAGATCTACACAATCTGCCCCCTCCATTTAGTCTTCCCAAACATGTTCACCCTCCCAATACCACTAGCCCCCAAGCTGACCTCCACTGTCACCAGTCATCCCAGCTGGTTAATGGCAATCCAAAATAAGCAAGTGCTTGACTTCAGACAGACATGAGAAACCTATGTAGAAAAATGACAGCAGCAATGGGCTTCCCTGGCAAGAAAAGCAAAATGCTGAAGGAAGTGAAATGCAGCACGTGTTATGATCATAGTTTTAAAAGAAATAGGAAAAAAAATCCCTCGTACAACTCAACAATCATCTCTGCCCTTTCCTCTTCCCCTTTCCAAGCAGACTGTAATCAAGATGCCATATGGAAAAGCAAAGAGGCAGCAGAAACTTGATTTTCACACTCAGTCAGGTTAGCATTAAAACAAAGACATCCCCTCCCAGCCTCCTCCGCCAGATGCCTCATTAATGCAGCTCTTGGAGCTCTGCCCAAGGATGGGGAGGAGATGCACTTTGTTTTATTTGAACACCGGGACCAGGGCACAGGCATTTTCAAAATTCCAGAAAGGCTGAAAGACAGACGTCCACCCAAACACATCAGGAAGCTCAAAAGGAGTAGATCCTGCACGGGCCAGGGAAAGAGAAAAGATCATCTCTCCAGGGCACTGCCACCCGTATAATTTATGATGTTCACTTAGAGAATGTCTATCCTGTTACCCTACTAAGAAACAATGAAGTATCAATGTCTCCAAATGCATCCTCCCACTGTGGCATGGCAGCCAAGGTGACATGTGACAACCAATACCTGGGGATGGAGGGTAGCTCTGGGCGGCTTGAAGAGCGCGGTACCTAGAACTTGCTCCCTAGGTGGGACTAGGAACTCACCTTGCCAGTCTGGTTCCCTCCTCACTAACAGTAACAACCCATCACAACAAAATCTCTTGCCATGGTTTTAGTCCACTTGGGGCCTGGGACTGCTGGGGGCATCCTGCAACTTGCAGCGCATGCAAACTTCATGCTCAGCTCCAGGGAGGGAATAGGTGCTTTTGCAGTATGAGTTACACTCAACATCCCCCATGCTGCTCTCCCACATGGGGTAAGATGCGGGGCACGTAGAGCCTCATAACCACCTCATTTCCTCTTCCCAGGCAGGTCAGGTACTGCAGCATTTGTTTTGGGAGTGGAAAACCCTAAATCAGCTCCACAGCAACGCATCTGCAAACCCACGAGAGAACAATTTGCGCCATCAGTGGTGGAGCTAACGAAGCCTCGTCTGGATTCTCCGATGGCTCACAAAAAACAATCTCCCGCCCTCGCTCTCCCTGCAGCTGGGTATTAACACTGCTCTCCGGTGAGGATTTTTTCAACCAAGAGTTTGGTTGAAATGTCAACCCTTTCTCTCAGCAGGGACTCTATGGCGAGCATCACTTCCTCCCCCCCGCCTGCTTACATGAAACCGGTAGGGATGTAACGTATTTGAGTTCATCCCCTTTATTTGGCTGAGATTGAGCAAGGGATTCAGAAGTTATTTTGGGGGAGCTGGGAGGGGTACAGTCACAGCCATTACGTCAGCTTCTGCCTAACAACAATAGGCAGATCAGCCTGCACAGTGACAGGTCTTTTTAATCCTTGCACCTCTTAAAGAGCCCTCCATCATTTTGGAGGGTTTCTCTCACCCCCACTTCTCAAAGACAAGCAGGGCTCACTAGACTAAACCTGGCTTCCTGTAACATGACAAATTACAGCTGTTATTAGATTAACACTGCCAGGTCTGGAGCCAAGAACCACACTGATGGACAGGAACCAGCCGCTTACGAATCCAACAGTTTTCCCTCAGTCTCCCAGAGCTACTCAAAAGGACGATCCCCAGATTCTCACAGAGCAGTCGGCTGCCGGGATCCTGTGCTGTGAAGCATCCTTCTAACCCAGCCTGTTTTGGACTCCTCGGGATTTTTGCACTTTGGCTCTATAAGCCCCCCTGCACCTTCCACACCAGAGTCCCTTCAGTGCTACATTAATATTAGTAAAATTAAACCTCCAAATTTCCCCCTTGTCAGGCAATATCAATGCTACCATTTTGCAGGGAGTGGGAAAAAGGCAGACAGGCGTGATGACTCACTGTGTGGCCTCAGGCATGTGCCAAGGCAGAGCCAGGGTATCCATCTCTGCACAGCTCAGTCCTAAACCACCCTCTCAATTACCATGCAAGAACAGACAGACACAGACAACAGGCACCCGCACTCTCTAAGCGGGGTGAAAAGTGATCAACCTAGGCAGATTTAGGGCTTCCCACAACCAGGAGCTCGACAGGTCAAACAGCAGATGAGCAAGTGTTCAAAACCTGCTGCTTTCCCCAGTGCCACCTCAAGGGTCAGCTGCACGGGAGTTCCAGCCCACCCAAAGCTGTGCTCTGACTAATCCCACAGTCAAGACAATCCCAAAGTCCAAGAGAAAGTCTATGTCAAAGTCAGAACCAAAGCCACATCTCCTGCCTCTCAGTCCACTGGATGACCGACCAGACCTCTTCTTCTCGCATGCAAATATAAACATGAGCAGCAAAACTGAGAAGCCAAAGGTTAAGGAAACATTAGCAGAGGACTTTAAATATCTTCTGTGGATCTGGCCTAGACACCTTAACTCCTGTCAAAAACTACCAGGGCTTTTGGCACCTATTTACTTTGACAGGTCTGAATTATTGCCTTGTTTATCCCAAGGAATCTTGAGGCAGCAAATGCCAGTTATCAGGAGTGAAGCTGGCTCTGTGAATAGATACAAGCTGTCTTCTCAAGCAGTGGTAAAATTAGGAGATCCTTGCACTGATCTTGTACAGCCCAGCGAGGAGGAGCCCAGGCAAACAGAGCAACAAGTACTGTTTTGAATTTGGACATCTACACCCGCCATGGTTGGGAGGACAGACTGCTGTTCATGATACTCTTTCCTTCAGTTAAGTAACACCCAAGCACACCCATGCTCCAAAAATCACATATTAAATAAAGTAGCTTTGGCCTCAATAGAATTGGAACACGTCTCTCATTTCCACTTCTTTCTGGAGGCTGTCCTCTCCACCATTTCTAGGATGGGCACCTCTGTACTCAAGGGAGATGAGCAGACAGCTGCGAAATCACAGCACTATACCAGGAATCAAACTCAGATCATGCTGGCACAGTTCCTCATGAGGTCAACATCACTGGCTTCAGAACACATCATAGAATCATAGAAAACCAGATTGGAAGGGACCTCAAGGATCATCTGGTCCAACCTTTCTTGGCAAAAGCATGGTCTAGACAAGATAGCCCATCACTTACTTGATCTGCTCCCAGGTCTTGGTAGCCAAATGCAGGACCCAGAGATCCTTGTAATGATAGAACTGTTCCCCGTTGGGAGATGCAAACTCCCCGCCAAATACCCACAGCTGCCCACCAGCTGTGGGAACCACTGCCGCCTGCCAGGAGAAGAAGGAAGAGCTGGATCAGACATGGGTTCAGAAACCAGAGACAGGAGAACTTTATCAGTCAAATGAGCAGCTGCCTCCAAATACTAGAGAGCAGACAAGCAGCAGCTGCAGCTGCTTGATGCCTTGCTTGACAACAGCAGCTCTCTGGGGCTGAAGGAGGGGGAATTTTAAATGCAAGTTACTCATTGTTTAGCACACCTTCCCTATAGCAAAGGAAAGTTGGCCAAGGAGTTGGGCTCTTCCCACCTCCTAGCATCTTGAGTTCCAGTTCTACAAATTCAAAGCTCCCTGGGAAGCATCTTGGGAATTAGTTTAACAACAATTGTTCAAATCTCTCTGTTCACCAAAAGGAAACCTCTCCACAGCTAAGGCTCAGCAACATTTCACGCATCCTTTAGTCACATAAATAGCATCCTGCAGAAGACGTACTGGGGCTGATGAACTCTGAGCCATGGGAGGAACAGGGGCACCTCCTGCCTCCAAGACACATCTAACATTCCAGCACTGGGCAGGCAGAGCAATGCAGGGAAAAGTCTTTTGGAAAAGGCCATTAACAGTGCACAATTGTCCTTTGCAGTTTTTGTGGATTATAAAACAACAAACAGTAATGAAGCCAAGCTGCAGCGCAAGTCCAAACCTGACGCTTCCCAAGACCTGAAAAGCATTACCGCTCCCTCTGAAGGAAAAAAAAAAAAAAAACCACAAACCCAACCAACAACCAAAAAAACCCCCAAATACAGAAGGAAATGCACAGCATTTGGACAAGAGGAGACTGTTACTGCTTTGATTAGGGCAAGTAGCAGAGAGGAGAGTGTCAAAGGGGTTTATTTTTTTTGGCACAGAGCAGCACCAAAACACTGTTGCAATGCAAGCTGACAGTTAAAAGCAGGGAGAGAAGAGCAAGACTCTACTTCATTAAAATTATCTGCGTAAGGACTAAGGAAGAAGGAAGGAATCCCAAAAAGGAAACTATATGACTGTGCAAAGTTCTTCCTTGACCAGCACCTCTTGGGTTGTTTACACTATAAACGAATTCTTCCACATATGTTTTTTCCAGGGTACCCGTCACAGATCAACATTGAGATAATGATCTCTTTCTTCAGAAGGGCTTCATTACCTGCCTATCTTTCCCAGCAAACAGCAAAGAAGATCTTTAGCATCAGACACATGACCATGCCCTGACATAAACCAGCCTATACATGCAATGATTAAACACATGAGAAAATATGGGGTGTGTTTGCAAGCAGGATTTGTGGGAACATCAAGTTACCTAAACAAAGGGGATGTCTGATTTTCATGGGTATCTAGTGCTTAAAAGCTTAAGGGGAAGGTACATACAACAGCCTGCTCATACTTGTGTGTCACCTTTTGAAGAGCTGGCTCGAAATTCATTACATGGCCAAGCTTTTTTCTTAAACAACTGACAACACCCATCCATAGCTATTCTCACCTCCGCTCTGTTGAACTGATGTAATCAAGCCAGTGTAACTCAAACAGAGGATCACGTGTCAGAGACCAGAGATGACAAATAAGACTGAAAACATGCACATAGAAACCCACAAACACGCTTCTGCTTACCTTTGAGCTAATGCAGAATATGCATTAAAAATAAAGCCACAAGGAAGACAACAAACCAGTCAACTAATGAGGCTGAACTGTCTCCTGTGTGACTATAATTAATTATCAGACAGAAAACTTATTGTTGAAGCAGGACTCCTCAGATAGATGTCTCATTTTATTTTTGTTGTAATCCAATTGCAGCTCCCTGATGCACAGCCTGCCTGCTCAGTTCAGATTCAGCTGCTAGACAGCCACCTGCTGGCTACCAACACCCAAACAAGCACCTCTCAACTCCACACCCACAAAGCAACCTCCTTTTGGGTTGCTTCAAACGAGTGTTTGAATTTATGGTCTCCTTGTGGAATTTGGCCTCTGAAATCAAGTTCTATTTTAAGCACCACAAGGTAGCCCGAAAAACAAGTCCGAATCTTTCAATTCAAGAAAGGACACACAGCTCAGAGCAAGACGGGCATTTAGGCGTAGCATAACAAGTGTATATGAACCTAACCAGGGTATCGGATCTTACCAGGAAGCTCTAAAGAGCTTTGGCCATGGGTAGGAAAATAATGCTCGCATCCTGTATGGCAGCTTTTGAAATGTACCAGTCACCCAGCCACTTGCCGCGACAGGTAAGATAATCTATCAGACAGCTGGTGAGGGCCAAAGACCTGCAAAAAATACAAGTCTTTGGTCCAGTTGCTAATGCGCAGGTGTTCACATAAAGTAAACAAACCCAAATCCTTCATCATCACAACCAGCCAGTGACCTTAATGCCACAGGCAGAGAGGTGAATTCTAGGGGAGTGTCATGATATCACAGAGAAAACTTAGACAACTTTGTCTGCTGCCTTTGCAGACAAAAGAAAAACAGCCCATCTGCCAAGGAAAAAAAAAAAAAAAAAAAAAAATCACAACCCAAAGGCAGGACACACACAGTCAGTGCTAGCAGTCCATCGCGTTGTACAGTTTGGACACTTGGCAAAGCCCAACTGCTATATGCTAGCAGGGATGCCCTACAGTAACGGGTCTTTCACATTGCTGGAGTGGCAGCATCTGTAATGGCCATGGATGTAGGCCTGTGGGCGTTAAGGAAACAATCATGCACAGCAACTCTGCCATTCATAGCACTTTGGTCAAATTCAAAGTCATACCCTGACCAGCATTTTGAAAGTTCAGTGCCATCCTGGGATTATGGATGGTTGAGCTAGTCCCTATATAATGCAGCAAAGACAGTTCATCTTCAAAAGAAGAGTCTCCCCGACAAGTCCTGCTTGAGTTCTGCCGACCCAACAGATACAACCCCAAATCTTCATTCCACACAACATTTCCAAAGGCCACCAAGTGATCAGATAGCACAAGCACCTTGGACAGGCTTGTACAGGCCCCCTCAGCAGAAGAGGTGAAGTGACACCATTGGCAGTCCATTACAAGGAGAACGCAAATCAACTCCCATCCATCTTTAGCGCAGCGTTAGAACAATTCCAACTGCTGCTCTGGCACCCAGTACTTTACCTGGTGAGCACATCGCCTTGGTGGTGGGTTGGGGATCTCTACTTTAGACCAGCTGTTCTTCCGGATGTTGTAAACATACAGTTCATTATACAGGTATGTCTGTTAGAGAAGAAGAGAAAATACACATCACCACAGATCTCCATTGAACGGGGTCAGTCTGTCCAAGCACAGGCACCCCTGAGGGTTATCTGTTAGTTTGGGGGAGAAGGAGCACAGCACCAGCTTTGCAAAGCAACAGCTCACCTGCCTCATCAGGCAGGGAAGGAGGACAACAACCTCCTCCACTAGACTGGGAGTCAGCAACTTTTTCAGTGATCCACTGGACTGGACTGTTCTTTCCCAAACCCTTGGTTAAGCCTGTGATAGCTTGGCATATGAGGACTTAAGAAGCTGGAGCTTAACACAGATGTGCAGGGTAAAGTTGCCCAAACTGCTGCTCAACTCCAGAGACAGGAACAGCTTAAGGTAGTGAAGGATGCAGAATTAGTTTTGCACATCACATTGGGTGATCCTAAGGCAGCCCAACATCATTTGTAAGCTTCAATTTTCAAGCTACAGTATGTACAACTTCTTAGGGTCATAAAGACCAGTTTGTCTCCAGGAACACAATAAACACTTGCAACTTGTAGAAATTCAGTAACAAGAGTGCCCACTTGCAAATACTTGCTACCGTACACATCTCCAAGGCAGGCAATGCCTTGCCAGCAGCAAAACTGCAGAAGTATCTTGTTTTGAAAGGTGGAAGATAGAGATTCTTCAATAGTTATCACAAATGAGGGGCAGATATGGCTACAATTAAGTCGGGAGAAATTATGAAGCCCTGAAATATTAATGCTGAGACAATCACTCTGACTCCTTAATGGGTTCTAGCATGTCTCCTTCCTGCCAACTGTTCAGGCATGAGACAGTATCACGGCAGAATTAAAAGGCTATTTTGCTCTCATTCAGGGACAAATACATATTTTATGACTGCTGCCTTGAATTTTGCCTCAAATGAGACTCATGCAAATTACAGTAAAAGGCAGGGAGAGGGTAGAATAAAGAAGAAAAATGGAAGTATACATTACTTTTTGGCCATTGAAATATTCACCTCCAAAAAGGATCAATTCGTCTTTCTCAGGGTGAGCAGAGAGGGAGCCGTTCAGCCTGCAAAAGAAAGAGGGATGGCCAAAACAGTAGATGTGTAAGAGCCTTGTAAAACTCAGAAGCTCGCAGCCTTTAACTTAGCTAGCACTAGCACCTCTGCCCTCTAGCCACAAAGGTCTCTCCATCATCTGCCAAATTACTAGGCTGTGATATTCACCCCAGGGCTAAAAACTTCTCAAAGAAATTAACTTCTTAAAAACTTCCAGCAAGATTAATTTGACACTGTCTGAAATCTTCTCCTATTTTAGCAGCATACGTTACACTGTCATTTAACAAGCCTTTTGACGTGAGCTCTTGAATTTTAATGCTGGTGTGCCAAGAACAGAAATTAGTTTTATGAGGGCACATAACTATGGGTAGAACTGGGCTGTCTCATACCAACTTATCTGCGTCATTATTCTGTGATCACCACTGGTCATTGCTCATCTACATACCGCCAAAGTGTTTTGCATCATGCAGAGACAGATCCCTACCACTCCCAATGAGGAACTAACTGACCACTGTAACACCCCTGTGAGATTAGCAGTAGCGTACTGACCCGTCCCACTACACAGAGAGGGGAAACAGATATCACAGAGAAAGGCATTTATTTAGCAAGCCACAGGAAAGAGAAATACAGAATCTAGAAGTATGTGGACCCCAAGCTACACTTGATAAAGTGTCTTGTATCTCATGACACAGCTTTTTGCCTCTTAAGTCCTTTCAGCTTTCTAGTCCAAATCCAAAACTTCCTGTTAACTTTTATTTTTTCTCAAAGCCCTGTAATCTAACCCTGCTTTGCCTGCTTTGTGCTGATGGGATGATTAAAAAGCGTATTTTAAGGCCAAAAAAAAAGCTTTTGGTCCCTTTTTCAACCAGGGATTCAATATACCAGATATTTTAACTCCAGATACCAGCTATGCCAGATATTATGCCTTCCACTCTCGGGAAATAACTTTACATAAATAAATTTCATTAAAAGCACCACCAACCGCTGTATAAATGATAGCCAAAGCCTCATACAATCTCTTACCTGGGTGATGGGGGTGGGCAGGATGACTCAATTACTTGAGTCTTTTTAGCATCTAAACTCTGGAATTCTGCTATCAGGGCTTCAAGATCCTCCTGAAAATAAAAAGCCAGACATGAGTTCCTTGACATACACAGAGCCACCTGCACACCACATGAAACCATCACTCACCCTCACGATTTCCCTTTTTTTAAAAAAATTGTCTGCTTAGGTTCCCTTCCTTCAACTACAAGAAATGGACGCTGAGTACTTCCAGATATGCTTTCAAGATTGGTCTCCCCTAAAACACTGACAAGTTGCTCAGAAGAGTCCTAAAAGGATGGTATGCAAAGTGCATTTAGTGCATACCTGCTATTCCTGCAGAAGAAACACCGCACAAATCAGCAAGTAAATGCAAATCATTTAAGCCCTAACAAAGTGATGAGCAACTATATGCCACAATCCAGCCAGTCCTCTTCTTTGTCTGCAATGGAAAAATGCCTAAATGGAACTGGAAACTCTTTCCTACTCCCAGCACATACTTTAGCTGGAGGGAAACCTGCACATATTTTTATTCCCTTTCACCTTCTGTCAATTAAAAATAAAATCTGCCTCCAAAACTGCAGATACACCGCGTTGCAAGGGCAGAAGCAGCATTGCAGCTAGAGGGAGTTTCTGATCCACGATCTCTCCTACAACCCCCACTGCTCACCACCTCCCTTCAGTTAACCTTTCTGAAGGTGTAGTCAAAGCAGAGATTTCCAAAATACGGGGATTTTGCCGCTGCAGCATGGCATCAGCTCTCCCTGCAGCCAATACACATGTACACTGGCACTTTCCAGGTCTTAAGTTTTGCATTATGCTGGTAACGCCATGTTTCGACCAGGGAAAGGTAGCTGTTTTGAGGCCTAAATACAAGCACCCACTCTAGGAGTGAGATAAACAAGTGTTTTCATTTGCTTTTAAGACCAGAAGAAAAGGATGGGGGAGATGGAAGGCAAGAAGGACCCTTAAACTGCATTTTGTCCTCCTTTTACACTTGCTGTCACGCACTGCAGCCAGCTTGTCAGCGATATGGCAAAAGTCTTCCTGGCAGCAGTTTTCATTTCACCCCTTATCCTCTTTTCCCCTTTTCCCAGTGCCCTCGCACACAGGCGCTGATGGCTCCGCAGCCCTTGGCCACACGCTGACCCACAGGCATGAGCACGAGCACCGCTTTTTCACTAGGACTGCCCTAACACTAACCCTAAAAGTCTCAGGAGATGTGCACTGACCTCAAAACCCCTCCACCTGCACATCTTGTACCCGGCTGATGACCTGCAGGCACCCAAGGGACTTAACCAAGTTATAGCCGCTTGCGTTTGGATACACTTGAAATACCCCTGTCTCCAACCCACTCCTCCTACCTCCCATGCCTCCACCTCCACCGCCGGTCCTCCCTTCTGGCCCCGTTTCACAAAACGCCCCGAGACCCACAGAGGGCCCAAGGGAGCGCCGCAACGACCCAGGGGAGGCCCAGGCCTCGCGGGCCGGGGCTACCGGAGCCCCCCGTTCCCGCCACTCACCTCCTCCTTCTTGGCTCTGCGGGACACCTTCCTCTCCATCTTCGCGGCGGTCTTCTCGGCCCCCTTCCCCTTCTTCTCCCGCTTCCCCTTCTTCCCCATGGCTGAAAGGCCAAGCTAGGCCGCGCGGGGAGCACCGCGCTCGCCGCTCCGCTCTGGCCGCCCCGGGCGCACCGCGGGGCGGGTAGCGGCGCCCGCTTCGGCCCGGCGCTACCAGGCCGCGGCCCGCCTCCTGCCCGAGCGGCGTGGCCGCGGTGGCCCTCTGCAGGCCCGGCGGACTCGGCGCGGCCGCATCGGCCCGCCGCTCTCCCTCCCGCGGCTCCCCGGCTCCCGGCCGGGGCTGAGGGAGTGTGGCCGACAGGGGCTCCCCTGGCTCGGCTCTATGAGCCCCGCCGGGCCGGGGAGAGGCCTTACTGCGGCTCCACACACCGCCTGTCACCCACCCTCAGAGTCCAGACCCCCATTTGACACACGTTCCTATTTATTGCTGCCCTGAGGAGACTGTTGAACCCACAAAATGGCCCCCCTCCCCTCACACAAAATGGCCCCTCCTGGGGAAGCAAAGGGCCTAGGGGTCCCCTGAAGGCGTGAGCCAGGCCTGGGGGAGGCCCTGTGCAGAAATAAAAAAATGAATCACGGGCTGAATACCTCAGGGACTGGGGGGCTGTGCGAGCGTTTTCATTTTCAGCTGCAGAGTTTTGGAAATGGGGTTTATTCGGGCCAGTCTCAGAGACCTGAGGTGTTGGAGAGCTGAAGGAGATGGTGGGCATTGTGAGGCGATGCCAGGCAGCTGCTCTTTTCCCTTGATGGTGGGGAAAGAATAATGATGATTTGGGGTTTTTATGTGGTGTTTCACGCAGATGCTGAGCCCAGGTAAGATTTCTGGGAGAACACCTACTTTGAACACCTAACCAGCATGTACACTGTAAATATAAGTTCAAATACATCTTTGAGCTGTGAGTTTCCTTTCATCCTCCTGTGCTTCAAAATTGCCTTTGTTGATTGTTTCTCACTCCCAGGGAAGGCGTACAATCATTATATTTTTTCGCTGAATTCCCACAAAAACCCACATTGCCTGGAAGCAGGGTGATTTTCATCACTGTCCAACCCACTGCCTAACCCCAAACCAGCAAGGATATCCACTGAAGGTACAGCTCAATGCTCACCAACTTAACCCAAACATCCAGTACGTGCTGTGGAAATTGCCGGATGGATCCTATGCTTTGAACGTCCGCCTGCATTTGAACCTCTGATCCTGGAAACACAGCCCTGAAGCACGAAGCTCTTCCCAGGAAGAGCTGGGAAAATATTTTGAGGTTGCAGACAACATAGATCCCAACCAGCATTTTGTTTGTCTGGTCATTCTGAAAACACTGCGGTTACAACTAAAGCTGCAGTGTGTCAATGTTTATGTGCAGGAAGCGAACGGAAAGCTATGGAGAGACCAGGTCAGGTGAATGGGGCAATTTCTCAGCCGACATAAGATGCAGGAGCTCTGCTGAGTTCCCTGGCACTACACACAGGCTAGGAAGTCTCCCTGCTGCTTCTTGGCTTTAACGTCAAAAAGACACCAGTGTGTGAAAACGCATCCCCTCCTGATGTCTACAGGAGTTTGGTCACTGATTCCTCTGGGGCGAGACCTTCTTCTAACTCTTTTTAGGGGGACTTTGAAATGAAAAAGGCTGCATCTTTGTGAAACCTGCTCTAGAAGTCTTCACCAGGCATCAGTCTACTGGGGGAGCAAGGAGTCTTTCACCTCCTGCACACCCCGCTCTACCTGCCCCCATTTGCATCGGCCTTTTCAGTGCTGCATCATTCGTGGTTATTTCCATAACTGAGTGTGCAGAGATCCTCAGCTATGTGAGCTTAAATTGCATTCTCAAAATTTTATTTTCCATATTTCTGAGTGTAGTTTCAGATGTTCGGGGTCATTTGGAGCTAGCCACCACGTGGGGAACTGTGTGGGGCAGAACATTCTTGGTGTGAGTTCTCTGATCTCTTGAACTATATAGTCTAGTTTCTCATGGATTACGTGAAAAAAAGAGGATGAAAGGACAAAGAAAACTTTGCACTGCACTGTGAAAGTACAAAGCACAATGTAAGCATGAAACAGGGCTTGAACTTCTCAGGGATAAATATACCCCTGCTCCACCATGGTGAGAAATCCTGCTGTAGCAATGATGGTAACTGTTAAGAGATGCGTCTTCCTTGAAGGGATCCGCTGGACAGCTTGCCTGTATAGATGAGACTAAAGATCGTGACATGAGAGCACCAATGCCACAAAACATGAATTTAAGACTCTAAAACTGACTTAGGTGAGCTCTTTTCACAGACTTCCCATCACCCTGAACGGGAAAGGCCATTCCACATTCCCACACGACATGCACGGATGTACTCCTACACGTTCACACAAACATCTTCACCCAGCTGGCAGACAGATGTGCGCTCCCAAACATGGCCGAGTTCAGGCACACACACACATGCTCCCACGCACAGATGTCCTCACACTCTCATTTCTGTTATGTCCCAGGTTTTGTTTCCGCTTTGTTTTGAGGAACATGGCATAAGCTCGATTTTGCCTGTGTTTGCACATTTCGTTCTACTGCTATGAAGTTGTCCTATGCTGTTATATCTGGCAGCCCGTCTCCAGTTCTGACCTATACAAAGAGCACGTGGTTTTACTTTGTTATTTTTTTATAGTCTGGAATATGCTCATTCAACAGGATGGTAAATCCAGCTGTATCAGCAAAGTAAAGAATAACAGGCATGAAAGCTTCAGAAAAGACTCAAAAGCTTTTTCCCACAAGTCGTCTTTGTGTTCTAACACTTGATTTATTTTTCCCTTGTTAATGCTTTCTGAAGCCAGTAGCAAGGAAGGAATTAATGACACAGATTAAGCGGGAGGACATGCTGACAGCACAGTAACTAAATCAACCAAAAATGCATTGCAATTGTAGGAAGAGCTGGTGTGTTAGAGTATTCTGACACTGTCTGTATAGAAAGATGAGAATGAAGATAAGCCCTGCAAACAGAGAGAACCGCGGGGCTGCTGAGTGGGGACCGCTTCAACTACGCTGGTAGGATCCACTGCAATGGGATTTTGGTGTAGGCCCTGCAGAGCAAGAGGAGAGAGCTGCAAGGGAACGTAAAATCATGCCAGCATAACACCCGGGAACACCAGTGCATTGGAGAAGATCAGCAGACTCAGGGCTCTGAGTGCCGCATGTGCCCTGGGACACGTCAGGATGCCCAGGAAAAATTATTTTCTTTAACTGCTGTGTGGTATATAACTCATGCAGGAGAGCTTCACGTAACGAGTCAAAATACAGGTGCCTTGGTCTTCTCCGGGCTCAGGCTGCAATTTTCCTCCTCCACACTTGTAAAACAGGGAGGAGAAAACCACAAAAAATATGACCCCCAGGCTCTGGTGACAGCGTTTCAAAGTCATTCATCTCCAAAAGGAAACACAACTGAGGTTCAAGGGCATGTCCATAACCAACGCTCACTTTGAAAAAAGTCCCTCATGTCGGAAAGTCTGGGGTTTTATCCTGGCCGTGCTCACATTCCAGCAGAGGCCCCTCGGCCCCTGCTTATGCGTGTAGCACCTGAAACTGGATTTGGATCAAGCAAGCGGCTGCTGCAAGTCAGCGACGGTACTTTGCTCCATTCAAGGCTCATTTATAACCAGAAGCTGATAATATCTCATGGCCATTCAGTTGGCTTCCTGAATTTTCTGTTTAGAAATTGGTGCTTTAATATCTTGAAAACAGAGGAAGCAGAGGAAGGCAGAGGCTTCCCTGGAGTGAAGTACAAAGCGTGGCTTTACTCAGATACACATCCCAAGGGACATCAATCTAAATCCATCAGCAAACTGTCACACTTGAAGCCACAAATTCTCAGTGACTCTGTGAAAGCCCTTACTTTTGCCATTCCAGTGGGACTTCATTGGGTTTTCTGCGCTTTTGAAAAGAAAACTGCAGAGATAGTATTAAAAAGCAAGACAGAGAAGAGTGGTTTAGAAATTCACATTTCTGGTCATTAATAACGATGCATCATTCTTACATATTCTAGATGAGGATGTTATAGCACTCTGGTGTTATAGCACTAATTGTTAGCATCAGTACCAGTAATAAGGAAGATGGCAGCTCCAGTTAACATATCGAAAACACCTGGAGGAAAAAAACCCACAGACATGGTAAAATAAATTCTCACCTGAATCCACCACTGATCTACAGCAAATAAGTAAGAATGTCTCCACCACTGAGCCAGAGCAAATGAGCATGCTTCTCCCCTCTCTGACCTCTGGTTTTAAATGCAGATGCTTCCATTTCAGCACCAAAATGAACAGCTAATGCCTAAAACAGTAAGTTTGGTTTTAACGTCAAACTGAGCCCCTCCACACCGTATTTCTGCACATGTGAAGCTTGCCCAGCCTGGCTGAGCTTGCTTCGTTTTTAATTAATTTACTCACAGCCAAAGTGCCAGGACGAGAAGCGTAGATACAGAGCAGGAAGCATTAATATGTATTTCCTGCGGCAGCGTTTCATTCTTCAGCGTCATGCCAGGCTCATTTGTGGGAGATGGCTCTCGGTCTGAAAACAAGGTCGTTTTGCACAAGCACCGGTTCTAGCCTTGAAGATGAAACAGAGGAGCCTTCTCAGGGTAGTAAAATACTCAGCTCAGTGATAAGGCTGATCAGCGTTTTAAGGGTGGCCATGTACTGGGAGAAATACATACTTGCTGATTTGTGTAAAACAGCTGAAACTGCCTACAAGGGTGACGAGTGAATGCTGATTGCCGTGTACTGCCAAGGGATCCTGTTCATGGGGCACGCACCTTTTCTTCCGGCGAGCAGCTCAAGACTGCTGAATTATTTCAGCTGTTCACCGTGAACAGCTGCCACATGAGAAAGGTCTGCTCCCACTGTTTACTGAACATGTCTTTCCAATTTACCACCATGCTCATAAGCACCAGAATCCAGAAATTCTTTTCAAGGAAAGGTTTTGCTGACTTAATACAAGCACACGTGCATGCACATATATATGAGTAAGCACAGGAGCACAGGACTCTTGGAGGAACTAATGTTTTCATGCTATTCAAGTCAGCCTCTGCAAACTTCCTCGTAGAGCAGCCAAATTCTTCTGCATGTGTCACTGCCTTCTTCTGCTTGTCCTTTTTCAGACGTCACGGATTGCTGCAGGGACGGGTCTTTGCCTCCACTATTTCATCAGAGCAGCTTTGATGGTGGTGTTTCAAGTGTGTAGGGTGTCCGCGGTGTCACTGAGCCATGGCAGTATTTACCAGCCCAGCCTTGAAGCTGCTCCTGATTAAAATGCACAGAAAATCTCTGTCCAGCTATTGTCACGTCTTTCTGTGACATTGGCCCCCATCAATCTGCTCAAGTCAGTGTGCCAGTTCCCAGAACGGCAATGAGAAAGCAGAAATCTTAGACTGTCTTTATGTCTGTCCTGGATCTTCATTAATTAGGCTAGTGAACCATTAATTAGGCTACCTAAGCTTCTTTAAAGATGCTTAATCTTCACTGTGTGAACCGTAAGGTTCACAATATCAGGGACGGAGTCTGGCTGATACCAGCTGAAACTCTTTTTCCTTACCTGTCATCAGGCTTGTTTTGCTCTAGTCCCATTTTATTTATGAACGTGTTTTGATATTTTTCCACTCATTTATGTACCAAGGTGACGCAGAGGCACTCCTCTTAAATGCCAATGTCATTGCACAGGTCCCTGGCTCGCCTCATCCTGGGGTCAGGGTTTTGTAGAGAGGTTGGGTCCAGGTGCACAATTTGGGGCTCAGCCCCATTCACAGCACCCCAGGTATCTTTGAATCCACTTTGTCATTTCTAAAGAGAAGTATAAATAATTGGGTGAACTGGGTAGAAAAGGAGTAAAAGAAAACCCCAGAAAGCGTGGGGTGAGAAGTGAGTTCTGGACTGGAAAGGTCATATTGCTCATAAGAGCAAAGCAGCCAAAAATACCTTAAAATCCCCTGCCCTTATATACACAACCATTTTTCCCCCCCATTATTCAAATTCTAAGTCTGATGCAACCCAGACTGGAATGTAGTAAGACTTGTAATGGCTTTCGTGTCCCACCAGATGTCAGCTCCTCTGCAGAGAAGGGCCCTGAGCCGGCACCCACCGCACCATGGTGCAAGAATTGCTGAGACGTTGCATCATCTGCAGAGGTGCGGAGCTCTTGCTAGTGGGAAACGGATAACCAAGCCCAGGGCCAGGCTTCAGGATGCGAGGAGAAAAGCAGCACGATGTACTTAAGTGAACGGAGGTTGTTTAGGTGAAGAAATCCTCTGTATTTCAGTTTCTCCAGCTTCCACTGGTTCAGGTAGTGCCTCCCTCTTCTTAAATCCTCAGGAATTAGGTGACAGAGAAAGCAGTTCCAGCAGGGACTCAGTATTAATCCAATGTTTTTGCTTGCCTAAGAACAAGTCCAAGCACATTTGTTTCACCCAGGGAGACTTATTCTGCCGTGAGGTGCCTGGACAGCCCACGCTTGGTTCTTGAGATACACCATCTCCAGAGCCAGAGCGTGCAGTGGGTTTGCAGGTGCTGCTTTCTCTTGGACGCAAAGGACTGGCCAATGCATACAGTTATCGGTCCTGTTTTCCCTCGGTAAGCAGATACAAGTTCACTTAAAAATAAGCAGTGCTCTATTAACACCTAGCCAATGCTCAGTTCCCATTACAAACCCCTTCATCACAGAATCTCAGAATATTTTAGAGGAGAGGAGCGTTTCACTTTAATGGAGAAGGAAATACTGGGGGCAAATGATATCCCCAGTAATACGAAGGCAGGCTGTGGCAGAGCAGGGTTTAGTATCTCGCCTGGCTTTTGTTGCAATCACCAGGCTAGATACAATGCTCTCATTCAAGTGCTCTCAAGCACCAATTTTCCTCCGTCCGTTCGTAAGGGAGCACGTCTCCCTGGTCTCGGTGGCTCACCCAGCTTGCTCTCAAGGGGGGAGAACTTGAAGTAATCTCATGGCAGGTAGGGTGAGGAGGCTGGCTTCTATATTAGCAGAGAAAGGTTTAGTTTAGACATTAGAGAAAACTTACTGACTGCCAGGCGAGTGAGACATGAAACGAGACTGTCTGGGGTGGCTGTGAAATTTCCAAAGACATGTCTAAGACCCTGTGAGGCCAATGTCAGCCAAAGGTGGTTGGAGTGAGTCGACCTGCCTTGGGGCAAGAGTGGACACGGGTCATTTCTCACCGTTCTCCCATGCCCAACTTTCACAATTTTTTACAGCTGAGGAAGTAAAGGACAAGGACTGACCCTTAGTGTTTGATTTTCACCTATCTCAGTCCTGATAAAAGCGACATTGATTAAATCAATTCTGTTTTATCTTCACAAAAAGCCACTGACCCCATCCTGATGGGTGAGTGGCTTTTTCCACAACTGGTTGGCATTTCTGTTTCCTGGTAGTGCTGTGACAGCTCTTGGGATCAGATTATCTACTTACTGCCGTACCTGCTGCTGTCACCTTGATTTGACAAGGCTTTACCAGTCTGAGGAATGCACTGTGGGGGATTTGGTATGTTCTCCTGCTCCAGTTCAGTCTGGTTTTGTTAGCCCCTCAGTAAAGATAGCTCCATACATCCCTTATCATGCTAAACATTTACCCTCAGGAAACAATGACCCTGGCAAGATTCCTTGTGGTGTTGCAAAAGAAAAGAAAATATTTGTTCATTCTCAATGGCTTAAAAAGGTACGCTTGGGTATATTAACCACTCATGTGAGCAGAAATATTCTCCTAAAGCATTAGCCTTTAGGAGAAGGAGCCGCTGTAGTGGGGTCTGCGCTTTGGTTTGATCACATTGGTTGTGGTGGGTATGAGAAACCGTGCATGGAGCAGGAGACATGGGAGACGAGTGCTCCCTGGTTGCAATTGTATCGAGTTGCCTCTTTCTCACTCTTCCCTGTGAATCCCAAAAAACTTAGCGGACCCTCTAGGGATGGTTAGCAATTTAGGGACCATGAAATGTAGATAAAACTTTCTTTTTTCCTTCCAGCAGAAGTCCGTGTTTCACCTACAAAGCCCACCACCTTATCACAATACTGTTCTCCTGCATTGACTGTTTGGATAGATTCAGACTCCAGCAATTAGTATGATTTAGTTCTTAAAAGATGATATCACATCCACTTCTGAACATGTTTCAGGGTGTTTTTACAGACATGATGTAATAGGTGATTGTCCCATATCTGTCTATCTATCACTGACTCGTTTTTTAAAGAAAAGGTTTAATTTTAACCTCAAGCTGCAATCCGAGTGAAACTAATATCCGTTAAGTTTTTCTGTCACTGTAACGTGTACTGTTTTCTCTTGGAAATAACCATCTTGGTTTCCTGACCTGTCATGTCATTTCTAGAAAAGAAAGAGTCACACAGGAAAGCAAAAACCAGATCTTGGTGATACGTCACAGCAGGCTTTTTTCTGTGCTGTTTGAATGGAAAGCACGACTTTATTATAAAGATAACCACGTGAAAAACAATCATCTGACACGCCACACATGATCCATTCTGCTGATGATGCAGATGAGAATTAGGTCCCATCTGAAAACCAATATTTACTCTGATATCTGCTGCTTGCTCTGCAGCGCTGTCTGACAAGGATCAGGAGCGTAAACTGGGTTTCTATGGTGGCTGTTGACACTCGGGCCAGCTTCACGCTTTCCCACAAGATAAACTGTCACATTACGGGACCGAGGTGAGAAGCAACCGAGCCACACAAGGGAGGGAGCGGGATCGTGGCCGGGTGCCTGAGTCCGGTGGGCTGCAGGATTCCTCTTGCCCGGGCTGCTCGCACACCAGCCGGCGGGAGCGGTGGGTTATACTCCCATGCAAAGGGCCAGCTCTGATTTAATACAATCGCTCTTCCCTGCTCTCCAGGTACAAAGTGAGAGACCAGGACAGGCGCCAGGAGGAAGAGCAGGACACAGGGGATGTATTTGTGCAATACCAGCTGCAGAAGCTGCCCATTCCCCTCTGCTGCCTTTATGGACGGGCTCCTCCTGCTCACTTGTGGCACTGGGGGATGCCGGTCCACTAAAAAGAGTACAGATATTTCAAGACACCACGAAATAAAGATGCTGCACAGCCCACGCAGGGCAATGAGTCCTTCTGTACAAAACCGCTGTCGTGGGACATCCAGCTGAGAGGTCTGCCGGCAAGGTCGTTTCTTCTGCACAGACCTGTTAGCTCACATGAGCTGTATTACAGCTTTTTATCTGTGGGAATCGGTACATATCAGATGAATACGTAGCAAAGCGATCTGGCGATGCTCTGAACTGCAGAGCAGCTACCAGGAGAGGCTGGCGGCTCTCCCCAGGCACAGACTTGCCTGGTGAAGGGCTCAGTTGGATGCAGGGATGGGCTGGTGCTGGGGTTCCTCATTCCTAGCAAATCCCTCACCTTTATCCACTGCACCTGGAGGCCAGTGGGGTTTGAACAAGCCGGTGGTTATTTGTTGGGGAGAGGCAGCGAGCCAAGCACTGCCTGCGCCCGAGGCCGCGAGGGGAACCTCACCAAACCCAGTTGGGGAAAATCCTTTAGCTCCGGGTGGTAACTCCATCGGTTTAAAAACATGGGGAACTTCCCCCAAACAGTGCAGGGAGTTTGGGTTGGCCTTTGAGCAGCAGTATCCAGAGCCTTCGCTTTCCAAGGCTCTGCAATCCAAACTGAATGCTTGTGGCCCAGTTCCTCCTGCCGCCCCTTTGGGGTTATCTGTACAGGGGAGGATTGCCAGCCCCTCCGCCTGCCCCACCACCAAACCATGCACCCGGCAGGGAAGCTCTTCCCGACGTGCCTTCTGCTCTTTGATCTAATGCAGGATCAAGATCCCCTGTTTCATTCCAGGTCAATTTTCCTCTTTGTCTCCAATTCCCCATCTCTTCCCAAGCCCTGGTTCCGTCACACCTGGCTGGAGTTAACCAGCCTTGAGATTAATTTTGTCCTTTCATCTCCATGCTATTTTCTCAGAGATGGGTGGGAGAGGAGTTTCCCCCATGTCTGTGGTTTCTTTCCAACACAGGCCCCGAGAGGGTTTGAACGTGCAGCCGCTGCGGGTTGCCGGTTGCAGCTCCCCATCCCGGCAGGGTTTCGGGGGTGAGGATGCAGCAGGTCAACCCTCGCGGCACTCGCATCGATGCTCGGAGCAAACCACCCTGAAACACCAACGCAGCACTCGCCCCACCGTGATTTGCACCAGGACCGGGACTGGCGCCTGAGAGACTGTGGCACACAAAGCAGGGTGTGCAGCTCCACAGAAAGGCTGGAATTCATTTAATAAGGGCAAGGAAAATCAAATGAAAGCATCCTTCCCCGCCTAACCCCCTGCATGAATCAACAGAGCTGGCTTCAGCATCCAAAAGCTCTCAGGCTGAAGCCTTTTTCCCAGCGCACAGGGGAGAACAAGCCACAGCAAGCTGGTGGTGAAATCACCGATAGTTGCCGTAAATTGTGTTTCTGCTGGGGATCTTGTTCTGTAGCAAAACAGCCCATTTCTGTGACACCGTTACGGCTCTGCAGCGAGCAGCCTCACGGCTGCTGGGTCGAGTATAAGGCTCCTTTCCTGCAAAAAAGAGCCTCCTGCGAGGAAGGAAGCGGAGCCCTCAGTTTCGGGGGAAGACGGGGCAGAGCTGTGCCTCTGCGGGCGTTTTCCCACCCTGTAGGCTGCCAAATGGCTCCTGCTGTTTTCTTCGGATGCAACAGCCCTTGGTAGGGTCTTGCATCAGACACCGAAGAGGCTAAAAGCCCATGGTCAGAATTAGACGGGTGTAAAAGAGGTTTTGCAGGCTTATTTTTCTGTGCTGAGGGCAGGGAAGAAATCCAGATGGTATTTGGTCCACACAGCGAGAAGACAATCTCGTAGAAAATGTTTTGCAAGATTTTTGGGTTTATCTCGTTTGACTTGGGTGCAGGAGGTTCTCTCAAATTTGGTTTAATGAATAAGACAGACAAAACCTGTTTAACCTTTGCTCAGCAGCGATAGCACCTGCTCAGAAACTCCACGGGGTACTAGAAAAAAGACAGACTATTTTTTGCTTAATTTTTCTATGTTTTAATTTAAAGTATTAATTTTAATTAAACATGGAAACTAAAGAAAAGCTAGAGAGGTTTGAGGCTTGCAGGCTTTCTAACTAGCTGATGCCAGGCTTCTGGCTTTTTCTAGAAAATATTAGAGGTATATGAAGAAAACAAACATGAACGAGTGACAAAAGGATTTTTCCATCCCCAAATCTTCCTCCTGAAGAAAAAATGTGACCAGCAATAGTAATTTTTGGTTACTCAGAGGGTCTGATCTACACTGGGATTATTGTGGCTTTAAATGGGCTTTCTTCTAGGAACTGGCGTGTTTATTTTGAAGCAATTATTTTCTCTACCTGAGGAAGGCCTGTCCAATTAGCAGCTCGTCAGCCCAGACCTTTCCGTTTGGCTGCTTTCTCAGGTTCCTGCTCTCGCCCTGTGACCACGCTGTCTAGAGCCAATGCTGATTTCTGCAGTAATTGCACAACCCAATGTGTCATGTGAGAGCTTAAACTCTTTACATTGTGGAAAGCCAGCGCCTCTTTGAGAAGACTGTTTTAAGCAACTTTGTCAATCTGGATTTCCCCCCCCCCCTTCCTAATGCAAACACAATGTTGGCAAATGGCTAAATACCATTTAGCGGGAGCAACGCTGCAGACGGACGGACAGGCGGCAATAGCGGCGTTAGGAGACTGCCGGTAACAGCAGGGAGCTCGGCCTGGCATGAGCCTTCCCAGCCCTGCAATTCCTGCAGTTCATCAGGACATCTGGAAAAGCTTTTAAAAGATCCGAACAACCAGCTGACTTCAAACATGCAAGAAACAGTGAAAAGGTGGTACTGCCCAGCACGTCGGGCAGCTCATGGTCACCAAAGCATGTTCCCTTTGGGTCCCTGGTGGCTTTTTCCTTCAGCCAGCCAGCTCTCCCCCAGCAGTGCCCCCATCCCAGTGACTTGCAGGCAGCTTTCACGGCAGCCAGTGCCTGGCAGAGCGGCAGGGCAGGGTGGACTGCCAAGCCTGGGCATCCTTTTCAGTCCTCGCAGTCATGTCTGCAAATTGAGCTCCTCCTTGCGCGTCTTTGGCTGGCCAGGTCTCCCCATGGCCGCACGACTGCTTCCCCAACTGCTGTTGATACAACCCCAAAATGTTCAGCTTGATTTTCTCAAGGCTCGATGAGAAAGATTGCATGTACTGTTGGGTTTATTATCTATGTGCAGTTGGTCTGCTGACTTTTGTTTAATGAAAGCCAGGGCCAGCAGCAACCTCATTTCAAGTCCTTGCAGGCCCAAATGTTGTTTTGCATATTCTTTATCACACGGAGACTTGCAGGGCTTTAGTCCCTATTGACTGAGCAGGAGCTTCACCACCGCCCTTCTCCTGGCAGAGGTAACACATGCCCTCCAGACATTGGGGTTTTTTTTTTTTCTTTTAACTGGTCCAGTGTCTTTGCAGCAACGCTGCTCTCAGATATAACATGCACCGGCACCTCCATGCAGCTCGTTACACCGCAAAACCTCCCGAATACCTGAGATGCCCGGACCTGATTTATGAGCTCTGCAAAGCCGAAGGCTAAGAGGGACGGGCTCTCCCGCCCTTGCAGCACGCAGCGGTTACACAAGGCGAGGAGCTGCATGGGGAGAGGGGGGAGCCCGTGCTTTTCCTGGGCAAGTTAGAGCAGAAATGACCTCACTGAAATCTGGAGCCAGTGCTCCTGGAGACGTTGACCAAACCAGCCAGAAAACTGGTCCAAAGTGGAGAACACACTTGTGTTCCCACCATGTAGTTACGCTTTTAGGGTTTGTACAGGCATATTGCCACATCCTTAGAATTGGCTTATGGCACTTAGCGTGCACAAAGCTCTGTGCCTTTTATTTTTATTACTCATTTTTGTGATAATACTGTTGACTGCTCTGGAGGCTACAAGATTCATGACTTGATGCCGTTACAGACAGTACCTCATTTTCAGAAATCTGGAGAGGTCTTTGATGATACCCTGCTCCAAGCTTGCTTTGAATTGTGCAGAGAGCCTGGCACAATGCATTTACAGAGCACGTATAAAGACCTTCTGCTGCTCTGCTCGGAGGCAGCCACAGACAAATGCATCCTTACCCACCGAGGCTGCTTTGTAACCTGTGCGTGTCCCTGACACTGCTGGCGATGCGGTCTAGCTCGGAAGGACACAGTGACAAGTGATGACAACCCACGCAGAGGAGCTGGGAGAGCAGGATAGGATCCTCGAGCTGGATCATTTCAGTGCTTATTGCCCTGGCTGCGAAGGGGAGGCAGGGAATCAGTTCCAAAAGGAGGTGTTGAAAAGAGCTCTTAATACATAAAAAGAATTCTTTTGCCTACATAATCTGTCATCCTGCCTGTTTCCGTTGTCTCAGACACTGTCCCTCACCCCGGCATCCTTCCCCTGCTCAGCGCCTTGCCAGCTCCGTCCAAGCTGGGCTGCTGCTCGGCTCTTTGCCGGCCAGCACCGCTGCCACGGCTCCTGGTGCAGCCGGTGGGTAATTGGATTGTGCTGAAAGCGCTGTCAGCTAACCCAGATCCGGGGACAAGCTCTCCAAGGCATGTATTTAGCAAGGCTAAGGCAACAGGTACATTTTCTGCTCCAGCAAACCTTGACTGCAAGCTGACTTTCGGGGACAGGGTGGTGGCAGAGCTCTTCACGTGGACACAAGGTGCCTTGCACGGTGGCCCCAGAAGGACGGCGTCTGAAGGACAAGGTAGTTAAATTAGGAAAGAGAGGCTCAGGCAAGAGGAATTGTCATTTCTTACTTCCCTGGTCTCTAATTTGATGTAGGGATTCAAATGTGGATTTATCTTTCTCGTTGTGCAGCTTGGATGAAGACCAGGGGAATTTCCAGCACTTATTGCCCCACCTGATTCAGGCAGCGCTTTTTATCTGTTCTCAGCAGGTGGGCAAGATCGTTCACAGCTGGGGAAACTGAGGCACAGCCAGGCACAGTGGTGGCTGGCTGGAGGAGAGCCCGGGTTTCCAGGTCCCCTCCCGACCGCACCACCATCTCCTGTGCCATCCGTCCCCGGGGAGGGGGGGATGGCAGTCCGAGATAGGCAGAAAACTTGCATATTCAGTAAGTATGCAGGGGGAAAAAAACCTTATAGGTATCTGTAAAAAAAATCCCTCTGTTATATTTCAAGGTCTGGTAATCAGGGTTGGAGGCATACTTTTGTTAAAGATCTACAACACCCGCTCTTCTATAAATCCAGTGTCGCTGAGCTCTGACACCTTAAATAGGTCTCCAGCAAAATCAGGACAGACTGGCATGTTCTGAAGAGACACCTTTATTTCATGGCTTTTGTACAACAGGTGAAATATTAGCAACTCCTTTTAAAAAAAAAACCAAACGACGACTCCCAAGCAGAACTTCCATTGCTTCAATATTAAGGGGACAATTTTGTTGTCGGGTGTATTTTGCCGCAAGGAAGTTTGTCAACATCAATTCTCCTTTTATTAGATTTCCTCATACCTGTATCTCGTTTTTGGTGTATTAATTTATCTGCCTCAGAGGATCCCTTTATTAGTTCTATCCACAATTCCTCATCAGCTTCTTACTTTCATTTATGTTTGCACCCTTGAAGCAGTTCCCAGCCCATGTCACACCCCACCCTTAGTGGCTTCTTCCCAACCCAAACATATTTAGTGCCTTTCATCTTTCGCACAAATCTTCAAATAAACAACTGGTTTATTGCTTTTTGCTGGGCTTGCCTCCAGTTTGCAGAGGCATTTCTACCTGCTGCTTCAAGGGCTCACCCTTCTTTGGTGGCAGCCCCCCATGCCTCTCTCCGTGCCACTCAAGCACACGGGAGCTCCTGGGTTTGGGGAGAAAAATGTCATGGTTTTGGTTCGAGGGTGGAAAAACGTCAGTCTCGCTGCCTGTGTGTCCTCCAGAAGGGCTGCGTTCCCACGCCTGCCCCCTCCCGTCACCACTGCAACCTCCAGCCGTCAGGACAGAAGAAGAGCAGCCACAAGACCGAAGGTGGGGAGATGTGTCTGGACCTGGGAGATGGTGCTGCCTGGGGACCGCGCTGGCTCTGCACGTGGCTGCCGTGCAGTGAGTCCTTCCCAGGCAAAGCCCGGCACGAGGCTTCCTCTACCACCATGGGGCTGCTTCTGCCACCGTTGATGAATTGACGTTCATCCTCCGGGCACGAAGGCACGGCTGCGGCAGTGGTACCAAAGGAAAGGACAACTCGAGGGGAGCCAAGAGTCAACACGTGGCCGAAGGACCACGTCTCCAGCAGCCATCAGTAGTGATCTTTCAGAGAAAACTCACACGAAACATGAGGTCTGATCCCTTCCCAGGTTTGTCCTTCCAGCCTCGGACTCACAAAGCTAGTGCTCCTTGAGGCCAAGGCTGCACCGGGGCTCCTGCAGTTAATAACAAACCCTTTTATCTGAGCTCTTTTTGAACTTCAATGCACACATAAAAGTTGTCTCAACAACATCCCCTGACACTGAGCGCATGATTAATGCTGCCGTGTGCGAAAAAACACTTCCTGCCTTTGTTTCGGGCCGTCCGCCTCGGCGCTCGCCCGGTGCTCGTGCGACGGCGAGTCCGAGTCCTCTCCCGCTCCCCCTCCTGCAGCCCCGGACCCCGGTGGGGTGACCGGACCAGCTCAGAGCTCAGGACAGGCACGTGGAGCAACATCACACAGCGTCATTGCAATTTTTCTTTTTCGTTCTCACTTCCTAACACTCTTCTCATCTGCAGTTTTATTGCCCTGCCAGGAGATCCCTCGTTGCTATCAACTTTGTATTTGATGAGCCTGAAAAATGCTCGTTCTCCGGGAGACTTTGCCACCCCTGTCCATCTCCTTTTCTAGATGGTGTGTGCTGAACTGGCCTGAACCAAGACAAGATCCATACACAAGCTCTGCAGATGACCTCCCTCCACTATTAACTACTTTTGCCAGTGTTTTTGCTCTCCCAAACAATTATCACTGAAATTAATTCCTTCTTTCAAACCCCATGGGAAGTTCAGTGAGCCCTGAGCCTGCTGAAAACCCAAGGATACAAGGCACTGGAAGCTTGGTGGTCTGCTGAGGACTGACCTCCCTGTACGAAAGCTGTGTGTTTCTCTCCAGGATGCTCTTTTCCGTCTCTCTGCTCACTGTATCCTCTACAACAGCTTCTTGCAACCAGTCTGGGCTACTCCTGGACCCTTTACCTGTACCGGCATCCCGTTTGCCACCTCCCATACCGCGGGCATCACTGCCGTGTTGTGCAGTGAGTTGCACGTGCCTGCTGGTAGCACTTACTCTGATCTGGGACCCTTTGCAGCTCTTGAAGGCCTCCGAATCCCACAGCTGGAGCTTTGCTCCGAAACACGATGCTTTATCTGGCAGCAATTCCTTGGGCTCGCTCCCTGTGAAGAAAGGCTCCAGCATGGGAACTTCTCCAAGCAAGCCTGTAGCAAACACGGATGCAAATAACTCATTTCTTTTCTGTGCTACTGCCTTATCTGTCTGCTGAAGCGCTTTGCAGCACAGCACGGGGCCCAGTGTGTCTCTGGCAGGCTTCCTGCGGGCGTCGCGGCCCTTCTCCTTGTGCCGTCAGCGTCCCGCTTGTGAATGTACTGTTGACTCGTCTTATTGAGGTTTTCTATTTAATGTGCCAGAGTTTATTCTCTCCTGTGTTTTCCTTCTTTGGCCACAACTGTCACTTTTTGAATGATCTCTTCTAAATCGCTAATGGCACAGGCTGTTCTGCTGTTTAGCCATGCTGGCTTCTAGAGATGTTTTTCCTAGATTACTCTCATTCCTCCACTAAGAGTCTCTGATGCCGTATCGGAGAGCCTCTGCGCCCCTTGTCGCGCACATTATCCTTGTAACTGCATTCTCATTTCTGCACCTCTGACTTCCTTTTTTTTATGTATATAAAGTTAAATGTTACTGTGGTAGCGGGGTTTGGTTTTACAAGAACGTTGGGCTTGAGCATGTAACACTGCAGATCTCTCTTCCAGTGTTACTTTCTGAAACAGCTACAACGCTCGAGAGTCAATCAAGAATTGCCTTTTTCTTGTGAATTCTCTTACTGTTCAAGACATCGGTTGACTGTAGCACCTAAAATTCAGTACGAAATTTGTGTATGATGTCTATTCAGCCTATGTAGGCATCACTGAAGTCTCGCTTTACTACTGGGTTTTCTTTGCAGCCTTTCTAAGCTCCGTTAGCATTTCGTGCCCGTTTCTTCTTCTTGGGGGGGTGTGCGTATGTGCGTGTGTCTCAACAGAACAGCCTGAGCCCCATCCTCTCCTTTAGGAAGGAAAAATTCTGAGCTCTGCCATCTGCACAGCCCAAAGCGCAAATCTTCAAGCAACCCTCACACCTCCACCTTTCTGTACGCCTCAGCGTCCCCTCGCCTCCCTCCAGCCAGGGCCCCCGCAGACAGAGCATCTCTCTAGCGCGGAAGGACAGGGGGAAGAGGGATTGCGGCAGAGGATCCCTTTCCCCGTACAAAGTTTGATACCTTCCTGCCGTTAAGACATTTTTGTTGGCTGCGAGCTTTTACCAGCAGCATCTCTGTCACATAACCACGCAGATACACCCTGGGCATTAGGACAGCTGTGATCTGCTCCCACCTCTTGCCCAAAGCTCCCCCCTTCCCATTCCCTTGGTTTTAACGCATGCAAAACCAGAAACGGTAACTAGAATTCTGAAGAGGAGGATGGTGATAGAGGAACGGATGCTGTCATTGCTCGTCTGTGCTCCTAGACCCGTCTGCAAGAGGAATGCATGGAAACCCAGGGCTCCGGTGCTGGTGGATGTGGGATAAACAAGGCAACCTTTTGCAAAATAAAAGTTTTAGAGGCAAAGACTAGCAACAAGAGAGTTGTAATTCAGCTTTCTTTGTTAAAAAAACGAAACAAAACAACCCAAAACACAGAACAACCCAAACATTTAACAGATTTGTTAACCACAGACATAAAAGAATCAAGAAATACTAGAAAAAATACATTGCAGGAGACATCTTGTTTTACAAGGCAATTTGATTAAGTTACTACTGGCTGACCAGCACTCGGTCAGTGGTGGAATAGCTGTGTTGACAGGAACACAAACAGTGTAAATAGACAGCGCTTACTGTAGAAGTATTAAGACTAAAAGATATTTACCCCTTAAAATAAATAGACTGTCATCTACAGCAACATTTAAATTAGTAAAATATTTTTAAAGCAACCAAATATAACAAAATCGTAAATCAGATCTAGATTTTCTTCTGTATGTTAAGATGCTTTTTTTCCTGTGTTTTTAAAAAAAAAAACAACAAAAATACAAACTTCAGAAGAAAGGTATCTCTGAGAAGTCAGATTATTCACGAGAAGTGAATTTCACCCTCCTTTTGTTCTGCGGGCCAGCGCAAGGTCTGGGTACCACTTAAAATTCTTCCTTTGCAAGGATTTAGGTGGGACACGGACCTCGCCCTGTCCTCCGAACGAATCAGGATTTTTTTTCCCCTCCGTGTGAAATTCATCCCAGCGCAGGAGACGCAGCCAGACCCCGCAGCACCACGTCCCGCTGGCTGGGATGCGGGAGAGCATCCGAGCGCTTGCAGAGCTCCTGCGCCGAGATGAACGTCACCCAACGGGAATAATTTAGGTGTAGATATAAAGTCTCTTTTAGGCCATTTAAAAATTAATTCAATATTTAAAAAAATATTTTTTTTTTTTTTCCTCTCATTAACACTTCAACAGCTGGAGGAAGCAACACCCCTTCTCACGCAAGGAACGGGGCTAAAAGCAAAGAAATAATCCTCTGGACATCGGTTCCTTAGGGGCGACCTACTCCAAGCCACATGTCCTACGTGCAGCTGAACAGCACTTGGCTTTGACTCCCAGCAGCATCCCACACACACGCACGCCCCCACCCCAGCTGCTGGTTCCAGTTTGAACCGTGTAAACTGGGAAGAAACTTCTCAAGTATGGGCAAAAAGGCTGGCCGGCTGTAACTCCTCACGAAGCCACCAGAAACGGAGAGCCCTTTGAGCATCCCTCAACGCCGCGGTCTCGCAGGATGCCCTGACAGGGGCAAGGTCCCCGGCGGAGGCGCGGGAGCAGATTCCCGTCGCCACAGGGAGCCGGCTGCCGCGTTCCCTGGTCGGCAGCCAAGCACCGTCGGCTCCAGCCGCACCAGCCAGTCCCACAGCCGGAGATGCTCACGGCGCTCCCAGGGCCGGCACAAGGCTGCGATTCAGTCCGCGGGGCTCTGCCGAGGTCGCGGCGCCGGCCGGCAGACCTCAGCACGAGCCCCGGGAGGAACCGGAGCCGTCTCGCCCCTGGGCTGCCCTTTCCCAAGCTCCAGTAGGAAGCTTTGTTCCAGCCCTTTCTCAATGGCCAACGTCGCCTTCCCCTTTGATGTCATTAGAAATGGAGTTGCACAACCAGTTGATGGAAAAGCTGGCATCCCACAAGAGTAACCGCAAACAGCCAGAGTGTTGTGTAATGACAACATCTGGCCGTTTCCTTCTTTCTTTTTTTTTTTTTTTTTTTAAACTTTTATTTTTTATTAAAGCCCAAGAACACTGTATCCTTGGCTGAAGGCACGGGTACCTTCCCAGACTGAGAGGAAGCCTTCCCTGTGATTCCCTGCAGCCAGACCGGGATTCTGCCACTGCAAACATCTCTCCGTGGCTGGGAAGTCACGGCTGCGGGGAAGAGCTCTGCTGCAATGCCGCTGAGGGCTCCGCTCTCGGGCAGACCCACAGCGGAGGAGCCCACGGAGGAGCCCAGTTTATTCCCCTGCCTGAACCGCCCGCAGGGAGAGGGCTTGGAGAACAACAAAGCCGCTTCTTACGAGTTTCAATGCAGTTGAAGGGTCTTTAAAGTTTGTTCAACAGTGACAGAGTCCCTTTGAACTTAGTATCCACAGAGGGTACTATTAAAAACAAAAGCGTGTTTACCAGAACATGGTATCGAGATAGAAAACACTGCAAATACGGCAGGAAGTTTAAAAAAAAAAAAAAAAAAAAAAAAAAAAAAAGAAAAATCCACCCAAGATGACTTAAATCCCCTCCCCATTTTTGGCCGGGAGCATTTTGCAGGGCTGAGCAGGGCTGGGTCCCCTCTCAGTCGGGAAGAAGGTTTCTCATGTAGAAAGAGGAACCCAATGGGTAAGGAAACGCCTGGCCACCGGCTCCCGCACGTCCCTGCCCTACTATTTAGCAATCCCTGCGGGATGCTGTTCCGTGAACACCCCTAACAACTGACTGCCTGGGAGCCTACATACTTAAAAACAAGCTAAGAGCAGCGATAATTGAAAGGGGGGGGGGGTTAGTACAAGGACCAAGGGACTACTGCGGCACAGCCATCGCTTGCAGAAATACGCAGCCACGGCTCCACGGTTGGACTCGATGATCTTAAAGGTCTTTTCCAACCTAAATGATTCGATGAATCCACTGACACGACCGCTCCGGCTGTATTTGTAGAATACTGTCATATGAAATAGATTCACGCGGTACCTCCTTTAACTGTAGCTACTGTTTAGGAAAGCAAACTCACGGTCGCTGCGGTTGTATATGTCCTTTGTGGGAAGGGTTTATCTCCCTTGGTGGGTCGCAACAGGCATGACTGATCACGGGCTCGAAAGAGCACAAGCGAACAGAGAAACAACAGAAAAATCCCACACCCAGTGCTGGGGACGATGAGAAATCTTCTGTGAAGTCTCTGTTGCTCCCCTCGCCCTCTGCGGAATGACACATTTCATTCCACATTTGAGGAAAACAAGCAGCAAGGAGGTCTTTCGTGGGGATGTATTCTCTCTTTTTCCATACCAAAATCCAGCTGAACACGGCCAGCCCCCAAGGGCAGCAGACACTCCTGGTTGCTGATCCGAGTTAAAAGCTGTCATGCTGGACAGCAGATGCTGTTGGCAGCAGTTTCACCCATTGGAGAAATTACTTTATTGTGTTTTCGTTATAAAATGAAATTCAGTTTTACCCCCTTACTCATTATCTCCCTAACCTCCAGGAAAAAATAACCCACCCTCTTACGGCCATGTCACTAAGCTCTGGTGGAGGGGAACTATCGGGGTCAAAGAATCAGGGATAAAAGAAATCAGGTTTTTAAAAGGTAAACTTTGAGATGTGAGCTGTGGCTGACCAAATTCAACATTTTTGTCATTCTGTGCTGGTACCTGGTTCAGTTTCTTCCTATACCTCTATTGCCAGGGAGACGCTGGCAAGATCACCATGAAACATATGGTATCAATGCCAGAGCCAGCAGGTTAGTACAAGAGAAAGATCTTTAGCAGCAAGTGAAAAATCATGAAAATTCATAAAGAGCAAGCAAGCGAGTTAAGGATTTAATTAAGATCAGTTAATTAATAAAAAAATATTTCTCAGTGTGACATCTCCTCTTTAAAACCAGGGTGAAAGGTTCACCAAGAGGATATCATGTGGTGATGGTCTTCATCACTGATGAAAGTCATTTAAAGATGTGTCCAAACCAAGCAACCCCCACGCCTTTGGGAGATTTGGACCCATTTCTGAGCTCTCTGTGGATAGGACTTGAGTGCTAATTTACATTGGATTGAGGTGGCTGAGAGTTAAAATCCCTTTCCTTTGCATCGCAAGTAATTCTGCCGGTATATCTTAGCACTGAGAGCCCCTGCGCTGAACCCAGGCCCTGCAGGAAGCTGGCCCTGAAACCCTTACAGCCAAAAAAACTGCAGACCAAGCGGAAGGTGACAGACTGAGGTTCTCTCTCCATGAAACAGGTCCAGCATAAGCAGTGATTTCCCATCACCACCCTGCCAAAACATCTCAGCCTTCAGCTGGAAGAGGATTCCAAAAACTGAGTTCAGGTTTTATGGTTCACGACCTTATTTATGCAAATGCCTCTCCGCAGGCACTGAATCCGAGATTCTCCAATTCATTGCACATAGGTCCCTGAACAGCCAGGCACTGGCCATAAACTTTGGGTTCTTCTGCACTGTAGATATACCCAAACCAGCTGCAACTCTCCACAGGTTAACTCAGCTCCAGGAGAGCTCAACGCTAACACGTGTAAAGCGGCACTTCAGCTGGCTTGGGTCTCTGTACCCTGTGCTGCCATGGAATAAGCAACCCGACAGCAAAGGTTTTCAGCGTGACGACTGTCTCACCTATTCCTCCTGCACTGCCTCAAAGCAAAGACGCGTGGTTGGTGAAGCAATAGCAAAGAGCTGCACGTAGACACTCGCTGACATAGCCACGGTCATTGTCACACACACTTGAACAGAAGCTGCCACCTGCTATAACACACACTCCTCTTTTTTTTTTGCTAAAGAACTTCTTCAAAGGACAAAGCATGAGCTAGTACCATTGGTGTCCTTAGTGCCTCTTCATCCAAAAGAACTACTCTACGAGGAGAATCCAGTAGAAAGCATTAGCTCTTGGAGGATCCCGGCTTCCAAACAGCTTAGTTTACAAAAATATCGAAGAGAAAAAGTAGTTCAACAACCCATTTGCACAAAGCACAAGCACAACGAAGATCTGTAACAGAGACTGAAGCAGCTCACTTGTGGGGAAAAGATGCTTTTGATTTCCAACTATCACCTTGAGCGCAGAGGCATAATGAGCAAATTGTTCAAGAACTGCAGTTTTGCTGAAAAGGTGATGCTTTTGACCAAATGAAGCAACACGTTCCTACGAGGACAGTTTTGACTACTCGGGAACTAGAGGAATTTTGGGTGGGCTCAGGGGATGGGACTGCACCACCCGCAACAGCGAAACAAGATTTCACATGCAGATCATGGTTGATGCTCAAAGCCCACTCCCTGACCGGGAGGATGTTGGTGGGGGCATCTCACCAAGCCAAACCTGATGCTCCAGTTTTGCATGAAGGAGGACCAGGCCCCCAGGCCCTGCTTCTTAGAGCAAAACCAGACCATCTACAGCAGACCGAGATTAAAGCCAGGCTCCAGCCATCCGGGGACATTTGCCCCTTTCCACACCCCCAGACCCAGGTGGTCCCAACTCCACAGCACGTTCTAGAAGAGACACAGCATAACGAAGGGCACGGTGACAGGCAACGCACAGCCAGACCCCAGGGAAGGAGCCAAGGGAATCCCACCCTTATTTTCTCGTTGCAAATGGTTTAGGGGCAAACATGAATCACGCTGCAGGCAATGAACAGGGCCATTTGGAGAGCGTGACGTTGCTCATCCCATGCCGGATGATAGCCTATCTACAGAAAAACATGGAGTGAGCAAGCCAAGGACTTGGCCTTCTGTTCATTGCAGTTCCCTGGGTTTATCAGGAGGAACTCCACCCTCAGGCCTGTACCTGCCCCAGTGCTCATTCACAGGGCCACGGGATGGGCATTCTGGTGAAGAGCATCCCAGAGGACTGGCTCAATAGCAGGGAGATGGCTTGGATCTGAGAGTTAAAAGCCAGACAGCAGCAGGGGACCCCGAATGCTCTAGTCAGGAACGCAATGAAAGTCAGACGAGGGCTCCCCACATCATTTCTCTGACACTAATTCTGCTCTGCCTTGTCTCACCTAAGTCACTGCCAGTGGACAGAATCCAAAGCGTCCAGCAGCACGTATTTTGGTGTGAGTGTGTGTGTGTGTGTGAGCCTGTGGGCCAACATCAGCCAACCTTCGCTTCCCAACCACCTGCCCTTGACCAGGTAAGGCAGGTAGGCCAGGCTTCGGACCACCCCACGGCTCTGTGACAGTCCCAGCCCCACACACGGGCAGGTTTGTACGGCTGGCAACACTCGAACCGGGCTCATGAGGAGATCCACCGTCGTCTGGGGGACCCCAGACCCAAACCAAGTAAACCTACACAGAACTGAAGTACAGCCCGCAGTATCACACACACACACACACACACAGATGCTGATCAGACTCGCTGCTGCCGGACAGGCAGGACCCCTTTGAAGCTGCCGGCAGGAATTCCTCCTCCTGGCCCACGTTCGTACCAAGAACTTCTCATCGCAGGGTTGCTCATCTGCCAGGCTAAAGGGTGGTGACAGAGGGGCTGGAGGAGGCAAGGCAGAGCCGGGGGCATGGTGTCAGACATGAAGCAGCTCCGACGGGATGCTCCAGTGCCTAGGTTTCATTTACGAGGGATCAGAAGCGTCTTCTCCTTGTGTCGTCTTAAAATAATATTGTGCGTTTCCTCAAGCTGAATGTCTCTGCTTTTCCTGCTTATGATTCTTGCGGAACCACCTCCATCAGTTTCTGGCACAGGACTGTTGCAGAGACTATGGGGAAGAAAGCAAAGTACAGGTCAGAGATCGCAGGCAGGGGCCCAACATACATCTTGGTCTCGGTTCATGATACTCTGCCTCAAAAGGGCTGACCCATTTGCCTCCCCACTGTGGTTCTGAGCAAGATTAGCCCAAATACAATTTAAGACTTGAAAGCAAATGAGCAGCGGGCTGCTCTCTATTCATGCCCAGAACTTAAACATGTCACCCCAGGGGCTTTGCTCCTGCAGCAAGGATGCTGTACTGCCCCGAGAGAGGCGTCAGTACTTCTTGACACCAGCTTCTAATTGCATGGTGATACGGTAACGACGCTTGGATGCCAGAACTGCAAGCAGCCAAAACTGAGTCAGGCACAACAGCGGGAATGGACATAGAAAATATGAGCCGATGCTTTTACCTCCAATTTTGAAAACCTCAGCTGTATGTGCACACAGCTTCTTTAAAGGCTCGAGTGCCCAGGACAAAACCAACTCTGCATACTGAACACAAGGCAGAGTCCACTGCCTTGCACAGAGGAGGTGAAGAGCAAAGGAAGCATTTCAGATGCAAGTTTGCACAGGAAAGGTGCTAAACTAAAGTAACTTTATTTTTCCACCCGTTAGTTTTGGTGGCTAGTATCCAAGCACACCTGCGCTTTCTGCTGCTTCACCGTGTGTTTGGCGATCACAAGATAGTCTTGCCAGGTAAAGGTAACACTAATTCTAAATGCACACAAAGTCAAACTCAGATCAGTTGGAGGTGATCAGATTATCTGCAATATATGAATATACACATGTGTTTAAAGTTCATATGTTTCTAACTGGACATTTGCAGGATTATCATTCTGTGTTCCCAGAGTATTTTCTACATTCTCCTTACAAGCCTTTGGTGGTAGAAAATAATGAATATGGTAATTTGCCACACAGGCACTGCAAAAATGGCTTTTCCAGGAACTGAGCCTAATACTCAGCATAGAAAAGTGAGTGTGTGTGAGAGAGAGAGAGAGAGAGAGACGGGGGAAAAAAAAGAATAACAAGTGCTGAGCACTGTTGAAAGCCTTTTTCTTCTTCATAAAAAGCATCCAGCTAAGGCTGGGCATTTATACTTGTCTGCTTTTCTAGGTCAGCCTGTTGTATGAGACCTGGGAGACAGACGGTAGAGTTTAGTTACTTGGACAACACGGACTGACTTTCTTGATTCAGTTGTTCAGACAGAGGTTACCTGTGCCAAGCACAGCCTCTCCATCCCTTCAAAACGCACCGTGGTGTAGTGTCAGCTGTTGGAAAACCTTAGATGAAGATACCTTAAAAATAAACCTCGTAAGAGAAAACATCCAGGGGTTTTTCCCCTCCCTCTGCTCTGCTGCCACATTTTGATGCCAAGGAGAGCTTTGACTGGATCAGAAATGTTAGCACTGGCTAAGCGATGGATTGGGACCAATTACGAATTTTCAGCAGTCAAATTGAGGCCAACGGCGCTCAGACTGTTATGCTGTTACTTCTCTTCCCTTCCTACACCACTAGAAAGGGATTCTCTGCTGACAAAAGGCTTGACCCTGTGCTTTTACAGGAGGCAGAAGAAAGGCAGCAATGTGCTCAGTGAATTACGCTCCACTGCATAACAACCACCTGTTTGCCAAGATTAAAAAAATCCATGGTATTCGGCCCAAACTTTGCAATTATCGCAAGTCAGGGTGCGTTTTGGGTGCTTGGTAGATAAGGTAATCATCAGGTTAAAACTTGTTACCGTTAAAGAAGAACTGATCAGAGCCAAGACATGGGAAGCCTCCGCTACACGAAGGACAGCCAGTGCTACTAGCTGTAGCATGCTCACCGGGAAGCTGCTATTTTTCGAGCAAAAGCCAAGGCTGCACCCTTGCTCTTCACTGGTAATACTTACAGATGCCTTGGAGAACCCACTTGGGCTTGTTTTGCCACCAGACTCCGAAGAAGTAAACAGGGATCCCACTGAAGATGATTGCAAAGCCAATCGCACATTCCTTCGGTGTCATCCAGAAGGAAACAGCAATGAGAAACAAGCAGGCCAGGATGAAGAAAATGGGCAGGCAGATGTTCACCTAAACAAGGACCCAAAGAACAGGGAAGAAGTTGTATCAAGGGATCAGGGTACACTTTCCAGTGAAGTTTATCTAGCTGTACAGCCCGGGGAGGGAAGGGGTTCATGTTCCACCATAGACCCCCCCACGTGAACGGTGCTCCTGTCTGTCCCGGTGCTCTGAACAAGGGGACCGTGACTTTGAACTGCCATGGGGAAGGTATCCATTTAGGCAGTGCTCTTCATCAATCCTGGAGAAAAAAGACGTAGGCTAACACCTAACATGTACGTTTAAAACCAGCAAAACAACACACTGAGATGTGGCTTGCCAAGAGCCACGAGCCTTTCTCAGCACCCTTTTTTTGACTCCAATTCCATACTTGAATGATTCCTTATAAAAAGCACCTGTACCAACAGCATCAAATTCAGCAGCAACCACAGCACGAGCCGTAGCATCTTCACGGCAGTTTCTCAGGGGACTCGGCTACACTGCTCTGAGCAGGGCACCCGCTGAGAGCAATCCAGCTTTTAGAAGAAAAACCAAAAAAACAAAGGAAACACCTTGCAAAGAGTTACTTTGGGAAGGCACTGGTACAGGTCTGCGAGTTTGTTTCTGTCTGGCTGCCTGTTGCCTGGCAGAGACCTGAGCGTGCTGGGGGATGAGTGAGAAACATGCCTTTAAGGAAGGCAGACATGCTCGTGGCTGACATGATCTTGGCCTCCTCCCAGATGGGACACGGTACTGCCAAGCTGGCCAAGGACAAAGAGAACAAAGTTCTCATCTCTGCAGGCGTGGGTTTGTCTCCTTTATTAAAAAACTATTTGAAGTGAATTCCATGATGGTACAGAGTGTTTCACTGAGAGCCACAGCCTCTGATTTGTCCTGGGGAGTATGTTAGTCACTGAGAGCTTCCCACTGGGCTACCCCACAAGAACACCCCGCATCTCTGACACCCAGAGCCTCCTTCACTCTGATGTCCCCACGGCCACGGCAGCTCTTCGTCCTCCTGCACCGATTCGCATTCAGCAGGTTTCTGTGCAGCAGGGACACCTGCGTTAGCTACAACACAACATTTCCCCGCACGCTTGCAATCCCAGTCCCTCTTCCATACTGGACAAGCAGCCGTACTTGCTGAACCTTCGCTGGTGCTGAGAAGGGACTCAGGGAGGACCCACCACGCAATTACCACACTGTTCTCACCCTGATGGGCCTTTCCAGCTCTGGCTTCTTGTAACGCAGCCACATCATGCCGATGATGGCCAGAGCCACGCACAGCCAGTTGAAGAAGCTGAAGAAGTTGATGACTGAGAAAATGTTGTTGGAGAAGGCATAGAGCAGGGTCATGACGCACTGCATCCAGGAAAAAAAAAGCCATTAGCAAAGGGAGCAGGCAAAACCACGTATGTTACAACACTAAATACAGGTATTTTAGAAGAACTATCTGCCAAGAAAAGAATCACGTTGATTATTTTTTACTTATTTAAGCTATTTTGAACTGGTGCCTGGAGCCATTTCAAAACAGAAGTGGAATATGAGGATATGATGAGAAGGAGAAGGGTCTACCCTCTCCTGTAGCTCCATGCAGGAATGGCCGTGTCTGGAGGTGGTGCCCAAGCAGCCCCCCCCCAACCACTCTGGTGGGATCCTACTCCCGACCCATTTCTCCATACCAGGTCGATGCTCATCACCACAGACCCAGGTGCTTACCGTAAAGATGAGGGACGGCACGGGAGTGAGAAGCCTGGGGTGAATCATAGACAGGATTGAAGGCAAGTGTCCTTCTCGGGATCCCACGAAGAACAGCCTGAGGTTGGGGAGACAGAGCAGTTATCACCTCTGCTACCTTCAGCCCCGGGCTGGAGTTTGTCTTCAGCACAAAACAAGTGGGGACAGCCCAAGCTCAGCCTAGACAGTGCTGAGGCAGCAAGACTGAAACGCCCAGGCTCCACGCAGGTTTTCCACCTGAGTGGTGCCTTGCACGATGCCAGCTGTGCCCTTTTGCTAGGGACTGGTTCAGGAGTGGGGCCCTCCAGGATCAGACCCCAGCACAGGGTGTTCTGCACATACACGGTGGAAAGTCCCTGTCTTAGAAGGACGGCTGGAGACGGACAAAGAATGCAAGAAAAGATGTATTTATATCCCCCTTTCCAGAGAGAGCAATTAAGTGACTTTCCGAAGACAACCCAGGAGATGTGTGTCAGAGCTGGAACCATCTCAGTCCCCGTCCTGCCCCGTCCTTTCTCCCCTTTCTGGAGGGATTCTCAGCTCTGAAGTTTCATAAGTTTCTGCTTTTCATTAAAGCCACTTTCTCAGGCAACATCACTGAGCCCCAAGCCTGTGTTTGTTTATGTTCTAATAACTTCAACAGAACTTTGCCTGAGGAACAGAAGATTAAGACCACTGAAAGGGTTTCCTTTAAACTGGATATGGTTTTAAAGTCTTACATATTTTTTTTTTTCCCTGCATTCCCCACATGGCCTCCAGATCCTTTAGACTTTGTGTCTACCCACAGCCATTCTGGAGGACAACTCCAAACGAAGAGGCATTAAGCACGACTTCTAAACAAAAACCACAAAATTGAGCAAGAAACCTACCGGGAGGAAGTGAAGAGAGATCCATTAACGGATCCAAAGCACGATAAGCCAACAAAGACAGGTATGATCCAGGACATGACGCCAAGGTGATAGTTCCCAAAATCCTAAACGGGGGGCAACAAGACAGACATTTCACACTCAGAATGTCCAAAAGAACTCACAGCTCCCTACAAAGACTTAAGATTTGTAGAAATCTGAACAAATGACATGGCTTAGTGCTAAAGCTGTTACGGAGTTTTCCATATTGCCATTTGCTGCTCCTCCTTCCTGAAAAAGCAGATTGTGGAATTGCAAAAAAAAAAAAAAAAAAAAAAAAAAAAAAAAAAGATCAGCAGCAAGCCCTTCCCTCAGAGTCAGGACACAACATTTATCAGAACGGCTATCCAAAAGTTCAAGACCAAACGGAAACTGCAAGGAGATTCAGACACGCAGCTATTGCCAATTGCTGAGCAAGGACCTGGGACACAGCCCCTTCGAAACGCGGGGACCTGGAGTTGTAGAGTTTTATATCACAAACTGACCCCGCGCTGCTTCACTGCAGTTTTACGCCAACGCTATTATATTGATTTCAAGACCTGCAAAGGCACACAACTAGAGCAACGCCAACGCAGGTTGGCATCTCCAATAACTCGGCACTGCGTTTGGTGCAGACCGGAGCGGGGGCTTGGTACTAACCCGAAAGACGGAGCACTGTCACCTGAACGGCCCAGACCAACTTATCCTGGACTGGGAGATTCCCCCTTGAAGCACTGAACAATCCTGGTCATGCTCAGTTTGCAAGGTCATACCATGCTGCTCACTTTGGAAGCAGCCAGGATTTCTGACTGCAATGGCATTTTAATTAATAGAGGTATTATTTTTCTCTCTTAATTAAAACAAGGAAGATACAGAGAGAGAACAATCTAGTTCAGTATTGACTGAATGACCTTTTCCCATAAATATCATGCTCTGGTAACTGATGAGAAGTCATGAGGCCGGCAGCAACCTTGCATATTTACGAATTAAGAGCAGCGCTACGTGACTGCCCACCCTTACTATTGTCTGTGATTAAGCCCACTTGGTATCACGCTGTTCTTCCCTGCTCCCGTCACAGTTGCTCTTTATCTCCTGTCAAACATCAGCTTTTTTGTAAGCAGCTACGATCAGCCTGGAACAAACTAGGAGACGTATCCAGAGATTCTAAGTCTGACTTAACCAGCCCTGGAAAACAGATGAGTCACATCAGAAATACACCTATCTTACCACAGCCACGGCTTCGGACGTCAGCATCTGGTCCGTCGAAAGGGTCGTGAAATAAGCCAAGTTTGTCAGCACATAAACCAAAGTGACTACAGGTAGCGAGATGATGATAGCCAGGGGCAGGTTTCTAGGAAGAAAATATAAATTGTAATGGAGCGCTGCAGTTCAGAGAAGAGACCCGTTGATGCCAGGGATCGGGGGCTCATGCTGCAGCCCTCCTGTGCTCGCTTCGAGTTTGCCTGAGCCATTCTGCTCTTCTTTGGCTCTTCAGCATGTCCGGTTTCCCAGCCACACGCTGCTCCCCTAGGAGAGGAGAAGATGCCCACACGGGAACAGCCCGGAGGCTGGCAGATGTAGAGTGAAGGATTATGGCAGAAAGGACTTTTTGCATGGAGAGACTCTGGCTGTCTGGGCAAGCAGTAATCCAAGATCACTGCAAAGGCAATTAATTAAAAATACCCCCCCCCCATGTCTCTTGCCAGTGGCATTAGCACATGTCTTCTCTTCTGGGCAAAGGAGAAGCATTTGTGCTGGTGGGTTTCTTGTGGGAGATGGAAAGATCAGGGATTTAGTGGGCAGTTTTTAGGCTCTAACTCTGTGCAGCTGGCTGGACTGATGAAACTCAAAGAAAATGAGTTCAGACGCAGTCTGAGTGGGTCTGTAAAGACAAATTTGGTACAAATTTGCCTTTCCAAATAGTCTAACTTCATTTGCGAACGGAAACTGAAAAAGGAAACCCTGTTTGATGCCATGTATAATCGGTCTAGTGGAGCTCAAAGCCACAGGAGGAGAGAGTCAAATACCATGACTGCATTCAGAAGACAGGAAAATAATTGCAAACTGCAAAAACCTTTTATAACTGTGTTTGTCAAGGAAAGGGCATATCAAATCTTATGCTTCCCAGCAGGCACTAATCGCTGCCAGGGTCAGCCAGGAATGGGTTCTTGCACAAGTGATCCTGAAGCTCATATCGACAGCGCCTCATCGGCACCTTCCCTATGAGCAAAAAAGATTTATCAGCGATGTCCTGCTTTGGTGTGGCCCACTCTCATCTCACCAGGTCCCCTGCATAACCCTGAAAGGCACGGGCAGTGCAGAAAGCGGCTACTGCTCAACAGAACAGGAAGAGCACGTGACAAACATATGTACGCACAGATACTCTTGTGGGAGTTTATACAAGACAGTAATAAAGCCATGAGTGCTTCTTCCTCGCCTGTAATTCAGAGAGGTGCCATGCCAAGGAAGCAGGACTTTCCAACAACACTGATAATATTAGCAGCACAGGAAAGCAGCATAAACAACAGCCCTTCTCATACAGAGATTATGATTCCCCTTCCCCTATTCCAGGAAGGAACAATGCCATTAATTTATCTTGTTTTCTATTTCCCCAGAAAAAGACCTTGGCTTCTGGGCTGATTAGCGACCCCTGTTACACACACGAGGAAGGGGCTTCCTGAGAAAAACAGATTTTCCTCCCAGGGAAGTCATCACAGGACACACACCTACCTGTAGGGATTTATCATCTCTTCTGTAACAAAATTCAAGTAATTCCTGTAATTTAAAAAGAACAGCGGTTAATTCTGGTTAGTCCGTGGAATAAATGAAGCCCTTCATCTTACTCATCTGCCAGGGAATTTCAGGAGGGCTTGAGAGACTGACACCCGCGGTAAAACTTATAATGGCTGATGCCTAGTCCAAGACCTACAGCACAAAACCTGCAAAGCGCAAGCCCTGGATGGTGCTGGTGGATCTAGCACACCATGCTGCCAGCTTCCTTGCAAGAGGAGGAGTGATTGGAGGCGAAGAGCTGGACCCATGAGCGACAGGGCCACCCCTCCAGGCGATAAGGATGGCTGCAACTAGCCTGTTTTCACAGCAAATGGAGCAGGCTCCTTGTGCTTGCAAGTGCTCAAAGGGACTGATCCAGAAGCCCTCCAGGAGCTTCAGTTTGGTGCTCAAAGTAATCTGTTGCGTGTAGCACACCTCTCTCCTGCTAGCCAAATCCACTCTGCTGCTTTCTCTTAACACCACCTAGGAGCTGCACCAAGCATCATGGTGCATCATCACCCATCATCTCCTGCTGCTTCTAAATCCCATGAACACCTCCACGTCTTTGTGCTTCTATGTCCTGGCTGGAAACAGGGTGGGAAGCGTGACTATTAACATTACTAGGCAAACCCAAAGCATCTGCCTCATTGCCCTGGTTACAAGAAAGATGGAAAGTCCTGGACCACACTCTCCCTGCAAACACAATCTGGGGACAAAAGAAAGGGACGACAGTATTTAGCATTGAAAAAAAGATAGAGGGCTGCATCTTACCATCCTCCATAGGCAAAGAGACCACTGTACAAAGCTAACACGATGTTCCCCACGTCTGCTTTTGTGCCTTTGAAGGAGTGCTCAGGAGTCAGGTTTGTCACATCCCCTGCAGAAAACAAAAACGAGAAAGGATCGATGCAGCTGGACTGTGAACCCCAAGGGCCTTTGTGGGTGTTCAAACAGAGAAACCCGGAGGCAAAAGCTGCTCTTAGGATACTTAATTATCATGCTGATGCATTTCGGGTTATGCTAGAGAGCATGTGCACATATTTCTATAGGGCTGATTCCTCCAGTTTTACAGTGTGTAATTCATCCGGAGTCATGCACCAAATAATCAGCCCCAAATATCCTTGTCTCAGGCAACTGGTCATTACCGAGTGCTCAGACTTTCTCACACTGCAACGTGCTATCGCCGAGGTAATCTCCCAGATACCACCCTGCGAGGAAAACATTCTGGGGACCTTCCTGCTGGAAGATGCTATGCAAACAGATATTGTCACATTGTCTTCTCAACTGAAAGCTGCTTTCATTCGATAAAAACCCAGGATTTCCTCCACTTCCACCAGCCACCCAATAAAGCAGAAACCCAGGATTTCCTCTAGTCCCACCAGCCACCTGATAAAGCAGAGGATTATGGCAATCCCTTTGATTGTGGGAAGTCAGGTTCTTTGGGGCTTGAATATCAGAGGTTAGCTTCTTTAGGGCTTGAATATCAAAAGTTCCTGTTATGTATCTGCTTTTGAAATAAAAAGCCATAAATAGACGACTTGATTGTACCTTTGGTAAGAACTCTCCTGGAGCAGCCAAGGGTTCGTTTATTTTGCTTTAAAACTGCTCTGCAGTTGTTTTGTTCCCTGCCTTTTGATGTGGAGCCTCTGTGCAGTCTGGGATGGGGAAGCCACACTCCCCTCCTTGGACCCAGAGCTCCCCTTGGTGAGGATGGAAGCGAGGAGCAAGGCAGGATTCAGCAGGGCAGGTTTGCATCCAGGGAGCCCTGTCGGAGCCCATGTGATTCCTCTTAGGGCACAGATCTTTACTAATCACCAGAGCAACTGCATCACATGGCAGTCAGCAGGGCCTGGAGCTTAACCCTTCATCTCTTAGCACAAGGTACCCAGCATCTGGGGAAAGGAGAGGGATGCTAACATACCAGGCATTTTTCCTCTGGATGGCCTCTCTTCCCATCTCACACTGGAAACTCTCACTCCCCTATGCCACCAAAAGCCACTTTTGCAGAGGCTGGGTAACAAATATGGATGCACGGACCTTTTAACACCTCGCACTCATCTTTTTAGCGGTGGGAAAGGGGGACTTTTCCCCGACAGCACTGTTGGTCTGCTGGTGCATCTTGCATTCGTGGGGGTCCACAAGGGAATGCTCCAAATCTGTGCCAGTGACACGGAGCTGCCCCGTGCAGGTGGGACAGCTACATCTTGTCCTTCCCCCTCTCTACGTGACCCTCCAGCTCTATGACCATCCTTTCCATCCTGGGCATTGCTGCCCTTCACCTCCTTTCTCCCTCCTGCTTCTGCCGAGGCCTAACCAGGGCAAAAAGATATTCCCTAACGTGGCATCCAAAATGCTCTCTGCTCACAAAACTACCCAGAAAACCAGCTCCCCTCTGCCTTCTTCCCTGCTCGGTTGCTGTCCCATTTGCAAGGGGTTGCTGTGGGTGTGAGCTGCAAAAGAGCCAGGACCACAGCGGCAGCACATGCACTGGGCAATCAGGTCTGGGAAACACCAGTTTTCCAAGGCTCTACTTGTCCAGATCCCGCTGCAGATAGCGGTTCTCCACTGGTGTTGCCTTGTCCCTCTCTCCCAGCAGCTCCTTGCACTAGGAAGGTCTCTTCCGAATCTACCCTGGGATATGCTGGTTGTACTTAATGCCCCTTTAGCCAATGAATCTCCTTAGCAAAATGCACCAATTGTTTTTAAAAAGTGAGGTTAGAGCATGTACATCAGAGTGTAACAGGAAAGCCAGGAAATGCAAAGAGACTGCTATAATGCTGTGAGTTTAACCTTAATTCCTGGCTTATAGGTTCAGTCATGTAATCTTAATTTAGCATTAATGCCCTGGCCTGGCTGTGAATAAAAAGGCTGAGCAGGAGGTGAGTGTGCACGGTATCGCATTCTGCTGGATCCTTCGGGCTCAGCTTCCCTGAGTTTATTTTCTGCCCCTCCTGAATAATTACCAGTCTAGTTCTTTCCAGGTCTTTTGGTATGGGAATAAGATACACTTTTTGTTAACAGTGACTGTAATTAGCTACTGGAACGGCACACGGATGGTCTAGGAGAGCAGGAGAGCTCTCCAGAAGTTTCAAACACTCCTCAGGACATCTCTTCTCAAAGGTCTGCTCATGCTCTGCCAGTAGCCCAGCTCCCACCCGGGCTAAGGGATCACCACCTTTACCACGTCAGGAAGATGCTCCGATTCGGGAGCAGCCAGGGCACAAGCAGCATCGTGCTGCGGGCTCACATCTCCATTTCTTGCCCACAACTGGACACCAGCTTCCACCAAAAGCCTCCTTCTGTTTGTCACAGGCAAAAAGCTCTCAGGCCAAACGTTCCTTTTTCTGAGGCATCTGCAGGTTTCGCTCTGTGCCTTCCCAAACCTCAGACAGAAACAGCGTGCTGGTGCTGCCGAGGAAGGGCTGAGCTGCCGCCCTCACCCAGCTGGCCAGGAGAGGAGGAGAGCATCGGTGGTCCCCAAACTGAAACCACATGCCTGGATTCAGGATGTGCCACCCGCTTGGGAACCGCAGACATCTTCAGCCTCTGGGCAAGGAAGGGTCCAAGCCCAATTCGGTGGCCTGCTGGGCTGTACAGACACTTTGGCCGTGTGTGAGGAAGGACTGCTGTCCTCCAGGACACACGGGCAAAGAGGAGGGAAAGGCAGCGTGGGACCGCTACAGGAGCGGCACCGAAGCAAAGAAATTAAAACAAAGCCTGGCATTTCATTACACTGTGGGCGGGGGTGGCGGACGGAGGGATGGATGGGTGGGACATAACTAATTACTCGCACACCTCTTCCTTGCACCCGCTGCGGCACGCACCTCACCCATCTCTTTCAAGCACCAGAATGCAGCGACTGGCAAAGGAGTGGCAAGTCAGCGTGGAGGCAGCCAGGAGAGGAGACTAGGTAGGAAGGAAGGGGCTTTCTTCCCCCTCCTCAACGCTTGAGGAGCTCACACCTCGCTGCCCTCTCCCTGCCTCACCTAGCAAGAGTTGTAGCTCTCCAAAAACTTGCAGCAAGTTGCTAAACTTCACGTCTCTATGCTCCCATGGTAAGATGGATTTAGCAACATGTCAGAACAGGGTTAAATAACCAGAGGAGCTGAGATCTATCTCTTTCCACTCCAAGGGGACAAGCTCGTGTTCTCAGGTGTCCACATGATGCCCCCTTCCCACAACTTTTGCTTCTTTCATGCTTTATTGCTTCCTGGTTGCACGACAGGAGCCTGGGCTCCTTAACAAACCCACCCCAAAGCTCAAATCCCAGCAGAGCAGCCGTCCTCTCCCACCATCACCACAACAAAGCTCTGTCCCATCCTGCTGGCCAGCGGATCACCAGAAAGATAATAATTTGTGCCCGCCAGCGATGCCTTTACAGACATAAATGGCACCACATTATACGTCTTGGGGCAAAAGAGCCAAGCTCCAGCAGTGATACCACAAAGGTATCCCAGATACAGTGGGAGAGGTATGACTGTACTCGTCTTGCCCTGGTCTCGTTAGCAGCCCCACGCACAATTAGACAGAGGTTCAAGTAGTCGTTAGACAGATCCTTGGAAGAGAAATCCATCACACAAAGATACCTCCTCTGGCGCAGAAGACCCAGAGGTGCACTGGAGGCTGAGAAAGCATCCAGGAGGCACCATGTGTCCCCTCTGTTATTACATTTACCCACTGATGCTTGCTATTGACCCCAGCTGGAGACTGGGGATACTGGGTAGAGGGTCCAGCACGCTCATTCTTACCTCCTTCCTCTAATACAAACCCTCATTAGGATCTGCTGTTCAAAATGGAGGTATGAAGCTCAGTTCCAGACACTCTGGAACGTGCCTGAACGTGCAATTCGAGCCTCCAGACTTCGAAGGCTTGAAATGCAGACTTCGGATCAAATCAAGGGTTACCAATCTGCAGGTGAGGCCGCCAAGCACGGCCTCGACTGCTCCCACGGAGCGAGAGGTCAGTAAGCGACAGCATCCCAGGCAAAGCCGTGCTCTCCCTGCTCTCCCGGCTCCCCCGTCCTCCCCAGCCCACGCAGCCGCGGCTGCTCTCTAGGCAATGCCCTGCCCGTGCCCGGCACCCCGCCGATCTGAAACCTGGTTTGAACTGGCTGTTCAACTGCACTCTGCTCTACAATTAACCAAATTAAGGTAACAAGCTCTGACATAAACCCCATTTGCTGATCTTGCCAGCTGCCAAGACTCCGGTAATTGCGCCGGCAAGCGATGGGTCACCTGGGGCCTTTCTGCGGGAGGGACCTATTTCGGGTCCATGCGCTGCATGTTCAGACCCTTTCTTTGAAAATGTTCATTTGCTCCCTAGTCATGTCCATTCCGGTTTTAATAGCACAGCAATCTTCTCTTGCAGAAAGCATTTAATGATAATTAAATATTTTTAACTTGCCTAAACAACGAGGAGAGGGAACACAGCCATCTAGAGAGCTCAGCAAGAGAAGGGGGGGCCCTCAGTGCGTCTCACTCGTGGAGGAAACCAAGCCAGGGAGAAATGTGTTGTATATACGAAAAACCCCAGAGGAGAAGATCCGCTCGGCTGTTGAGCCATTTCCTGAGAAAAGCAGCACGAGTTCAATCGCCTGAGTCAGAAAAACAAGACGGCAAGAAACACGCAGGGGCCAGGGTTAGGAGAGCATCTCTTCGGCAGCTCGTGGCTCCCCGGGGAAACGCACACTCGGTAGCCACATAAGCTGTTTGCTCCTCTCTGATTGCTGCCACTCTGCAGACAGCTTTGCATTAAGTAGCTTTGAACAGCAGCTATTGAACTTGGGTCCCGTAGCAGACGAGTTTATGGGTCTGAAAGACACCACCGGAACCTTGGAAGAGCAGAGAGGGCATCCAAGGAGGAGCCAGAGCTCCTGGGTTACGTCCCCATTGTCACCACCAGCTGTGGACAGGCTATGACACTTCCCCTCATTTCAACTACTTCCTTCTGTTTTATGGAAAAGTTCCTCTCCTCCCAGTGCTGGGAAGCTCTGTCAGTACCGTTTACGAAGAGCTATTATTTCTCCTCCAGGGTGAAACCAAGGGTCTGGGCTCCTGGATTCACTCCACCCCACACACTACTCAAGCTTCCCAACTCCTCCTTTTGCACTGGTCCACCAGGACACTACTTGGGCCAGACAGCGTTTTGTTACCTTTCCCACTTCCTCTGCATCCGGCTGGTATCACCAAAAAACCTTTTACCTTCCTGCTCCTGAGCAAACACCTCCTGATTTTCACAACCTCCGTGTCTGCTGGCATAACGTTTGCTGATGAGAAATAAAGAAGCAGACCTAGAAGCAGCGGCGTGAGCCCTGGAACGATGCACGGCACGCAAAACACCATGCCTCCTCCGGGAGCCAGCAAGCACAGAGGCAGTGCAGAGACCCTGGATGAACAGGGTCCCTTTGATCCTTAGCACAGCATGGGAAGGTGTTTCCTAAATGCCCCCTTGTCTATCCCTGTCTGGGCAGAGTAACAGCAAGGTGCAAACCCTAAACAAAGCACCCAGTGGGTTTCCAGCCACTTCCATAAACTTTTTTCTTTCCATATCTGCACAACAGGTTCAATCCACATCCATAGAAACTTGTGATCAAGAATAACAAACAAGAATAAGCCACCTGACCAGGCTCTGGAGGGGCTAACCAGAGCCAGCCAGCTTGACGTGCAGGAGAGCCAAGAACATTTGGGGAGGGCAGATCCTCCCGCCCGTCACCCACACCTCTAGCACCACAGGCAAGGCCATTAATTTCAGCCCAGCAGTTGAAGGCTGTGGGAAAGGATCGATATAAAATGCAAGCAAAAGCACGTGTGTACACACACACACACACACAGAGCTATTGATACGCCTTAGGCACGAACGACTGCTGCTGCTGCAACCAAAGACTTTAGAGAGACAGTGAGAGGAGATGCAGACAAAGATGGAAGGAAGCAAATACCGAAGTATTAGCTGCTCTCTAGTTAAATATGTCCACATTGCTGGGATAGCTGCACTTGGAAAAATGAGAAGCCTTTCATGTCAGCTGCCTTAAAACCCACTCAGCTCACAACAGTGGTGAGCAGGGTCCCCTGTGGTAAGGCTGAGATGCGCTCCTCAGCCGCCGTTGCAAGGCACCTACCTTGATCCAGCTCAGCATTTGGCAGTTCATTCAGGATACCGAAAACGAGCAACATGCTACGATCCACACCTCCTTGGATAAAGCAGCTTTTCAGATGTCAAGGCACATTTCCACCTCGAAGAGTTAACGCAGCTATGAGCCTCCACACGCAATGTTAAACAAACAACAGTTCACATCATCGTTAAAGGCCAAGCTTCCAGTGTGTGCATACAGAGCCACTCCAACTCACAGTGATCATAACAAGAAGCACAGGTCACTGACCAACTGCTTCTGTATTTTGGGGTGGGTTTATTTTGTTGTTGTTATTAAATGCATTTTATTTATTTTCGGACAGGCAACTTTGAACTTGTAAAATGCAAAAGCCCCAGCAGGCTGAACTCTATCCTTGAATCTGTAATTGCCAAAAATCTTCTGGGCAGAGAGGGCAAGAAAAAAATTGTCTGAGCAGAAATGAACCGCTGCTCACTCCAAACCAGAGCAGGCAAGCTGCCTAGCACGCTAACCTGCCATGCCCACCTGGCCTCAGCATTTGCATCCACCTTTGGCTGGAAATCAAAGATTAGAGAGCAAGAGGCCCATAAAATATAATTGTGCTGTATCAACCCTCCAGCGTTAAGACGCCTGATTAATCTCCAACATGTTGTTGATGTGATTTAGAGGTGCAGGATGCTGGCAGCTCTCCCAGCTTCCTTGTTCGTGCTCTCCTTCGGTACAGTCTTCCACTTTCCATGAGCTCCGTGAACAAGAGGGTGAGTAAGGGAAGCACAATAGCTCTCCTTCAAAGCTTACTGCTGGAAAATCACGTTATAGTGGCATTTCTGAATGCCAGCGTAACAAGAAACAGCACAGGCAGCTGCAGGGCATGCTTTTCTTGCAATCTTTTGTGCACGAGCCTCAGCCCCAACTTGCAGGGACACACTCAAAGCTTGAGGGACGTTTACTATCCATAGGCTTTGCCTTTTCTCTGCCAAAGAGGATCTACAGTGTGAGTTAGTCACGGGCTGGCTGGGTGAACACCCATCTGGTTTGGCTCTGGGCTCCAAACTCATCTCAGACACCTACAGCTCCACCCTCAGTTGCTTCTCGTGTCCCAGGTTGTGTCCTAGAGCCAGTCCCTTGGGTGAACTGGTCTCTCCGGGCACAGACACCAGTACAACGGCTACCCTGCTGCGTACAACACCACACAGGGTGCGCAAAGGCATTGCTGCATCAGTTAGCAAAAAACCAGGTCGTGACTGATGTGGCAGGAAATCAAAAAAAGAAAAAAAAACAAAAAAAATCAATTAAAACCAAACTCCTAAACATCGACTTGCTGATGAGCTTCACTCTCGGGTTCACCCTATGGACACGAGAGATGAGACCAGGTCAAAGGAAAACTTGTGGCAGATTTCTTTAGCTATGCTAAGTGCTCATTCATCTCTGGATGGCCAAGCGTGATTAACTGTAGGTATAAACCCAAGAGAATTCAGACAATGGCCACCCTTGTTTTCTCTTAGTATCTGTGTGCCATTGTGCTCTGAGACCTGAGGGAGCCCGAGATTTTAATTACCAGCCACGAAATCAAGTTTTCCTGCCATGTCAGCAGGACCCTTCCAGAGCAGCCCTGCCCTCCCCACGCTTACAGCTGTATCCTCGCCTTCGCTGCTCGCAGAGCTCATCCGCTCAGCCCCTCAGTCTCACTCCAGATCTGGCTCAAGGGGCTTTTTTGGGACATTGAACTGACGTTGCCACTGGCAGCAGAGAAGAAAAATCTGGGAGGAAAGGAAGAGTGAGTAAACTTTCCCTCCCTCAGGTCTTTCTTAATCACAGGATTTTTCAGAAAAAAAAGGCAAAGAAAAAAGTTTGGACAGGGAACTAGCAAAATAACCCTCACAGAGAAAGACCGAGACCAAATGGTTGTTTTCTAGCAGAAGACAAAGGGATTCGATAAATGAAAGTAGTACCCAGATGCGCACACACCCCCACAGTGCCAAGACGTTGCCTTGCACCTGGAGTACGTAGATTATATTTTTAGGAAGCTTCGCAGACATGCTAAGCACACATTAATGACTGAGGGTTTGAATCTTCATTTTGGCACTCTCAGAAACCCTCCTGTGTTGAGTTCAGAATTTGCCAGCCACAACTACCCCTCTAAATACCTTCTTACAATGAGCAAATGATATTGGGGTGGGGGGGTGCCAGTGCTGGCTGATACTGTACGCATCTATTTAAAGAAAAAACAAGATTAAAAACAAAACTCCCTGTCTCGTCTAAGTTCTCCATGGCAAACGTCTGGAGTTAAACCTGCCTACTTTGTCCTTAATTCACCCCGTGCTTGTTCAGCAGATGCAACTCTGCTGGTCTCTGACCAGCCCAACGAAGGGAGTTAGAGAAAATAATGCTGCTGCCATCAAACAGGCACTCGAGGCACCGCAGATGAGAAATTTAAGATCAGAAATCAGGCATTAAGAGGGAGAAGGGACAATAAGTCCAATAAAAATAATTCAATAAAATGAGTGTTAAATTCTATTTGCCTAAGTCCCAAATGCCCAACTCTTTTTTTTTTTTTTAAGCAGAACTGCTGGTGAGGAATCGCAGCGAGGGCTGGAGCCCAGCACTGCCCGAATGCGTGGCAGCCAGGAACGGCACCTCACTGCTTGAGCTGCCCGAGGGCAGAGAAACATTTAAGAAACCCTAGGACATCAACAACAGAAAAGAATATATCTGAAACATGTCTGTGATATGTTTTTTAAGAATTTTTTGACATCAAAACCTTCCTGAATTTCCTCGCATGTAAAAAGCATGAGTGTGTCCTTAAAGATTAGTGCTTTTTTTTTTTTTTTTTTTTTTTTACCATTTCATGCCTAGGTTAGTTTTTAAGGCACTGTGAGGTGCAGGGTGATCGGGTATGAAGAGCACAGCTGCAGACCTAACCACAGACCTCTGTGGCATAGCCAGTGCAGAAAACATCCCTTAAACCTGCACAGCCACTGTCCCAACCGGCTGCACGACCTAGTCCCAGGCATCCCGCTCACCACGTCAAGAATATGGCAAAAAAATACCCAGAGGTGGCTGGACAGAACATAATTTGTGAGAGCTGGTAAAACAGCAGAACCAGAAATAAGCCCAGGTTTTATAACACTGGAGTGAAAAAATCCTGATCCGGTCTATGCTATAAGTTATCTATGCTATTTAAGCCCTACAGACTGGTGGGCTGTACAGCTGGGGGTCCATATATAAGGTTTTACACACCAATATACCAAGTCCAGGACACTGAACTTTTAAAGCAATGCAACTCTAGCCCCACAAAGGCTTTTAAAAGTATAACTTTTGTATCAGTAAAATAATTGCATCCCAAGTGGGTCAGCTATACTGCGTCAACTTTCAAGTAGTTGAAAGGCTGTCTAAGTAGGAAACCAACTTCTACCCTCCTTTTGAAGTTGCATGAAAGAAGTGATGTAAAACAGCTGTCCACAGAAAGATCACAGGAAAACGCTATTTTCTGTGCGGTAATATTGCCACATATTTCTTTGTCTTGAGATGTTACTGCTTTTCTGAAAATAATGAAAATATCCAATGAAAGGCTAAAAAGAAAAAAAGCCAAAAGCTGAAGGCGGGAGGTCAATACAGAGAAAGGCATACTTCTGTGAAGTCTCAGAAGTTTCCACATTTGAGCAAGAAACTGTGGTATTGCTCCTCTTCTCTGTTTATGGATACTGTAAACATAACCCAGCAATGGGACAGTCACCATTAAAGCAAGTTAACCAGCACTGCTCAGGCACTATCCGGAGTGTCATGGGAACACACAACCCCTTCACCGCTGAAACTGCAGCCCCAGACAAACCGACTCGGCGTGTATGTCGCCCCAATAATAGCTGCCGGCTTGGGACTGAATTTACTGAGCTGGTAGTGATAATAGTCCTCTTTGTCCAGAGAGCGTTGGAAGCGGTATAAAAGAAAACAAGGGCACACAGAGAGAGGAGCAGTAAAGCCACGGCACTGTGGTTATGTATGGGACCCAGGATCACCCACCTACTCAGAGGTTAAACAGGCTTTTAGAAAAAAAAAGTTACCCGTTCAAAAGCGTCAGCACTTTAAAAGACTGGGTCTGTAGTATTTCACCTGGAGAAGATCCAGCAGCTCTGTACTGTACGACTAACGCACAGCGCAGCCTCAGAGAGCACAGACACGGTGGCTTCCAGGGGCACCAGGTTTGTCCCCCTGCTCCAAGGCAGGTTCGACTCACTTAAACCATTCCCAAGAGACATTTATTAACCTGTTCTTGTGAATCTCCAGTGAGACAGCCTCTCTGGACAATCTACTTGAGCTCTGCATTACAGCTAAAAGTGTTTTTCTAATGGCTAACTTAAACTTCCCTTGCCTCACAGCTTGCACCCATCATTTCTTGTCCCAATGAAGATGGACAACAGTGCAGCGCTTTCCCATTTTCAGCATGCTTTAAATGATGCTAGTATGCTTTCTTTGAAGAAAAAAGAACATCGTTTCTTGATGTATCCCTGCTACATAAAAGCATCAAGTTACCTGGCATGACTTAAAGAAAAGTTGAGAAAGTTGCAAAATGTATGTGGAAGCTAAGGAAGGGCATATGAAAGGAGCTTGCATATTCTTAAGGACTTACCAGAGAGCTTGCAACTTCCATTAAGGAGATTAATAAAAGCCATGTTAGACCACAGGCAGAATCCCAGGCAGTATGTTGTAAAATAGGAACTCAGACAAGCAGTAGTGTGCCACTTCGGACAAGGTGTAAACGTGGGCTTTGTGAGGAGCATCCTCTGTAGATCCCAAGGTTCCCACTCTGAACCAGCTTGCTTTACGCCGAGTGTTGTGTGCACAGACAGGAAGAAAAAGGCCTTTGCCTTCAGATGTTATCATCTAACTACTGCTTTTGATCTTGTTACCTTTCACGCTGTCTGAAGCGGCCAGGTGGTTTAGCAGGGAACTAAACGTCACATGAAATGAGCTGTACTGCAAGATGCACACAGGCCATAGCTGTACCCCTCCAGACCTACCAAAAACTTGAAACTGTAATAGGCTTTATGGGAGGTAAAAAGCTTCTGAGACAGAAGAATATAGGATGGGGTTTTTCGTACACAAGACTGAAATCTCTTATTGTTTGCACGTATAAGTCAATGGAAATATCATGTATTTATACCTGAAGAACCAGGGCAGAAAGTGATTCCCCCTCAACAAAAGGACAAAGAACAGTACAGGGGGAGGGAAGGTGATTCTGAAGATGCAAATCAAGATTATCATCTGCAAACAAAAAACAATTGTAAAGACCTTTTATTGGTAAAATGTTAAAGAACTAACAGAGATTTATGTTTACTTATCCTTTTCCTTCTCAGAGAGAAAAAAATGTTCAGCAAAGCAGCCTGGGGAGCTACGAAGAGGAAGGAGGTATATTTTGTGATAAGCCTCAAACAATGGTCCTGCTGAGCGGAGGCACTGAGCTGGAAGAGAATAAAACCTCTGATAAAGCAAGAAATTCTGCAAAGACAGCACTGGCTCCCATAGCTGAGACAGGAATTAAAAAGACCCACGTGCACACACAAACATACACACACACTTGCCAGTACAGAGACAGGCGGCACTATCTATAGACTTTTATCCACACTTAACAAATAGGGCCTGTACTGTTCCCTAAGAAAAGTTTATTTTCACAAAACCCGCACAAAAAAGCACACAGTAAAGCTTATCTGTGTGGATTAATTAATCGGATGGGTTTGGAACAAAATATCTCCCTAGGTTTGAGAGGATTTTAAGTGTGCATGAAGAAAACAAGCAAAACCACCAGAAAATTTGCTTCATCTTCCCATTTTTATCTTCTTTTTTAGATGCTAGTTGACAGACATGCATGCTAGTGTCAGCTGAGGGCCCTAATATCACCGATCATCATGCAGTTTCTGCAGCCTTGCCCGAGCCAGGCATCCCTGTGTGACCCCACGGACTCGATCGAGCTATTCCACACCTGAAGCAGCAACAAGGGAAATGTACAGGGGCAGTCTGTGAAAGAACAAAAATTACTGGGGGTAATGCAGATACTTCTCTACTAACAAATGGCGATGACCAGCAGTTACAGAAAAGACTTCTGAGAGCCATAGCACCAAAATTGTCATTCCCTGTAGACTTGGCAGCTCTGCAATCTCAAAGGGAGAGGCCACACAGTGACTGCATTAAGTGGAAAAGACCTTGGGTGGTATACGCTGGGTTCCAGTAGCATGAAATCAAGCATAACTTCAGCGAGGGAAATAGGAAACCTCACAAATAAAATGCACAAAAGCACTCAGCCCTTTGCAAAGCGTGAGCTGGAAATATCACCCAAGCACGCAAGAGAACAAAAGACACTTGTAAAGCACTTCTGCTAGCTCTGAAATGCTTGGGCTAGGACTCCTGGGCTTTATTCCTAATTCCCAGATTCTGTTTTAACTGCACACCACCTTCAAAAGAAAAAGGAAACGTACTCACCCTTTGCAAGCTGCACGAAGCCAAGAATGATGATCAGAGCCAGCGCCAGCAGTTTTGCTGCAGCAAAGGCATCCTGAACACGAGTAGCAGCTTTCACGCTGTAACAGTTCACTGCTGTGAGGAGCACTACGGGAAACGGACAAGAAGAGACACATTAGTTTTCAGTGAAACACTTAAAACACAAAACAAATTATGACAAATTGGCATTTGCTTTTTGCTACAACTTAAGCAAACACAAAGAGTCTCTTCCTAAAACGGAAACTTTTCAAAAGCAAGGCTCTGCAGCCACGCACTTCTCTATTCTGTCTTTTGTTTTGGCAAGAGGTGGTTTGAACAGTGCCTACACTCCTTGGGACAAGGAACTGCCCTGCTGCATTGGAGACTACACTTCTGAGGGCATATAAATAAAAGTGCTTACTGCAACCATTAGCATCAAAGTGCTTGGCTGCAATCCCTGCATCGTGGTTTAACCCCAGCCAGCAAGTAAGCACCACGCAGCCGCTCACCCTTCCCTGCTCCCAGTGGGATGGGGAAGAGGATCGGGAAGAAAAGTAAAACTCGTGGATTGAGATAAGAATGGTTTAACAAATAAAGTAAAGTAAAATATAATCCTAATTATTAATAATAAAAATATAACAATAATAGTAATGAAAAGGAATATAACAAAAAAAGAGAGAAATAAAACCCTAGAAAAGACAAGTGATGCACAGTGCAATTGCTCACCTCCCACTGACTGATGCCCCAGCAGCCATCCACTCCTCCCGGCCAACTCCCCCCCAGTTTACATACTGGGCATGACGTCCCATGGTATGGAATAGCCCTTTGGCTAGTTCGGGTCAGCTGCCCTGGCTCTGCTCCCTCCCAGTTTCTTGCCCACCTGCTTGCTGGCAGAGCATGGGAAACTGGAAAGTCCTTGACTTAGGATAAGCCCTACTTAGCAACAACTAAAACATCAGCATGTTATCAACATTATTCTCACACTAAATCCAAAACACAGCACTGTACTAGCCAGTAAGAAGAAAATTAACTCTATCCCAGCCGAAACCAGGACACCCTGTTAAGCTGATCCAATTTAATGCTCCTGTTGTGTGAAAACACCACAGAAATGTCAGGACAAACCTCCAGAGCTGATATATAGTTATTTGTATAACAATAGCACCTAAAAGGCTCTGGAGGCCACACTCTGCTGCCCACTGCACAAACAGAAAGGAAGAGACGTCCCCGTCCTGACCCATTTGGCAAGCTATGAGACAAACAACGCCTGCAGGTCAACGGCACAGACGGGAAGAGAAGCCAGATCTAAGGAAACTCTCATCCTCTGCTTGACCTGCTCGACCAGTGGTGGCAGGGACGGTCCTGCAGACTTTCAGAGATGCTCACCAGGGCCGCACACGGCAGCGATGGAAGAGAGGGCTGCACAGAGCAGGCCAGCGCGACGGCTCAGGTTTGCTGTGGCTGCTCTTGTACTTGATCACGCTGCCTCCCCACGCAGCGCTTGGCTTGCCGAGAAGCTCCCGCTACCTACAAGTTGCTCTGCGGTTAATGCAACTAATGAAGCCTAATTTCCTACCTTTTTCTGCCTTGTTCCCCTATCACCCTCCTCTGTCGCCCGCTCCTGCCACTATTCAGTGTGGCACTCCTACCAGGCAAGGGACAGCATCAACTAGGGCTTGCCTAAAGCCCCGAAGCTGCTGACCGGCCGAGTTTCACCTGCTTCAGAGAAAATAAAGGCTAAAACCTTTACTGCTCTTCCAAATCACTTACTATTTTTGTGCCCTGCTCACTCCCCGCTCCCCAGAGCCTGTTGCTTGTTATAGAGATGGGCAAATGTCACGCAGAGAATAACACCGCCCCACGTGCTGGATGCCCTCCCCTCCTCCTCGTCTCCCTTGCACCGAGCCACCCCTCACTGCCTCCACACCAGCTTGTCAGCAGCTCCCGGAGCCGACCGGTCACCGAGCAGCTTGGGGAGGAGCGGATCTCAACCTTTCTTCTTGAGCTGGAGGCTTTTCCCTGCAGGATCCTTTCCAGACTAGCTTCTGCCCTCGGGGCAAAGGCTCTTTCCCACATCCTGCAGCTCATTTTCACAGGATCCCGCTGCCTCGACCAGAGCCAAACAGCTGCTCCCCAAAATATTCAGCTCGGATGCAGATCACCCTCTCCTGAGGTTACGGGCTATATCTATACTCACAGTTTAAAGCCCAGAGCATTTGAGGTAGATATTTCAGCCTTAATCAAACCCCCAGAGATACGAGGGGGCTCAGCAGCACCCTCATCAGGTCACCAGTCTCTCCAGGAAATTGCCAGTGAAGACTCTGGCCACAAGCCTGTCCCCATGGGGCTGAGCCGCATGGGGTGCTTCAGAATGGGGGGGAAGGCAATGGATAAAGGTCGGAGGCAGAAATACCAGTAGCTAGATGGCTTGGTTACTGCCCAGCAAGAGCACCCAGTGCCTTAAGACCCTGAACACATGCCGAGCATCACAAGGAAAACCACAACGCGTCTCTACTCTGAAGCAAGGTTACCTCCCGACTACAGACCGGCATCCAGCTGAGTGTAGCCTGAGCGCACACGTACACACGAAGGACGCGGGCACCAGCACACCACGTATTCACTGCCTCACCTCCCACGTGAGATGGCTGCACAGGATTGGCAGTGCCTGTCTTTGCTCTCCGGTTTGCGGAGCCGCTCATCAGCTCGGAGCAAAGGCACGTTCCCGCAGCCTCACACACCCTGCCTCCCAGCAAGGGCAGAATAAACTGCAAACTGAGAAAGAAAACCAGGAGGAAGGAATATCTGGCAATTTAAAAGGGTCTTACTGGCTCACTGCCACCCTGCATCCTGCCCTGCCTGTGAGAAAGCAACTGCATTGGTAAGAGTTCAGGGAAACACAGACAGAGCCCACACCAGAGCTGGGAATAGCCTTCCTGGAACATACAGGCACAGACAGGCTCAGACATACCCACGGGCTGGCTTCAGAGAGCTCGGTCTTCAGGGACCGCAGTATCTGGGTCTGACAGCAACGATTAGACTTTGCGTTCCCGCTCGAGCGAGCCCCGAGAGCGACAGGACTTCCCGGTGAGTCAGAGCACACGCAGGCAAGAACAGATACGAGTTGCATCATTCATTCACAGGGGTCTGAGAGCCCGCTACGGCCACAGCACAACAGCTATACGCATCAGGCTGAGAGGACTTAAGTGTCCATATATTGCTCAGCTAAAGGCTGCTTGTAGGGGATCTTTAGGCAGGGAAAGAACAAAGCCAGTCCCAGACTGCACGTCCCAGAACACGAGGCCTGCTTTCAGAACCATTGGCTCCCCCCGCCCCCCAAGCCCCTAGGATCTCGTGTCATCTCAATACAAGAGCATTTAAAGTTTGGAGAAATGAAAGAGTTGGATGTCTTTGCAAAGAAAAGCACGTGGTCCAATATATCCTACAAGAATGAAAGCCAGAAGTAAATAAGGAATTTCAGATTCACTTTTTTTTTGTATCATGCCTTTCAAGCCCCTCTGGCACTTTGAGGGTGTCTGGGCATTTGGAGCGGGTGAGACCGAAATGACCCAGAGCTGTTTTCATTGGGAAGGACACCCCCGTGCCCACAGGCTCCCGTATCGGTCACAGGACAGCACGAGCTGGGCTTTGGCTGACCTGCTTCGGCACACGGCCAAAAACAAGCAGCGAGGAACCGTGCCGACAAACCTGCCACACTACCTCCCCCAAACGTAACCTCCCCTCCCAGGGTCCCTCCACCCCGTGCCGGTCCGGGGAGATATGGTGCATCTAATTAGAAAGACACGGCATGCCTGGGCTTGGAGGCTTTTCAGCATCACGCAGCAGGCCAGCAGTATCAGCAGTTTGCAGGGTCACAGCTCTGTCACCTTGCAGCAAGATTGCGATATATCTGCCTCCAACCAGTATGCTAAAAGGGACATTGCCCAGATATACAGGGGAGGAGAAAATGAAGGTTAGCAGGGTCAACTTAGAGTATGTCTGTGCTACAGGGGGGAGGTGAGGGGGAGAGAAGAAAACACAGTGAAGTATCACTAAGCACAGATCACAATTCATCTACTAAAAGCACCTCTAGTGAATCCTAATGGGGAGGACGGGGAGGGAACCGAGGATCCAGGATTCACTTCGACCAGCAATTATGCTAAAAATAAAACTCTCCTTGTTTACAGAGGGATATTTAAAGGATGAGCTAACGCATCTAAAAGCACACTTTTCCCGTTAGCGAAGACAGCCCTTAGAGGTGCGACAGTGACATTCCCTTCCCCGTTTAGGCATTCTGTTTCTTTGACAATAGCTGCTTCAGCCTCCACATTAAATACTGACTTTCTCGGGGCCCTTTTTCATGTTCCGGTTCTGTACGGAGTCTGCTAGGCGGACGGTGGCACGGCGGTGGTGTACATAAAAGGCAAAAGCTTTCTACATAATCCAAAACTGAAAAGCAACGGAAGCGTCTGTATTCAGCCCTTAAAAACATATCAGTGCCAGATAAACAGGCTCCATAAAAATAAGAAAACAGTTAGGGCCCGAGACTCTGAACAGGGCTGAGAGCTTCTTCCACGCCAGTCGTGATTCAGAGCCCTCCAAGTCACAATCTCTCTCCTTTGCTTTTCCCACCATGTAATAATATTTGTCTTTCCTAAAGGAGCGTGGTGGAGTTACTACACTTAAATGCTTTCAACGTAGGAAGGGCTAAAAAAAACCCAGTCTCACCCACCAGCAAGAATCCTACAGAAACAGAGACGAAAAGACAGACTGAGTACTTTTTCAGTAAAAATCCAAGACTAATTCCAGTGGCTGCTCAACTTCTCAGGAGAGTGGAGGGCTAGGGTTTCTTAAAGCAGAAAGTTTTATTCCTTTGATCCGAGATGCTACCCTGCAAAGCAGGGGCTGTGGGACTCCTGGCACCGCTCCGTTCACCTTGGATGAACTGCTCCGCATGAACAACGGGGGAAAGCTGCACAGCCACAGCTTTACTATAAATCAGGGCAACGATACAATGCAGGGAAAGATCAGACTGCGCTGCCCTAATTTCTGCAGCACCTTTCCTAAGGCTAGAGCCACTGGTCATTGTCAGAAGCCAGCTATGCAGCGAGGCAGACCTTTAGCATGACCCATCGGGGCCATTCTCGGGAATCATTCTAGGAATACGGATTTCAGCACGACCTGACGTGACACAGTCTGTCTGAGCCAGCAGCCCCTCTCCAAAGGCTTTACATAATTGGGATAATAGGAGCTAGAAAGCTGCAGCGACTGCAGATGTAAGAGGGGGTACTTTTATTTATTTACTTATTACTTCTGGCAGAAGTAGGAAAGATACTGGTTTGTGACTGGTGTAGAGAGAACGTGCTCACAAGGTGCATGTTCACCCCTTCATCTCTTCTGGTGACTGCTCGAGCCTAGCTGAGGGTGAGCTTCATTTCAAGATACTCAAGCCACAGGGGAAGCCAGAGGCTTTCAAAGAGAAGTTTGGCTTTCTAAAGACAACAGTGGGTCCAGCTTCAATTATTTACCCTGTCCTAGTAGTCCCAGCTGGCTTCAGGCATGTCACTTAACCTGCTCCGCTGGCACTCACCTGCACAGTCAGATAATTTCCCCATTACTGATAGGAACCAAGGATAAACTGACTAATACAACATAGGACCCAGAACCTTGCCCCCCCCCCCCCAATTCACATTTTACAGGCATATTCCTTTGAACTCAAGTTCCAAGATCCCTCCCAAATACGATTTCTAGATGACAAAAGGAATAAATCCCTACAAAGTAGACTCAGAAAGGGATCATGACAATCCCCACATAGAACAAGTCCATGATAAACACACTATATGTAACAACAGCTCCTGTGTCTACAAAGGAAAGGCAGGATGTAGTAAAGCTGCCCTGCGGGCATGTGGTTCTGCCCAAAGCAAACAGTATGTGAATGGAGCCCTAATACACGTAAACTGGGGCTTGGCATTTATGATGCAACAGTCTTGGCAACTATGCTATAGAAAAAGGCAGGGCTGCAGCTTTCCTGCGGTAATGGAACGTGGCCATGGATCCGAGATAGAGTAAAGAGAGTGCTCAGGGAGGCTTCGTTTGGGGAAAAAAGCAAACAAACAAGCAGCCGATCCACAGCTCTGCGCACTCGTCCTCATTCACAGGGGAAAAAAGGATCCAATTCCGGCACCATATGTAACTTGCTGATGGGGCGACGGGAGTTTGCTCAACCCAAGATCTTTAGCAGCTTTTCAGGTGAAACATTTCTGAAATGAGCGTAGGAATCCTTGCGGTACTGGCACAGCTGCATTCATGCTGCGTGTGAGGTTACATACCTTGGGAGCCTTGCACAATGTCACTTTTGTCCTTCATTTCATCTCCTGCAGGTTTCCCTGGTCTTGACCTGTAGTGCTTCCTATATAATTCAGTATACACCTCTATAACAAGGATGTATGTGTGTAAGTAGCTTGCTTTAAAGAAGTAAACTCGATTAACTTGCTGCAATTCACCCATGGATTCCCATTCATGGTATTACAGGACCAGAATGAAAATGCGTAGTCGGGTAGGGAACTTGTGGACAGAAAGAGGAAGAATGAAGGGAAATCCTCCACCTCAGCTTCCCTGCCAGGAAAACACGGACTGTAACATTGTCCACACACAGCAGATAAATCATGCAATGATTCCTGTTTGTAATTCACACGTTTCCAAAGCGCTTAGCCCTTACAACTGTAAGGCGATGCTTCCATTTACCATCTGCCACTGGATGATGTTGATTTTCTCTTCACCATTACTTACAGAACAGTTCTCAGCTCCTTTCCCTTTCCCCATCCTACAGCAAAGGCTGCTCCTTTCACTCTTTATAAAGTGCAGATGACGGACAAGCAGTTTTCTATTCCACCAAAGACGGTGCAACCAGGTTTCACACAGAGACAAGACAAGCTGAGCTCATGGCCACCAAGAAACAAACCACAGGGAGGACAGCAGCACATGGCACAGACACAAAATCGTCCGCATGCTTTAAAGAGAACTGCTGCTTAAGCTCACAAGAAGTTGGACGCGTTGAAAATAAAGAGTTACTCCACACAGTACAAACAAGGAATTATGCTATACTGACTACAGTGGTTTAAACCCATGGGAAAAAAATCAATGCCTTAACTATTCACTAAGGCCAAAAAAACCCCACTTTATATTCAGGTGGCTGTGATGCCACAGTGTCTTCCAATAGTCTCAGGTGTCTATTTCTAATAGCACAATCTAACAAGAGACATACATACAAGGACATAGACAGAAAATGGTTAGGGAAATTTCAGCTTGATAGGTATTGAGTGAAGCCTTGCGCCCTGCAAGGAGGTAAAGACAAAAAGCAGAAGGAAAAACTTTGCAGATATTTCTTCAAGGACAAGTCCCTTGAGAAACAGCCAGGGCAATCAGTCTGTCAAAGGGAAACGCTTAGTGGCACATGAGGCTGTTGGGAAGGAGCACTTGGCCCCAGAGCAAATGCGTCTAGATTAAAATCAACTGATAATAATAAACATACCGGCAACGGTTTACAGTTTCGTTTTTATTTTTCTTCCCAAAACAGCAGTGCTGAGGAATCAGGGAATGGGTGCCTCAACAGATGACAGGTGAAAGGAGAAGGCAAAGGCTGCCCTACCACTAAAGAAAAGGGATAGCCTCCAGCCCCAGCCCCTCACTGAGACCATGAGCTCTGGATGTCTCCAACAAATTGCCACAGACACCCTGAGTGTGTCACAGCTCCATCTCTCCGCTGGCTTTCAATTCCAGGAAGCCCTTGGTGCTGAAACAGGCTCGGAGCTGGGAGCCAGAGAAATTAGTGCAAAGCAGGATGATGCTAGCATTTCATCATGTAGCACAGATCCCAGAAGCATCCACACCCTCAAGTTTCCAGAATTCTGCAAGAATAAATTAACAAGCGCTTACTTGCCATCTCTCTCTCAAGAGCTGTGCCAACCAGCGCAGCACAGTCAGGGCCAAAAGGCAGCACCAGGACCGCCCGGAGGAAGAGCTCAGTGAAGAATTTCACAGTTTGCAGATACTGCAGAGGCTGGATCTCAAGCCTCTATAAATGCACCCATTGCTTTGGTACCAAGGTTCCGTAATAACAGTGGCACAGTTTACACTATTCAAACTGTGTGGTACATGAAAAACTACAAAGAATTTATTAATGTTAGGGGAGCTAACTCCTAGCAAGTGGTTGGAATTACTATTTTGTCTCCTTAGAAAGAAGCTTGTGTTTTTACTGTCGAAGTTTCTAGATTACATGATGCAGCAATTCCACAAAACAGGTCATTTTACCACAGGAAGACAAACAAAATATAGACTTTGCAATGGGAGAAAGAGGTATGTTTCTTCCATTCCCAGCAAATTAAAAGGACCCCATAACTATCACAAGCTAAACATCTTTTCCACCATTTCCATCATATGAAATATCTTCCTAACAGCAAACAACACTTACTAGTATTTTATGTGCACATGAAGCCCCCCAGACATATCACCATCCTTGCCAAACAGATGGTCAGCTACTGGACCTGCAAAACACGGCATCTTACCTGACCCAGAGTGATGTTACACTGACACAGAAGCACCTTCCCATGGCTGTACCGAATTAGGTTCCACAAATCCACAGGAAGGTGGCTGAACTTCGGCATTGAGTGCTAAATCCTGGGTCGTGAACTTCATGAAAAATTCCAGGCAGGTTTTAGTCTGAATCATGCCACCTATGGCATGCAGAGGGTCAGAATTCAGCTCTGCTTGCTGGCTGGCAAGAAACTGCTTTCTCATCCATCGCATTTGATCTGTTGGCCACATCTGACACTGGGACTATAAGACTATTGGAATATTTGAAATATCTAGTGATGTTACTTTGAATTAGACTGACCATGGAGGGTTTCTCTGAAAAAGACTTCCCAATTTGTTCATGTCAGAAGAGGAAGACTCTGAAGAATCTCAGTGGTAATGTAAATCATTCAAATATAATAAAATTTAATGGGACATTTGTTGTGAGAGCCAAGAGAGGGGTGCCAAGAAATGCAGTAGTTGCTTGCTGTGTTTCAAGAGTCCTCCAAACCTTCATCCATTTCAGGAGAGTCCTGTTAGTGTCAGAGGCTGTTTTCATTAATGCTACTCTCGCTAATTAAATGCAGATTTAAAAAAGCAACCTCAGTCTTGCAACATTAGCCATACAGCAGGGATTCTACAAAGACCCCTCTCTTCCACTCTGACCAAACAAGTGCGTATTTACTGATACAGCTTAGGCATTTAATCCACCTTTCTGGTGGAGGGGGGGGGGAGTCTTCAAAGCTTCACACCCTGCTTGTCCTGGCAGATTAATTCCAAGTAGCAATGCTGCAGAATAAACCCATCTTAAACAGACAAGCATAAGACATATTTTGTGTTTGCCTTGCTTACCATCTAATACCTGATGAGTTGAAAATCTACCCATAGCTCCACTTTAAACAGCTGGTCAAACAGCCAAACTTGTCAGATTTACAGTAAAACCTTAATACCAAATAAAGACGTTCCTGCTTTCAACATACGCGATTTCTAGCTGAAATGTTGACACTGAATATTCAGCTATGGACTACAGCTATAATTTGGCAAGCATTCAAGGCATGTGTTTATACACTTTTGCCAAACCCTGGATTTGATACCATTCTCCTCCTCTAACTCACAATGTACTCAGGGGGCTGTCAGGCACTTACGCTTCCATGTAACATATGCTGTTAGCTATGACTCAACTCTGCACTGACTGCTACTAATTCTTCCACTATTAGACTGTTCATAACAAAAGAGACGAACGAGAAGTATGCGATCATTTTACTGGAATTCCATGCTTGCAGAAGGAGTGCCCAAAATAATATTTCAGAAGCAGCAAAGGAAGTCTAAAGAAATTTTAAAGAAGATTAAAATACTGTAGCTTTGGAAGGAGCAGATATGGCTGCAGCAATATTGGGGTTATTAGTGCCAGATTAGCATATATAATTAACAAGTGATAAAAGGCTTCAGAAGCTAACAGTCAAATCACTGATTTGACATTGAAGATCAAGAGAAAAATTCTATGCAACTGGCAGGGTTTCTCAAGCTTCTGTGGAGCAGATTATATTGTCAAGAAATAAATAAATTATAGAATAACCTGTCATGTAGCACACAGGGGGTGTGTGGCAGGCTGTGTGTAAGAATGTGTGTAGGAAGAACAAGTCAGGCACTTGTGAAACACCAAGCAAGAACCAGCTCAGGTCTGGAAGCGGCGTTATCCCTTGTCTCCCTTACCTACAGGGAATTTAGTGTACCACAATCCAAAAACCTCTCACGTGTAGGAAATCTGCAAATTAACAGGTGGAAATAAGGCATACGCATGTTGTCTTGAACTGGGCAAGTTGAAACTTTCCATCCTTGGGCCATCTCTAGAACATACACTGTGTATTAGGTGCTGCGCTGTGATTTTTTTAATGATTTTTGTTAAGATTTATCAGTTCAACTTTAAGAAACGTTAACACAAGTGGCAGCCAGCCGTAAAAGAGAATCCGACCCACTCGCACTGTAAGACATCAGGGATGCACTTTCAGCTGGATGCTGTTCAGGCCACTACCTGGACACCACCTCTTCAATGGGAAAAAAAAGACAGGATTAAAGAGTTTTACATGATCCTGCTTCTGCTACGTGACGGTGGTCCTGCAACATACATGAACAACAAGTTCTTTCAAAACTACACTTGCTACCTAAATATTCTGTTAAAAAGTGTGTATTTTTTGAATTCAAAGTCAAAATAAATTGTATAAAAATGCAGAAAAATATACAAGTATGTTGGAAGTGCAGTGCGAATGTACATTCCACTGTGATGCTTTCTCAAGGGAAAAAAAGAGGCGCCAACAACAAATACCATGGATTCTCATTTATCTACATAGCTTCAAATGTGCACCTGAGAGACAGAGTACAGAATCCTTAGTAGTTTAATTCTTTGCCATGTACAATACTGATACTGTAATGTAGACGTCATCAAATATGCAAAGTCAGGACCTAGTAACTGTCCCTCCACCCTCTATAGAACGGGTAAAATTGGTTTAGATGAGACCATATTTGGGGGCATTCCAATTATTGTTGGGTTTTCACGCATATGCACAAATTCTCAGTTTCATGAACTAACTTTTTCTGTTCAAAAATGCTTGGATACCAGATGGACTTTGTGTTTGTTGTCCCTTAGCATTTGCTTTTCTGACTTATCAGTTGTAAAAGTATCAGCCATCCAATCTTACAGGTAAAATAACAGGCAGTTTACGAGTTACCCAAGTAACGCGCAGCCTGAAAAGCGTTAAGCCAAACTACCTGCAAATTCTTACAACTAGGGAGCACCGGCTGTTTCGCGGTGAACATAAAATAAGCCACGCTAATGACGAACAGCTTGACCCATCTTGCTACAGGAAGACTTCCCCGTAGTGAATTCCCACACTTTTATTTGGCAACCTTAATAGACATTCATGTTGTCTCATGGAAGAAGTGGTGTTGCATACCAACGGTCTGTAGATTACAATCTTGATAGCAGAAAATACCTATTTGTAGTTAAATTCTACTTACCACCCACCTTGTTTTCCGCAGCACCTTAAGGGGAACAAAATTCCCTATTCCAACTATTTCTTCTTTCTTTCAAGACTGTGATTTATTTAGATTATCTTAATGCCTAGGAATTCAATTTCTGTACTTCATGGTGGCAAATACTGAACAACGCATTATTTATTCAACTGTTCAACACCAGTAACACTCAAAGTGGAAACAAGTAACTTTTGTTATTTCTCCTCTTACTAGAAACCATGCAGTCAATTACATTTTAAACTGAGATACAAACTTTGCAAAGAATACAGCTGGTACTGTTCTAGAGGGCTGGGTTTTGGCTACACAGTAAGTCAACTGTATTCCAGCCCAGGGCCCCAAATTCCCCTATTGCTTCCTAAACTGTTCTTCCCCTCTGAGATAACTCGTTAACAAATGCTCTAGAGCGTATGCACAAACAGGCCATTTTTCCTATCCTAGGGCTCTTGAAAAAAAAAATAATTATCTCACTGGGCAGGGGTACGTTTGAAACAACCATGTAACAAAGCCGCTTGTTAGTCCATAGAAGTTTTCTGTGACTCGCTATGTCCTTGGACCAGATTGACTTCATTTATTGTTCCTAGTTCATGATGTGGTTTTGGCACCAGACAGTCGAAAAGCTAACTCCAAAAATCAAAGTTACAGAAAACTAACTTGCTGAAGGCAACGCATGATGAACTAACCTTTTGTAGTAAAGGAGACAAACAAAAATTTAACCCAAAGCATAAACAAAATAGTAGCCAGTGGTGTAGGGGGGAGTAAAGTTTAAAGAAGAAACACATGGAAATGACGCAGATTTGTAGAACTAGCAACTCTTTCCTTGGCATTTCAAGATAAAGGTTCAAGAACAAATTCTGCCTCAGGAAAACTACTAATTGCTAGCAAAAGAAAGTTGGAGACACGTTACTTATTGGAGAAGCGTAAGGGGGAATGAGACCTGGCATCAAGAAATGTCATGCTACAATCCACCCTGTCACTGAACAGATCTCACCATGGCTAAGTCTACTTTACCCCTGTATTTGTTTTCTGATCAGTCAAATGGAAACACAGATACCTCATCTCACCTATTTTGGGAAAGATCCTGCAGATGAAAAGTTACTTATTACTGGAAACACGTTCTCAAAGGCTTTGTCAACTACAGTATGTTCTCGCACCGCAAAACTTTGTCATAAGCCAGTAAGAAAGTCCATCTAATCAATACTCTAATTCTGTTAGCTTCTCAGCAAAAAATGTGAATGCAACGTGCATGCATGGCCCTTTTCTCTCTGTCACTGAAGAAACCATACTGCAGACTGGCAGGAAAGCTCTAAACCCAGATTTTTCACAAGGCCCTACTTGAGGCAAGACACTCATCAGCAGAACTATTTTCTAACCCTGCTACAGCTTTCTTAGTTGGGCGACTGTATTTTTCCTTAATATATGCACTCCACTTTGTTAAAAACTTGGATGGAAAGTCCACATGCCTGTCTACTTGCCCTTATGTTCCTAAAAATTTATCTGGGGAATGAACAAGTTTCAACCTTGCCCAAAGAAAGTACAATTTGCTGCCCTGTCTGTTATTTATCTTACTGTATCTACTAGCTAGCTATATACTGTATCTACCAAAGACTCGGTCACTTTGTGTATGAAGGCATTTACAGACAATATATCTTCCCATAATGACCATGTGCTGCAACTTTTGAATGCCTGCGATCCTCAGAGGGTGAAGGAATCTAACACAATCTCCCTTTGGACAGCACGAACAAGCAGACTTCTCTTCACAACCTCAAAATGAAAAAATAAAAAGATCACTTGACTGTAACTTTGTACACCAAATAAATGCTTTATAAAGCCCTCACAAAAAATTATATCCTCTCCTGATATATATCTTTACAATGGCACCTTACAAGAACTACCAGTGGAGTAGAACACAGATTGAATAGGAAATTAAGAGAGAAAGGCAGAAAATGGTCCTGTATTTAAAGAATAAGGAATTTGGATGGGGTGACTTCGCAATCACGGGAGGAATGGAAAATGGGGCTTCACTAGCAAAACTGCAGACCTCAAAATACCAGAGAGACGATAAAAACTGCAGCAGGAGGGAGAAATCTGCGTGCCATGGCAGAAATCAGTGGCCCTAAATTCATCACAGCATGACTGAACTTCTCTGCAAGGCAACGTCTCATGAGATATGATGTTTGCTAGCAAAAAAAGCCCCACAGGTTTTGAGCACGGTATCAGTGCACACACAGCTGAGAAACATCTCATCTCAAAACTGGTGCTGAAAACAGCCAGGCACTGCAGCACAGCCACTTTCAGCACCAACTGCTCGTGACAGATTATTTCCCAACTGCACGTTATCCTCACCTATGTCTGCACATAAACGCCCATCCCAGCCACCGCAGCACCTCAGCACTGCAAGGCTGCAAGGGGATTTCACCCTGCCTGAACATGCTCCTGTGGGAGCGCACGAGAAATCCCATTCCAGCGCACAGGAGAAACGCATGTTGCATTTATTGCATGCTGCTCGCTGCATTGCCAGAAATCAGAGAGGCTCGCTAGCCCATAACTGGCATTTTGGGAACTTCTTGCTCAATTTATTTGGGATGGGGCCACATTTCCCACTCACGCTGTTCAAAACAGCCCAAAAAAACCAGTATGCGGCCAGTTTAGCACAGGAGAGATGGTGCGTCTCCTACAAAGCGATGGGCTCAAGGCAGCTAGCTCTTTGGGCTGACTTTTTGGGGAAGGCGATGGTGAGCGGGGAGCCACGTGGGGTAGCAGGACAGCAGGCACCTGGAGAGGGTCTGCGGGTACTTACGGACGCAGAGACAGGCCACCAGCTTGGCAGCCTCGTTGGGCACCGGGCAGGTGGGGAAGATGGGCTTGAGCAGGTAGGTGGCGAAGACCAGAGCCACGATGTACTGCGAGGAGGGCCGGATGATGAGCAGCTCTATCCAGAGCTTGAGGAAGGCGGGCAGGGAGCCGTACACCTCCAGCATGTAGGCGTAGTCCCCGCCGGACTTGGTGATGGTGGTACCCAGCTCAGCGTAGCAGAGAGCACCCACGATGGAGAAGGCCCCGCACACGGCCCACACCACCAGCGACAGCCCCGGCGAGCCGGCCTCCCGCAGCACGCCGGTGGGGGTGACGAAGATGCCGGAGCCGATGATGGTGCCTACGATGATGGCCACGCCGTTGAGCAGCGTGATGGAGCGCTGCAGGGTCACCCCCTCGCCCTCGGCGGAGCCGCAGGGCGAGGGCGAGCGGGCGCAGCCGTTCTCCTGCGCCCCACCGCCCGCCGCCTCCAGCATCTTCTCCATCGCCTGCTTGTCCTCCTCCTGCGCCAGCGAGGAGGCCGAGCCCGCCGGGCTCCTCTTCTTCACCGCGCTGCTGCCACTGCTGTTGCCGCCGCCGCTGCTGCCCGACATGGTGGCGCGGAGCGGAGCGGGGCGCAAGGCGGCGGAGCGGAGCGCGGGGCGCGGAGCGGGGCGCGGGGCGCGGCAAGGCGCTCCGCCGCCACCATGCAGCCGCTCCTTTTGTTCCGGCGGCGGTGGGCGGCGTGCGGCGAGCGCCTCCCGCTTAGGCGGGGAACGCGGGCCTGGCCTCCTTTCCGGGGGGAGGAGGAGGAGGAGGAGGAAGAAGAAGGGGGGTGGTGCAGTGCCCCCGGTTTGCGCGGGCAGCCGCTGGCCGCCCCCCCGGAACCGGAGGCGTTGCCCGCCCCTTACCGGTGGGTCTCCTTCCAGGCGCGGGCAGCTCGCACGCCAGCCCCGCTCCGCCTTTCCCTGCGCCCCAAGAGACCAAAAAGGTGCGGCGGGGAGCGGGGGAACAAAGGGAACAAAGGGACCAAAGCGGCCCCCCCCCCCCGCCTCTGCCCCCGGCCCCGGGGTACAGGGGGGGCTCCTCGCTGTCAGCTGCCAGGAGGGGAGGGTTGTTACCATTCATTCTCCTGCCTAGACTGGGCGGTATGTTCTTGTAAAGGAGAATGGGTCTCTGTGTGCGTGTGTAAACCTAAAGTTCAGCAAAACCTGGGTCTCCCAATTCCCCCCCCCCCCAGCCCCATCTGATTTTAGTGCGCTTACTGTACTCTTCTATTTGACATACTCACACAAGCACAGGCCAAGGCCCTGTCGCTGCATCACCTGCCTTTCTGCAGAGGCACTGCAGAAATCTGCCTCTCATTTTGGACACCAAGATCACCAAAAAGACTTGTTTGCAAAAAAAAAAAAAAAAAAAAAAAGCCAATCTGGCAAGCGTGCAGGCAAAACAAGCAACTTCCATCACAGTACCTCAACGAAGGCATGGGTTTTGCATCCAAGGAGACTTACTTGGATACTTCACAATAGTGCCTAAGGAGCTAATTCTTCAGAAAATTCAGATTCCCTCTTGTCCTTGTGGGATAGGAGACGAGTTCAGAGGCTAAAGCCTGGAAGCCCTGATTCTCAACAACAATCATTCCCACTGAGAGGTGGAAGCGGTACCTTTGAGGAGCTGTTTCTCAGCGAGTGATTAGTCGGTGTCACGCAAGAAGTCGTGCCCAAGCTCTGAAACCCAAGGTCGGTGTCCTTCCTCCCTGGACCATCCTCCTCCTTGCAAGTTTCAGACACGCTTCAGTACAGGCAGCAGGGTGGGTCGGGAGCTTTTCTGAAACATACCTCAGAGAAACGTGAGATCTGCATTCTGGGGTAAGATGTAACGTTTTAGTAACATTTTCAGGTACCTCGCACTGGTAATTGGCATCATGACCACCTCCAGCCATTCCAGGAATCCTGAGCAGCCCCTTGAAGCACCAAGCGGAACCTGACACCTAGTGGCTAGTAGCCACAACAGCCCAGAGGCTTACAACTTCGCTTCTCGATTTATATAAGCATCCACATTTAGGAAGAAAGCTCAGACAAAAATTACCTTTGCACCCAGTATGTTTTTCTGGTCTTCAAAGAGAAGCGGGATCCTGAAGAGATTGCAAAGACTATGAAAATTAATTAAAAATAAACAGCAAAACATACTCATCACACAATTTTCCTGAAACCCCAAAAGCCTTTCTTTAGCTTACTAGCTTAACATTAGCCCCATCACAGAGGCTATATGGCTGTAATCTAAACCGATTATTTCTCAAAGTAAGATTTACCAACATTTACTTGTTACTGTATTTAATACTTTATCCTAGGCAAAATGTTCACGGGACCATAAAATCAGAAAAAAACAGGTACCTACAACATACAAGATTGTCTCTGTGTTGGCCTCGTTACATCAGGATCCAGCAGACAGGATTGGAATTGAAGTAAGATGTATGCTTCAGATATTTTCAGATGACTGCTCAAACTCAGTTGTATAGTTGGGTGAACAAAATCATTCATCAACAGATTTACTTCACCAGTGCTCTAGACTAAGTTCTCACCTTAAGGCAAATAAATTAACCGCTTGATGATTGGCATTTTACACCTGATATTAACCTAATTCACAGAAATTTCCATTAACTTTCACAAGAATGGGACCGAATTATCTTTTTCTCTCTGCATCCAATTCTTCCAAAAGGGAATTTCTTAATACACTGACAGCTAAGAATTTGCAGACTTCAGTCTCAGTTTTGACACCATTTCCATTTGGAAATCCTGGGATCAAGCAGCAGTGGAGTAGCAGCTACCAAACTGCCATATTTAAAGTCAACCACATACTTGACTGTCTTGCGAATTAATCAGAGTTAATTCTGCAACTGTTTCTCCATTTGTATTACTGAGAAAGATACCTGCTTTGCAGTCACGGTGTTAGGGTGTGTTCATATAGTGCTTGATATCTTCAAAGCACTTCACAAATGCTAAGTAGTATTATTATCAGTTCTGACCACGAACATTAACTCTCTTCAGGCCCCCAAGTTATTCTGCAGAATCTTTGAAGACTATTTGATTATACAATCAGTTCTCCATATGCTAATACTCAGGCACTTCAAGTTTGTCACATCAAAAAGAAAGACGGAAAGAATATTTATCAGAAAGACAAATAATTACCAGTATCAGAAGTAAATTGGCCATTTGTTAGAAGTAATGTGTATGTTCTTAACCATTTATCGGGAAAGCTGCCTTGATCAAAATAAGACAGCCTGCTGGAACCAAATAAGCCATTTCTTCAGCAAACACCTCAGCTATACTAATACAAGAGCTTATAAGCTTGTTTTGTTGGGTAAATGGAAGTGGTGGTAGCTTCTAGAACCCTTAAACAGTAATAATAGTGGAGCTGGCCTCACTCTTAACCCGTGCCACTCTTTCTTCATACTGAAACGGCTTGCCTACCACAAAGGGTACCAAATAGCATGGTTTGGGAGGCCTTATATAAAAGTATTGTCTGTAATTATTTGAGAGGGGAATTCCTTAACCAGGAATGTAATCTCCTACTTTTCCCATCAAAAGAAGTGGAAACTTGTTTGAACAAATTCAGCTAAGCATGACATATCTATATGATACCTAAACTCTAAGCGTGGCTAAGCAGTGAGACAGAGAAATTAATGCTTATTTCACCTGATTAGCCCCAATTTTTGTCGATAAAAGTAATTTATTTTACTCAAAGTTTTTTTCGGGTTATTTGATAAGATTCTTGTAGCCACAACCACTAAATGTGAAACTCTTGAGAGTTACACCACACATCAGATCAACGCTCAGTTCTATCAAGACCAATTAAACAACAGAAAAAGCAGCTTAGTTGACAGGTCAAGTTTAATGATCAGTGTCAAATGAAATAGTTTAGCAAAAATCCTCAAAATCTGGAATCCCATTTGAGATGACATGTTGCATCTAGCTGAATGTAACAAATAATTAGATATCCTTCCATCAGTACAGCGGCAACAGAGAAGTCATTGTTCTTTCATTCCAATTATAATACAGTTCAGCAGAGTCTTTCATGGCTTTTAAGTATCACAGAATGTCTGACATCTGATTAGACTCCACTCATAATGAACTTGTTCATTCTCAAGGAGGAATTGTATTATTTTCTTGACAGAAAATCTACTTTTTAACTTGGAGAGCTTAATTACACAATGAGATACAGGCACAGGTTTCTCTGTGTTTCTTTATTGCATAGTTGCGCACTAATGTAACAGTTTAAAATCCAGCAGCTAGAAGTTTCTTTACATCAGGTAAAAACTGAGGAAAAAGGCCTGTATCCTAGGAGAACAAAAGGCATTCCCTGTTACATATGTTGTCTGCAAAGACAATTATTTCAGTAAATTATGATTAGGCAGATAACATACATTAAAATAGACAATGTAATAACTGCCATGAAAACAAGATGCACAAAGAAAAAAAGCAAAGATATGCCAAGAAACACAAGTTAAGACATTCAAAATTAAGGCATTCAAATTTTAAAGCAAATACTATCGACTATGAAGTTGAGCATTAAAAGGGACTCTTCCTCCACAGTAAGCAGTGTAGAATTCCAGTACTCTAAAACCCAGTAGATTTTCGTGAGATCAAAGCAATCTCCATTTCTATAGCTTTCAAAGCCAAAAGATACCCTCCTGTCAGACTTGTGGTAAAAATACCAATGCAAGCCATTCGTGACAGAAGACAACAAAAGACTGGTCAGGTATACACAGTGGCGTACACCTGAAGTGCACTGGTGTGAAAGTTCTGGAATATAGGAATATGGATCAAACATTCAAACGCCAAATGAAGTTGTTCCAACTATGAAGTCCCCAAGAACGAGACTTCTGATAAGAGCGACATTTAACAGAAATATTGAAAGGCAGCTGGAAGTCAGACCAACACGGATGCAGATCTATGCTCAAAAACCTTCTACTCCCTTTTCAGTAAGCTGTCCTCAAAATTATTTCCATTACAGTCTTTAATTCCTAGTGCTTATTGCCACAGGAACACCTCCCAGTACAGTATTAAGTAACGGAAGTAACTACTATGCAAGGAAAAATACAAATGTGTGCTTTGACCCTTTTGTATTGTACCATCTAAAAGAAGAGCCTAAAGATTACTATGCAGACACCCTTCAAATAGAGTTTAACTTAGTTGTGCAAAACCATTACAAGTATTAGCTCTAGTCCAACAATCAAGTCAAGTCGTTTTTCCCACACACACAGCTGAGAGAATACTGCAAAAGAATTATATCCCATCTCCTGTTTTACATACATGTGCAGGCAAACAGAACTATTTTTCTTCAAGTTAGCTTTTGCAAGGCCAATACAGTCATTGTAACATAAAAGTTAAAAAAAAAAAAAAAGAACAAAAACCAAAAAACCCAGAAAACCTTTCTGTTCATTTCCAGACTGCTAATTTCAACAACAATCCACCCTGCAACTGAGATACTGCCTACCTTAACCAGAGATGCTAAAACACTAACATGTAAATGCAAGACTCAAAACCAGCAAAATAACTGTAACAGAAACCCCCTGTAAAGCTTATTTTTGTAGCAGAGTAGAGTTAATTTTTTCTATGTTGACCCTGTTTCCAGATATTTGAAATGATCAGTGCTATGAAACCGAAAGTGATTAATTTTATGTCAGTACACTTAGATGTGATTTTATCTAAATATGTATGGAGTATAGCTTATTAAGTGTATGACTGGATAATTCACCTATTCTCTAACAAAACTTCCATGACAATACTTTAACAAGGTAAGTAAATCTCTATGAGAATTTTAAATAGATCACTGAAAATAGAATATTCAACGTCATCTCTGATGGATGCATGGTGGTGAGCATGTTAAAAAGAGATTTACACACCTAGGAAGAAAATTTGGTTCAGCGGAGCAAACCTAACCATTGAGAACTCAGTTGGGTATGAGTATACTACAGCATTATTAAACATTTACACCACAGTAGTTCCCTAAGAACAAAATACGTATTTTGTATTTGCATATGCTAGGAAAGCTATATTAACTAGTGAAACAAGCTCAGGGGATCAGAGGTACACAAAAACTTGGTGAAAATTACCAAGGCAACTAAAAAACTTTGAGCAACTGCATGAAGCTTTTCAAAAGACCCATTCATATATGACAGGGATATTGATACAGGCTATCTATAGCTAGCTTAGTGCTGCTGCATCACCTGTATTTTTAAATGTGAAGGCAACATTAAGATGTCTTTGTATTACAGTTTTTCCTAACTGTTAATAATGAGTAGCAAAAAAATCTCCAAGATAGACAAGATATATGCCAGTTCTGAATCACTGCCATCTTTCTACGTGGTCCTCCTCAGAAAAGTGTTTGCAAGAACAGCACTGAACGAAAACCTCAAGCTTAACAGTGACTATATCACGTACATTCAGGCAGAAAGTAAAAGAATTCTTTTCCCTATTGCCAGAACTGTAGATATCCCTTCCAAAACTATTTTGGAACCTGTCATTCTCTGGCAAAATCATCACTGATGTGATTCTGCAGACCAGCAACATAGTAAAAAGTCTGTCTGATGATGCCAAAGACTGTATAGTTCAACTGAGATAGTATAGTTCTGCAGAGTTCAACCAAGATGGTAAGGTTCAACTGAGCAGTAAGGGCTTGGGAGAAGTAATGAAACTGAAGATATATACTGCCACGTTGAATAAACTACACAGTAAAAATAAGTATAACTACACTGGGCTGGAAGAGAGATTTTCTTATATTTAACATGTAGAGTCACTCTAAGGTTAAGTGGCCACGTTTCAAATTGCCACAGGAGAAAGGCACAACTCTTGCAGCATAACAACAGCCTGAGGTAGAGCTATTAAGGAAACAAAGGCAGGACCTGGGCACTTAATTGGTTAAACAAGAATATTCAAAAGCCTTAAAATCATCAGGGTCACACTAAAAAGTGTTAAAGTGCTTTTAAACTGAACGCTTGGACTTAAAAAAAAAAAAAGTATCAATTCTAAAGTTCTGAATTTAGTATTGACAAGCTAATGTCCTGGCTTCACTTGTGCTGAATCACACCAGCAACCAGTGACTTTGCTGGCAGAAGCAGACCAAGTAACATCTGTTCTCCAAGAAGACTCCTCAAATACAATCAATCAAGATCACATCATGAGTTTACAGACAGACTTGCTCCTCATCAGAAAATCTGACCATACATTTGGTACATGAATTTCATGCACAGGCACACTGTTAAATACAGTAAAGCATAAAAAGCCAGTGAGAAAGGTGCTCAAGAGAAAATTATGGCTAGTAGTAGTATGCTTCAGAGGTAGACAATACTTGTGGCAATTGGACCATAACTCTAGGATAAGGCTCCACAGCTGGCAGCTTACACAACACTTCTGTCTGGTCCACAAATAAATTTCAACCACCACTTAAGTTTGTTACCATAAGGTGCTATATACAATCTGGTCCCTGGTTGTCCTGAAGCTAGGTAACTCTTTTTATAAGAAAAGTACATCTTAAGACAAAGCTTTGAAAAGAGTGCACTGGTGCTCTGCGAGTTACTGAAAAAAAATCTTTCAAGTATCTGAACGCTGCATTTTGTCTATACTCTCCTAGCACTGGATTAGCTTTCAGAAATTGGTTTGGTTTTTTTTCCCCTAAATCCCATTGGGAGGGTCAGCTGGGGCTTATCTAATTTTGCTTTCCTTTGATGTGATCAGTTTCCTGGGATCAATTGGACATTTTCACCTAATTTGCTGCTCTTGCCTATCTCGAGATACTGGTGAATTCTCTTCTGCTCTCTTGTCCTGGTACATTATTAATACAGAAAAGTAAAAGCTGCCAAAGCTAAAAGCTTCTACATTTGTTATAAGGTTTTAGAAAAAGACTTCTAGCTTGTGGCGTAGATATAGTGGACATTCTGTGGCATCCATATCAAATATGGATCATGCAGTCAATAGAATGGAAAGAGGTTAGATTCTATAAGTCATTTTTTTCCTTCTCCTCTTGTCATCCTAAGCACCAAGGAAAAAGGAAGAAGATAAAACGTCTCTGTATATGTGACTAGAGAAGCTAGTTCTCTTCCCAAACCTCTGAAACAATTCCACAAAAGGACCTGATCAGCATTAATACTTTTCACTTCTTCACACTTCCTGCTTGCTAACATGTTTTTAGTTGGGATAATAATTCATGCAAGTCACTGAAAGAGCATTTGAAGAGACACAGAACAATTCAGAAAAGAGGCAGGGGAAGAGATCTCCTGCCCTTATTTTTCCTTTAACTGTCAAAGTAATTCCTTATTGATCCCTGCTTTAAAGCAAGTCAATTTGTTAAGGGTTAATATTATTTACTTCGTAAAAAAAAAGCAAAACTAAAAAACCTCACAGCTTCTCTACTGAAGGTCAAATGGCACTTAGCAGAACTGAAACTGGCTGGCTGTGAAACTGTACGACATACACACACTGCAGAAAACGGAAAAATAATTAAAAACTAACGTCAGTTATATCCAGGTATTGCAGTCTGGACTGACATTTCATGGGCCATCTATGGCCTGATCTGCTCAGCATGGTCCTTGGGCTGTACTTCAGTATTCAAGAGATGCCTGCTTTGGAAGGATGAACGGATGGTTCGGTTCATTAAGGGCTGAAGAGGGCGAAAGTTGTCTACCATTCTCTTTTCTTCTTCACCATCTGAAGTAAAGAGCAGCATCCGAAATGCCTCCAGCTGAGAATGAGAAATGTCCAATTTTGTGACTTTACTAACTGGAGAATTATTGGAGTTCACAACAAAACACCATCATTCATGCTTGGAAAAAAAATCAAAGGTACTATTACACTGGCAGTCTGAGAAATTTTAGCACAAACTTCTGACACTTCTTTGTCACCTGCTGGTAAAGATTATGCCATCATCCGTATCAATGCAGAAGATGAATTGTCAGACATCTGCCATCTTTAGGCAAACTAAATCTCAAATGTGACATGTCTGAGATGGAACTGATTCCCATTCAAACACTGGAACATATGCTATCTTTAAATAAGTCTCCCCAACCTTCTTAATTTACACCCTTCCTGGAGTTCTAACAGACGTGCATATGCTGGCACCTAGAAAAGAGGGAACTTCAACAAGCAACAATCTACATAGCTGTTGTTCTCAGTGGTTTATAACTTGAGGATTAAAATAAAGTAAGCAGCAGATCAGCTTTTAATGCTTACAAGGGCATTACAATGTTAAGTAAACTATGAGCCTTTCTATGCCATAAAAGAGAGTGAAGAGCAGCCAAGGGGAAAAAAAGAAAGAAAAAAAAGAAAGAGAAAAAGTTGCAATTGAAAAGCAGAATGATACACTATGCATTCAGTTCTCTCTGCTCTGTTCACAATCTTCAGTTCTTCCCGTCCTATTCCTTTATGTAAACTAAAACATCAAGATCACGTACATGCCTGTTGTTCAGAGTTAGTGTTTGTTTGAAGCATGACTTTCTAGATCGACTAGCTCCATGCAAAAGTTGTATTAAAAAAAATTTTAAAAACCAGTATTTTGCCTCATGTTGTTAGACTTACACTTCATTATTAATCAAAGCCTCAAAAAACAGCGGCAATGCACAGATAACTTTCAGTGCCTCTTAAACCACAAAAAAATGGTAGCTTTTTTTGGGTTGTTCATTTTTACTTGCTTTGCAACTACCTCCAAGACTTGTTCTATGCTGTAATGCCCCTCAAAGTACTCCACTTCTTTGAACAGACAAAAAAAATCCTGAAAACTTCCAACAAAAAACACAATTGTAGTATAATTCCAGTGAGTCCTCCTTCTGACCATTTTCTACTTACTTACTTTTCCTTACGTCTACTTCATACCAAGGAATAACAGCACATTGAAACACGAAGTACTAAAGTTAAAAGCAGTAGAGGGCATATGGTGACAAGTTAGGGTTGGTCTCAGAACAGACTATTGACCACAAACTCCTCCACTTGAAATAACTTCCGTAATACAAACAGCTGCTGAAACCTTTGTTTGTCTGTCCTTTTTAGAGAGGAACAGAGAAGAAAAAAAAAAAAAAAAGGAATTCAAGGACAGTACAGCCAAATATAGAGTAAACATGCCTACAAAAGCAAAGGAGAAAACCCAATAGGGACTCACTCTATCTCTCACCATCAGAATGGCATGTGAAGGACTCAGAGCCACCCACCATCCCTTCTGTACCTTCAGAGTCCGCCCAAGGGAAGAACAGAGGATTAGCCCTTGCAGGCTCTGCAAGATTTCTGTGCAAACGCACGTGGCTATCAAGAATACGCACAAAAGGTCAGAGTTTGGAATTTCACAAAACCTGCCCTTTCTCCTCCCTCTCTACCACAAAAAGGGCTGCATCCTGGTAAGGAGAGCAAAATTATGCAGTGTTGCAATAAATAACCTTAGAAGTTTTCAAGGGGCAGCTTCCAGCATAAGGCATTGTTTATCACAGATCAAGATAAAACTCTATGGGAGAGCTGGAGAAGCATCTTTAACCTTCACTGGGTATGAAGCAGCCACTGATCTCGGTGTATTCACAAAGGATTACCGCTACTGGTAAGCAACTACTTCTGTGCATCTTCCCCTCCATGGCAGCAGGCAGTCAAACAGGTATGGTATGATTTGAAATGTAAGCATGAGATTTACCTGATTCTCATCAACCTCTATTGGCTTCTTCTTAATAATCCATGTGACTGATTCGGTAAGTGGGGGAGTAGTCAAAGAACCCGCGTAGGTCCAATAATCAGGGCACGAAGGTATCAAACAGCAGGGATCAAAGACATCAAACTCGATAACAGTGTCCTAAACTCCAGAGAAAATTTATTTTTAAAAATTGTATTTTGAGGAAAAAAAAAAGACAGAAGATTTTAAAAGATGTTAACAATGAGATTAAATACTGTACGTGTTATGTATGCATATGCAAAATTAGGTATTGAGAATATTAATAATGATCTACATAAAATAATAATTTAAACCCCCATAAACTTGTACAAAATTGGTAAGCTGGGTTTGAGGCATAAAAGGCAGCTAGTGAGTAGACAAAATTTAAATATTTCTGTTGTCCCCACAAGCCATTAGGAATTCAGTGCAGAATTCAAACAAGGAGTGCAAAGGAGTAACTGACTTACGTCTTTGCGGCAGCTAGAAGCAAACAGGAAAAAGAAAGAATAGGTGGTGGAATAAGTTCAGGTAGTTCTGCCAGATACACTTAATAGACTACAAACAATAGTGCTTTTACTTTTCACCACGTGATTTTAGGCAGCAGGGAGAAGGAAGAGGACTAAAATTTTATTTAAATCACGTCAAGTATTCATGTCTCCAGAATCTGCACTCCCACAGGTGAGACAGCACGTAGGAGCTTCAGAGCCCATGATTTCCTACACAAACATTTTACTCCTGGGGTATTTCCAGGATATACTGGCAACGCAGGAAAGATAGATCCTGGTTTTCCTTAGATAGGCTTTATTGGTTCCCCACTGAGAATGAGAAATATTACAGTAAAGAATTTTTCAAAAATAGGGGGTTGGACAAGAGATTCTAGATGGGAGCTTTCATCCATCATGTGAGAGGAAGGTGCAAGGACATCAGAATGGGTATTATCTGACCTTCCTCCTCCTCCTAACCAGGGTGATGTTCCTCAGGGTTTGGTGCTTAAGTCAGTGATAACACTGGCAAGGCAACAAAGGTTTTCAAACGTTTTAAACCAAGGGCTGATGAGTTACTGGGTGACCAACACCCTCTGGAAATGAGATCCCTCTCAGAGCAGCCCACATGCAGCTTGATGAGCCTAATGTTTGATACTACTTTTTTTTTTTTTTTTTTCCTAAAGATCTTGACTTTATTTTCTTTCAAATTCATATGCTGTAAAACATTATATTCTCATAACGGATGTATATTCACAGATTTTTGTAGGTCTTTTTGGCACTGAACTGACTTGTTCGGCATTTATCTGGCAGAGTCTTCACTGCACTGCCATAAATATTTATTTTATTTGGATAAAAAAAATCCTTACTGTGATAAATAATGGCACAGCGACTTCAACTGGATGTGCTTACAAGCCAGCAAAATTCTTGATGTGTATTTTTTGTGTGTACTTTCAAAAAGGAACGGGCACCTGGAGGAGCATGAGCTGCTTCTGAGCACTATCAGAGACGCAGCACTCCCTCTCCTGGCAGAAGTCAGAAATCAGCTATGAAGAAAGAGTCCCATTCCCTAGCAGAAAACTGACGGTGTTTAAAAAAAAAAAAAAAAAAGGAAATAATAATCTCCTCCTCAAAGATCAGAAAGCCTTAATTCCACAAGAAATAACCTACCACTTTACACAGCACAGAGAGTTCCTTCCAGTTAAACAACATACAAAAACTAATCCCGTGGCATCTGTTTTCATAGAAGCGGAAGGGCAGGCTTCAGTGAGGGCAAGCATTAAACATGTGCATGCCCTTCTAAGGGGATACAATCTCAAGAGCATCATTCCTTAAACCAAGAGGTTTGGAAAGCTTAAAGTATACAATTCCTGCTTAAAAAATTAGCTTCCCCTCCCCACCTCCAGTATAATCAGCAATTCACCCAAGGACTTCTACCGACATTTAAGAAGAAAGCATTTATCAATGTTTTGCTATTCTCAAAATATTCTTTACGTTGAATGACTGCATTAGGTATGCTGAGTGATAACTGGTGGGACACTGAAAAATACTTACCTTGTGTTTAACTGCTGGCAAGGCATCAACCAGTGTCTGCAGCCCTTCATGATGTGCTCCTAGCTGCAGAAGACAGGTAGGAGTTAGAGAATCATTAAGCTGACACTCTGCATATTTACCTTAATCAGTATTTTTTGAAAATAACAACAACAAAAATCTAGAGGTATTTTGTCCTAAATCAGTTTTAACAAAATGAAAATAAAAAGGCATCATTACAGCTTATTACATGAAGTGAAATTACCTTTAAAAACACTCCAATAACAGCCAAGCCATTACCTTCCATTACAGCTTCTTCAAAACTTGGGTACACAACGGCATTCCAGTGTACTAAATGCAACTGAAATATAAATGAATGAGAAATCAACACAGGCACAGAGCACAGCAATGACATCAAGAAACTTGACTTTTGATCTTTGCTACATTTGGTCCTTGGCAATTTGAGACATTGCAGCGAGCTACCTCAGAAATCACACACCACAAAAATGAGGACCAAAATGTTACTGGAAAATAATGGTACTTCCCTTCTTTTTTTTGCCTTTTTTTAAACAATAGCCAAAGACCCATAAACTGCATTTCACACATATGAAAGGGATTTTGTCCGTGGGAGAGTGATTACAGAAATGCTAGTTAAAGGCACAAAAAAAGCTTAGTACACCTGGAACTGAAGGACTCTTCCACCTCTTAACAGGAAGAACGAGCACGCTATTCTGGCAAGGAACATTCTCCTGCACATAACATAAGCTTCCTCTGCATCGCTTACAGTTGAAGACAAGCATTCCATTGAGGGGTTTTGTGTATTAAATAGATAGCCAGCACCAGTCCCAAAACTTAGTCATACAGTCTTGCTGTTAATAAATATCTTGCCAAGCTGATGGGCATCATTATGAATACATCAACAGGAGATAAACATCTTCTCAAAAATAAGCAATAATCATTTTTCAAATTCTCCATCTGTGGCATATAACTGTGTTTATACCTGTCATACTTTCCTCTCTGAGAAACTTAATCTATATTTTTCCCCATTGGCTCTATCCTTTTTATTGACTCTCTTTCTGCCTTAGCAGTTACTTAAACACAAAAGTTTTGCTACTTTAATAATTGCTTAAGAGTTGAAAACAGAAAATAAAGTGATGATGATAATCACTATATTACCATAGAACTCTGCTGTACATTATTCTAACGACCTAAGAAACACACAAAAAATTGTTGATAACCGGAATAAACATTCTAACATTAGCCAAGGCTCTGGGGTCACATACACAAGACAGTTATTGTACACAAGGTAAGTAGGACCAGGCTTCTTGAGCTACAGGTATGGGTGCGAGAATTAAATAATCTTCCATTTTCTCTTTAAATATTTTTTTTTAAAGAGTATTTAGTATGTGCTTTGTTTCTCTGCAAGCTTTTAGTAATAATAAACAAAGTGATTTTAAAGCAGTAAGGATTGGGAGATTTGGAGGTCCACTGGAGATAGCAGCTGAGGTGCAGCGCATGCATCGTACTCCCAAGAAAACAGATCCTACACCTCATGTGAAGTCTGAGCTTACTGCAGCTCAGAGGTCAAGCACTTGAATTTTTAAATTGACATCTGAGCTTGCACATTTACCTCAATATTCGCTGCCCACCTGATCTGCACCACATTAGCTGGGACCTGGGAGTTCATTAAGACCTGATTGTGCCCTCGGTCTGCTTTCTGTCTCACCCTTTTCCCCTTTAAAAGGAGGAAGGACAAGCAGAGTTGTGCCACTCCATGAACTTCCAGAGCAATGATATTTTGCTGCCTGCCATTGGCTTGTCCGGCAGCTAGGCCTGGGGACATTCAGGGAGGAGAAAACATTACTGAAACTTTCAGCAATGGGGCCAATGTTCAATTTTAAGACCGTGTTCTTCTCCAGAAAACACAGTGAATATGAACTTACTAATAAAACGGTAGACGAGCTGTGGCACCTACCAGGTCTGATCCTTAACAGTAAGCTGCAATTCTTCAAATTGGGAGTTTTCTAGCATGCAGTATAGTCACAGACAGCCTGAGACACAGCCTCCAGTCCCCACGAGTATTTGCATTGCTCAGCATTTTATCTCATACCTCTGCCGGGTAAAATTTACTGTCAACTGTGTGCTCTGAACCCCACTCGTTTATAGCTCCCCAATGGAAGTGGAACTGCTTTAGCCTGTATTGGTTTTCCAAGGGACCTCCAACAATTACTAAAAAACAAAACAAGACACACATATTAATAAACGCGATTTAGAATTGTCCAGACAAGTAACACAGCAAGATCCTCCTTGAAATAAATTTGCCCAGGGAAAAAATATCAGGTGGAGCAACTATCTTAACTGAAACAGTCCCCTATTGCTTGGCTACTTTTACACTTTACTTTGCTGTGACAAAACTGTTCAAGCAAACACATCGCTGTTTTTCCCTGCAGTCTGAATCAACTATATCAAATTGAAGATAAGCTAAATAGTCTCCTCATCCATCTCCCCTCAAGGGAATTTTTTTTCCAATTCACATCAAGTTTGGCTGAGTCATGGTGATTACATGTTATGTTCTATACTCTTCTCTTTGAGCAGGCATATGAGAACTGCCTTACCAGAAGAAACATGTATGATGACAAAGCAATGAATACATCTATCAAATGACATCCCAGCAAAGCCTCAATATCTATGAAAAATATTGAAATTTCCCATGACAATACAAGACTTCAAAAATCCAATTTTGCCGGAAAAAAATCAGTACATTGTGTCAAATGTTCAATTCTGCTTTTTTTCAAGTTACAAAAATCCAGGCATACTATTCTGCTTCAATGTAGCTTTCAGACTGCATAACCAATGTTAAAAGATTTCCTGCACAGCCAGAAATACACTAATATTAGAACAGAATCATAGAATGGTTTGGGTTGGAAGGGACCTTAAGGATCATCTAGTTCCAACCCCCCTGCCATGGGCAGGGACACCTTCCACTAGACCAGGTTGCTCAAAGCCCCATCCAGCCTGGCCTTGAACACTGCCAGGGAGGGGACATCCACAACTTCTCTGGGCAACCTGTTCCAGTGCCTCACCACCCTCACAGTAAAGAATTTCCTCCTAATATCTACTCTAAATCCACCCTCTTTCAGTTTAAAACCGTTATCCCTCATCCTATCGCTACACTCCCTGATAAAGAGTCCCTCCCTGTCTTTCCTGTAGGCCCCCTTTAAGTACTGGAAGGCTGCTATAAGGTCTCCCTGGACCCTTCTCTTCTCCAGGCTGAACAACCCCAACTCTCTCAGCCTGTCCTCATAGGAGAGGTGCTCCAGCCCCCTCATCATCTTCATGGCCCTCCTCTGGACCTGCTCCAACAGGTCTATGTCTTTCTCACACTGGGGGCCCCAGAGCTGAATGCAGTACGCCAGGTGGGGTCTCACGAGAGCGGAGTAGAGGGGGAGAATCACCTCCCTCGACCTGCTGGTTACCCTTCCTTTGATGCAGCCCAGGATGCGACTGGCTTATTGTGCCTACTGTAAACTGGTCAAACTACACTCCACAAAGTATCTAAACATACAGTCTGCCTATGGGCAAGATTCCGAGTTTCTGGAAGCTTTAATGCACTTTTCAGCCATGAGTAAAGGTAAACATTCAGTCTGCTCTCCTGATTTCAGAAGGCCTCTCATCATTTCGCAAATACATGAATGAAAAAGTCTATGCCTAGTTTTCTGCGTACTGTCAGGTTTTACTCATTTCCTCCTAACTGAACCAGGAACATCCTGCAAAGTCTTCTTGCAAGTTATTACATCACAGCGTCTGGTAAACGAGAGACCATAATTACTTCCAAAGGGCTAACAACAAATATGTAGCTGTAGAGACCCATTTGCTGATTTTTACTTAACTATAAGTCATGGTTAAATTTTATAGCAAACCACTGTATAAAGTACATAATCCCAACACTACTTTTGAAAAGAAGTTAATCACTTTAATGCTAAGGAGAAAACAATGAGAGGCATTAAGAGCTTTTCTTGTCTTTTTTTTTTTTCCTGAAAGCCAGCCAGCAATTTTGAAATTCTAACTAGATAGGCCTGCTTGTGATAAAAAGAGTAAGCTAAAACAAGCTATGCAAACTGACATTTAATTAATTTCATCCACTGCTGCTGAGCTCTTAGCATAAATGCAATACTGACCATCACTAAAAAAATCATGATGGAGAAAGGTAACTTTCAGGGATGGGACGAAGATGTGGCCCACACTGCCAAGTCTTTCAGAATTAAAGTTTCTGCGCACTAACGCTATCCATTCCTGATTATGTGATGATGCAAACCCACAAGTGACTACATTCATGTTAATAATCACATTCACTTGAATGTTTGCCTCACAAGTAGTTAGGCACAGACACACATATGTAGAAAATCAGGTTCCTACAGCAGACACTAGAAAGTGGTAGGAAACAAACAGGAACTCACAGTCCCTTTACAAGCATTTTTGCCATTTCATTTCCTCTCAATTTACTAGTCTTGATAATTTCAAAACAAAATAGAAGTTTAAAGGAGCTCTAACAACAACCAGGGGAAAGAATCACATCAGCTTTTTATTGTAGCCCTAGTTCTGTTTCAGTCTCATTTCCTTGCAGCAGATGGCATTCAGGCACACAGACAGGACCACGTTCTGTACATACCTTCCCCACACCCTTTCTTCTTCATCCTCCTGCTCTGCTCATAAGCAAACACCCCATGGCAGCACTACCTTCATCTTTTGCCCAAGTCTTGTTTTGCCTCATCTCAGGAGTTGGGCATTTTTGTCTATCCTGGACGCATGTTTCATTTTGTCTTTTTCATCTTCTGTTTCAATTTTGTTGCTTTTTTTTTGTTTATTCATAAGCTTCCTTCTCTGGATGTCTATTATTGTTAGACAGAAGCTGGCAGGAAGAAAAATCAGAAATAGCAACAGTAAAGAGAGAAAGGTGGAGGAGAGAAGCAGGCACTTGAAAACCTGGCCATTTATACAGCAACATCCCGTGATCTGTGGTTTCTCGGTCTGTCATTTTGGAGTCCTGTCACTGATAGTTTAATGCCATCCTCCACCAGCCATCATCACCCTTCATTGACTTGAATTCATTTGAGGAAGATGATGATGATGAAAAGACAGCCATCCAGAAAGAGGCAGCAAGAATGCTCACACTTAAAGATTTACTTCAAGTGTTCAGTCTTACAGATGAAGCAGATAAGATCTTTCAGAGCTGAATAGCCAGCCTCTGAAAGGCCAGCACCCTTCTAACGGACAGTCCTGATGATTCCAGGCTTGCCTTTATGTCACAAAAACTGTCCCTGTGAATTTAACTGTTGCGTATTTCTTAACCTCCTGCAGGCAATTCCCCTCCATTGCATCAATTCTTGCAGGAAAAAAAAAAAAAAAAAAAGACTTTGTTATCCACCGAACTGCAAACCATTACACTTTTCAGGGACGCATCCTCAACAGATAGCGGGGTATGGCTGTATAAAGTAAAAGACTGTTAAATTAAAAGCAAAACCAATCTAAAGTTAGTAAGTTAAAATCACTGATGAGCTAACAAGTGATGTCTCCATCTTAGCCTCTCCTCTAACCCCACCTCACTAACGCAATAGCAGTTTGTACTGTAAAAACAGAAGGGCACTACTTGGTTTCTTCATTATATATCACAGCGCTCAAATGAACAAGGGCAAGAACATTCCCTGGTTGGAAACATTCTAGGTGAACAGCTAGAAAAAATAAAAACAAAAAAAACCCCTAATGTCACACAAGCACCTGAAAGCTCCATGCATTCCACCACTACCATTTTTGCTGCATTGTTTTATCAGCCTCTTTCCAAATATCAACCAAAAATACTGGTATCGCAGAGACAAAGCATTTGTTTATTAGTATGCTGAAAGCTTCCTTCCCAAGAGCATTACTAAATCCCTTACGAAGTTCTAGCATCTCTCAGGGTAAGCAGTCACATTAAACATAAATGACTCTAATTAAACAGGTTCAAACTTGCCCAGGGTCCCTCAACTTTTCCCTCCAGGAGAAGCTGAGTAATCGACATGAACCATGTGCTTCACAATATCCCTGACCAGCTGCTACCAGTTCACCCACCTTTATGAAATACCTTTTTTATACATACCAGCAATATCCTTTGGTAAAGTCAACTTTTAAAAGGAGCAACGGACAGGAAATCTGGAATTTGGTAGCAATATCTTAAGTCACTTGACTCTATCGAGCATTTAAAAAAAATTTAGCTGCTCGGGTCAGCGCACTTATTCACAACAAATTGCTGCAATGCATAATTGGATTTCGCATGCATGGACTCCTGCTTATACTAAAACAACAGGAACACATGCGCCTGCTGCCTATGGTAGCAGCTCAGTATTATTTAAATCTCCAAAAGCTTATTGAGATAAGTATGTATGCTTTCCAACTGAAAGCCATTTTGCTGCCGATTATTTCAAATGCATTAAATATATCTGTTAAGACGCAAAAGAGGTAAGTGGCAGATTACTTTATAAAGTGTAATGATGGGATCTCATTTAAAATCAAATACATACATATGACTGAAGATTGACTCACACAGGTTTCGTAATATCACAGCTTTGCCTCATCAAAAGGCAGCACATTAAGGTTTGTGCAATAAGAATCAATTTCAACCTACAACAGAGGATTTGTGCACAATTTCCACAGTAATAAATACATAGTAAAAGTGAGGCCTACGGAGAACTTCTGCGTTACAATTCCCTTCACTGTAAATCTGCATTTAGCTAAAGAGTTCTTCTACTGTACATTCATTTTCAACATTTGTGTTGTTATTGAACCTGCGGTTTTACAGCATGCAAATATTTCTCCTCTCTAAGCATTAATAATACATTACATAGATTCTTCTGAGTTTTGCTTACTTGATCTATCGGTAGAATCATCAAACTCAACCAGGAATGAATATCCATTGTTCCAGATGTGAAGACACGTTGTTGGGTCATAGCTGATTTTCAGAGGCTTCAGAAAGGGGTCGTAAACACTGTCTCTCCACTGGATATTGATAGGAGACTGGCGGGTGCCCCCAGGAATTGTAAGCGGACTCTGCCAAAGTGGATGCACTGGAAGATGATGAAGAGAGTCAGGCTCTAATGTACGGTACAGAAGTTCCAACTAAATACTTCAGAACTTTTCGGCAAGAGAAGATGCTTTGGCATATTGGCTCCAAAAGCTAATTCAAGTCAGCTGATGCACAGGAAAGTAAAATAATAATACATTCCAGTTGCATGACTCAGAGCCACACAGGGAAGTGCAGTAATTTGACTTACAACTGTGTTGATACCTTTCTGCAATCGCAAAATGCTCTTCAAAGAAATTCTGTCCCCTTATTTGTCAGGAAATTGTTTTCCTTTTATTGCCAATCGATTTTAAGGTCGCTTTTGTTTTACAAGTTCGCCAGAGTCTCACCACACGACTTCAGATTTCCTTATACACCAGTACCATCAACTGACATCACATTGCACCAGACACAGGATAACTCCCACTACAAAGCAAAAATATTCTCTTGAAGGTGCCAGTCTGTTCCCTATGTGTGCTGAGGGGTTACACCACTGCTAAGGGTGTAGTGCTCCTGAAGCACGCATACCAATATTGACCAAGACTACTTTATGCAGTTGGCACCTACAGCTGATCCCCACACCTGTAAAATCCTAAACTACCAATTTTGGGGGCACCTTGGGCATCTCAAACTTGCACGAGCAGGGCACATGCATGAATACAGTTTCCACAGGATTTTATCCTGCTTAAAAACAGAACTGAGATCTGTGTGGACGGGGAGCACTTGTTCACCTGCTCTGCCCCAACATCGACGACTCACAGACACAGGTTTTTTGTGCCCTGCCCATCCACTGAACCCAAAACTGAGAGGCTCTGAAGCATTGCGTTACTGGCTACTTCATTAGATACGACTTCTTGTGGTCTTTTGCAAGGGGAAAGAAAAAATAAATTAAATATTTTAACAAACCACTCACATGAGCGGTGGCTAAACCACCTTCCCCCTCGGTTTCCTCAGCAAGGGGCAAACTTTATCGGCCTGCGCAAGGTCACCGCACGCAGATAAGGCAGAGCCAGGCGAGCAAAATATTCTCCAAAAACGCCACAACTCTGTTATTTTTCTGCCATTTCCCCATGTTTCAGCGGAGGAACTGTCACGGACAAAGCCAGGCTGAACTTGGCATCCCTGCCTTTTCTACACAAACTTCCGAGGCACCGGCAGCCCACTCAGGAAGGGACGGAGGGACATGGGCACTACCCGGGCCCTGGGTAGGCCGGGGAGGGTGCAGCGCGGTGGGCAGCGGGGCTGCCTCGGGGCGGGGGACGATGAGCCGGGCGGGGAAAGCGAGGGAGGGGGGAGGCTCGGGGCAGTGACCTGCTCTCCTCAGGCGGCGGGAGCTGCTCGCCCCGAGGGGTGAGGGCAGCCCCGGCCTGAGGGAGCCTGTCCCCGGCCGGCCCCCCTGAGGGAAGCGGCTCCCCCCTGAGGGAAGCGGCGCAGGAGGACGGCAGCACTCACGGGCGTCTCGCAGGCGGTAGGAGCAACAGGCGCCCAAGCTGCACCGTCGTGTCCCCCGCCGTGAGGCAGCGACCACCCAAGTCCAGCGCAGCAGCAGCGGCAACATCGCGGAGGAGACCGCGGAGTCGCCGGGCGCCACCGCCCAGCCCGGCACGGCACGGCCCCTTCCGGCACGGCCCCCGGCGGCCACGGCTCCCTCAGGGGAGCGGGCGGTGTCTGCGCCTGAGGCGAGGCGGTGAGGGCGGCCTTTCCTCGGCCGGCAGCTCTTTCTCCGGGCCTAGCTTTTACCAGCGTTTTATCCTGTGGCAACGTTAGAGAAGAAACCACAGTTCCCTATGGGTGCGTGTTCACCATTTCCCACGGTCAGGCTAATCCCTGTGCCTGACTCACACCAAAAATGTGTTTCCTCTCAGGGTGATAGCGTCAGCGCTTGCTTACACACTTTAGGGGATTATAATTTATTCTTGTCTAGTTAGTTTTGCTCAAGTAGGAGGTTTCAGTTTCTCCCAACTGAAGGTGGAGCGTGATCCCTCTCCTGCAGAGAGATGGGTGGCCTTGCCCTGCCCCAAACTGCACACAGAAAAGTTAGGAAAAGTTAACATTATGGCTGCTTTACCCATCTGCATCTGTCCCAAAGGCTGGAGGCCAAAATAGGCCCACCTCTGGATGGTAAAAGGGGCCAGTTTAACTACCATTTGTCTGACGCCACTTGAGGCAGGCCTCGATGAAACTGTGGTTAAAACCTTGGCTACTCCTTGCACTTTTTCTGTGTTACGGCTGCCAGTGAGGAACACAAAGCAAAAAAAGGAAAGCCTGTAGAAAGCTGACAGTGTTGGTGAAAGCGTGGAAATGAAGTGAGTGTCCTCATTTTTGCCGGGTCCGTTGGGCAGCCGGGAGCAGAACACCACACCTCAGCTCCTGGCCTCCATCTTGCCACCTGGTTCGCATCATATTTCTTGGTTACTCTCTTAAAATCATTTTGCGAATCTGCATTTACCTTTTGGGGATTTTTAATCTTGTTAGGGTGAGTACTTTAGAATTTTCATGAGGAACCTGACATAGCATTGAGAATGTTTACCTGAAATGGCAACAAGACTAGATACTCAGCTACAGTCAACAAAGAAGTGTTTGCTCTAATTTACAACATTGTGTAAGAAATTTCCATTACATTTACAGTATAACATATTTAAAGTACTCCTGAGTTGAGTAAGAGGAGGTTGAAATCTGGCAAGTGATTTGCTTTGAGTGGCTACACGGTCAGAAAACGTCATCAGGAGATGTACAAAGACAAACAGCACGTGATCTTAGGATGTTAAACTGGGTTTAAATTTCATTTTACTTCCTCCCTGCCAAGATACGCCTTCTTTAAAGCACAGTCTTTTTTTGTATAATAGGATTCAATTGCAAACATAATGAATTCTTGGATGACTCTCAATGTTTTTCAGGATGGCTAACTTACTATCCTCAACATATAGCTTCCTGTAACTTAAAAAGAAGAGACAGGTACTTGATGAAATTGAAAACAGTTGCTGTCCAGAAACATCATCATTCATTCAGGCATCACAGTTTAATAGCCTATTGATCATGGTTGGGCAACTGTATTTAGCACAGGTCAGATGTGTCTGTTGCTGAAGCTGCTTCTGAGCAACAGGTAGCTCCTGGTCATGAGGACAGCCCGTATGAGCTTCATGCTGAATTGCAGCAGGGAGCTCAGACATAGCTTCAGATATTTTAATATTAAGCATAAACAAGAGATACTGGGTTTTATTCTCATCTACTAACAAAACAAGATTGTCATTCCTTCACGTTCTGTTCTTCTGTGACGTGTCCTCTAAATACAATTGATAATCTTGGGCAGCTTAGAAGTCACATCTGCCAAATTAACTAATGTATGTATGCCCTATATTACAGTGTAGATGCTTACTGTTGCAGAGCATAACCTGGTTTCTGTACAACTATCACTTTTCTGTATGTTAAAAGCAGTTGGAAAAAAAAGCCTCAAACTCTACTGCTTTACACTGTGGCATTAAGATGACCAAGCTTTGTGAAGCTTTTTAGGGATTTGATCCTGCAAGGTTTTGAAAATATGAAGTTTATTATAGAGCTACTAAGCTGAACAGAATGAATCATTTCTTGTGGGTTGAACAGCACAACCAAAGGAAAGTTCTTATGGCGTAGGCTTTTGGAAATGATGGGCTGTTCAGGTGCAAAAATAAAGAAAAATAACTTTGACCTACAACAATTTTGTTTCACTTCTGAATCATTCACAGAATCTGCATCCAGTTTTTACGTGCACATGCTATTTCTTACTGAGCATAAATTTCAGTAAAACTTTAGCATGTAATTAAAAAACCCTTTTATTCTCTAGGGGGTCAAAGAAAACCCTTCAAAGTGTGAGCTTAGTGGCAGTGAGATGGTTTGTTTTGGAAACTGCAGACAGAGAGGCAAAAAGTACCTGTGCAAAAGGAGACATAAGCCCTAAACCTTGTTCCCAGCACTTAGCCAGTGTGGCCAAAATCTTCTTTTCTGGACCATTCCAGAAACAGAGTTTCTCCTTGGCCTGTCCCAGCTAGGAATGGTGGTTTATGCAAGAGAGACGTGGCTCTCATGCAGCAAGCTGGAGACAACAACAGCAGCCAGAATTACAATAACTCTGTTGTTCTTGTGTTTTTCCAAAATTGTTACGTTTCTGGACCATCCGGGCGGTTTCAGCTATGCTCTCCTTTGTTCCTGAACTGAGAGTGGTTTCTGCGTATAGGGAACACAGCAACCAGAAATGTGGCAATTGGCCTACTGGATGAGTTAAAAGTGAGACAGAATCTGTGTGGAAATAGAAACCTCATCTACTAGGTCTGTTTTCAAATGTGCAAAGTTAAAAAAAAAAAAAGTGAGAATTAAGATAGCATGCAGTTTGCACCCTTTGCTTTATGCATGCCTCATATATGATCAGCTCACTGAGGAAGGGTCTAGTCTATTGTTTACCTTTGTTACATGCATATCTGTGGTATTGTCAGAACAGTTATAGTAAATATTGTAATATAACAGGCATGACCAAGATGTGAGTCACTTATGAAGAGAGATCTGCCACAAACAGACCTAATCTGTGCTTGATTTATTTTATTTTTTTAAAACCTTCCAGACAGACACAGCGAAGCTCCGTTTAATTTTATAGTATTTGGAGGCTTCTTGCATTTGCACTGTGTTTTTTTCCTGCCTTTCCCAGGTGAAGCAGATGCATAGAGCCATCCAAATCATCCCAATCTTTTGAATTATTTTCTATAATTAATTGCAGCTGTGGATGCTTTAACAGGTCTGTTTGGAGTAATTGTTAAAAAGTTCATTTAGCATTGATACAAATATCAAAAACTTTGGGGTGGGAGTCAAGATCCAGATGAAAATACAAGTTGTGTATATTACTGGATTACCATAATTTATAACACGATTTCCAAGAAAATATTTTGAAGGCCACAGTTCTATGGTAAAAACCCAAAATAAATTCAGTTAAATGAAAGGATTTACTGCCAATTTACAGTGTTGTAAACTTGATTTAAAGAGACAAAACATTTCAATGTTTCATTTTTAAATTCCCTTTAAGTATCCTGGGGAGGAGAGAGTTCTCACATATGGGTTACAAAATTAGAAGAAAGAGTATGAAAAGTAAATCAGGTGGTTGTCAAGTAAGAATGAGGAATAAAATGACTCAGCTTCAGTGGATTTCAGTCTTTATGGTTTTAATCTCTAAAAAGAAAAAAAAAAAAGTCCTGTTGAATAAAGCACTTTGATTTGTTTACACAGGGACTTTCAAACAAGCTTCACCCAGCTCTGAAGTAAAACAGGGAGGACAGCGTGGTGGGAACAGTTGAGAAACCCCACCCACTTGAAGGAAATAGGGTTTTGTCCTAAGTTGAGCAGGGGTGCTTTCCATAGCAACACATTCTGAATTAGAAAAATAAAAACAAACATCTTACTGAAACTCAGTAAAGAACGATTTTAAACTTTAAAGGACCATGGCTCTGCTTCAGCCACTTGGATTGAATATTACAGAGGAAATCCAAGATACGTTGATTTCTTTGAAGCTTTTTAGTATGAATCAAGATTTTGGAGGATAACAGTGATGGTTGGCTGAGGTCCATTTTGACAAGGTGTTGAAAGTTCTGCTGAATTGATGTCAGATTTGGACCATGATGTAGGCCAGTTTATTGATAAACAGTCCAGTGCTTTTTATCAAACGGATGTAACTGACAGAGTACTCTAAGCTCAACAGGAAAGCAGCAGCAGATTGTGAAATGCTGAGCTTTTCTCTGTTTCCAGAATGTTTGGCTGAGATAGGAGGCTGGATGAGAAGGCAGTGGCTGAGGCTAAGTGCAGATAAGGAGGAGGTAATTCCAGTTGGCAAGGTAAAGCAAACAGAGGCTTTATCTTTTCTGTATAAAAACATTTGCTAAAATTATGCATGCAGCCTTAGTAATTCAGCATGGAAAGGGCTTAGAAGGTATCCCATGGACAACTTGTGTAGTTACTGCAATTGTACGTGCTGTCCTGGAGATGGCACACCTGGATTGTGTGTCATTGCTGTACTTATACAATTCTTCAAAAAAAACTTGAAGGATTCTGCTTTTCTTGTAACTTCTTCTAAAAGGATAAGAAAGAAAAAAGCCATTCAGGTCTGCTCTGGCAGTAATTACTAGGGTGAGGGTATACGCCATAGACTTAAAATCCTTATGAAGAGCATTTCCAGCACTTCCCTCTCTATTGTATTAAAAGGTGTCTGAAACCACTGGCTCCATGTATTGTTACAAGATACCACAGAGCTTAGTACAGACAGCCACTGCGGTAGTCCACGTCACTAGAAATTTTTACATGTATGCCATGATTCTCAGCAATGTTTCTACAGTTCTTTCCCAGTGAAGTGCAGAAAAATACTTTTGTCCTTGTAGGGACACAAGGGGAATCCAGAAAAGGCACTAGAAAGTGTCAGCCTTTGAATTGCTTAACCTATGTCCTTGCAGCAAACGTCTGAGTTAACTTCTAAGTGAAAGCATCACCACCCATCTCGGTGAGAGACTACTTCTGTGTGTGGCAAGGGTGAGGGGAGAAAGATAAGGGATGAAGTTCGGGAAAATGGTGAACTTTACATTGAAGACGTTACCTAAGAGCTCAGTAGTCCAATTTTACCATTTCTTTGATCAAGTTTTTGTCACTGAAGGCACTGTTTGTACTGTCAGCTGTGACTAGTGGAATTTAATTGAATGTGCTTTTTGCTTTGAATGCTTGTTGGGCGCAGGGTCTAGCCACCAGATGGAGGAACCCACAGGCTGGCTTATTCAGAGCTAGTGTCTATTCACTAGCAGCCGAAACCAGCCATTCCAAAGATAGTGTTTTCCTGCATCAGTTTGTTTTGGCATTTCCTGCATGAACGTCATGGAGCAGAGAAAGATTTAGGTAATAAATAGCATCTGTCTTAAATTGAGAAGAGGAATGCGAGTAAAAAGAGATAGATAGTTAAGTTTTAAATTAACTAAATTGTAGTTAATTTAATCAGCAATAGTCTTATGACGCAACAGCCTTGTATGATCTCTTCCTGGAATGTTTGTTACCATGGAGTGAGTTTTGGTTTCTCAGTACAGTTCCCCATGGACAAGTGTCCACAGCAAAACATACGGCATCATTTAGCCCCTTACTGGAAACTGATGGACCACGGGTAACCATAAAATAATGACTTTCTCCATCACATGTGGAGATCGAGACATCTCAGCTTTTCTCCAGTTTACCTTCTTACTCCACTGAACAATTTCAAATAATTTTCCTAGAGTAATACTTTCACTGATGAAACAGAAACTTAACACTTAATTGTAGTATGTTCCATTCCTGAAGTTTTTAATTCTATAGGCCATAAAGTTTTGTGGTATATTAGTAGTGAACAAGCAGAAGAATTAGGAACTGTGTAGAGGGATTCTGTGCCGCTGATTCATGGGTTTCATTACTTTTTTAATGAAGGATGTTGATTTATGTTGTCTGTGTGGCTTCTGAAATTGGAAGTCATTGGACTCGCAATGAATATTCACTTGCAATCTTAGTTTATGTCTTCAAATATAAAAATAATGAATAAATAGTAAAAAATAATGAATAAAAATACAGAATAATGACAGAACTTTTTAGCCACAATTACAGTGGATTCTGTGGATTTCCCCTCTGAAGCAGTAATTCGTATCACTGCACATGATGAGCAGTATTGTATGAGCCCAAGCATTACTCTTACTGGCACAGGTTTTGGGTTTAGCTGTTGAATCTCCAACACTGAAAAAGTTTGCTGATAAATTGCAGATAAAGGAGTAATATAGACATTGCTTGTGACTATTAGAATACGTTCTGTCATATGCACACATCCTTGTGTAGAGTGGGTGTACATACAGTTGTACAGACTAATTAACACACCTAATTAATATGAACTCATTAGAAAAGCTACTATTACATGCACCTGATTAATACGAATTTGTTAGAAAAGCTACTATTTTATAAGGCTGAATCATTGTTTTTCTAAATATTACCGTAGTGCTTTTCTTTGACTAGATGAACAATGTCTTTTTTTGCCTTATTTTAATGGGAAAAAATGAAGTTTCTGAGCATGCTTGTAAAGAAAAAACTGGTAGGGAAGGAAGTAAAAGTTTAAGAGACTTTTCAGCTGTTCTAAGAAAGCTCTATGCAGGTCAGAAAAGAGAAAAACACTGTCATGGATGCATGTGTGATCATTTAAATTTTGCATTAGGAATTAGGCTCTTTCTTGTGGTTGTTTCATTAGTAAAACAATTCAATGCTAATCTTACTAGAATTAGGCATCTTCTATAGATTTAAAAGGCACCTTTGAAAAATGAAGGTGAAGTGCTGTATTAACAAGGTATGCTGCTAGATTGAAGTACACATTCTGTTTTTCTGATGTGCTGAGTGACAGGGAAGCTTGCATGCTATGTATTACATAAAGCTTCCCTGTCTAGGAATATACACAACACAGTGCACATTGAACTTGGCAGCTAATCTACCAGGTTTTCTGAAATGCTAGTCACTCGGTGGCAGAAAGTATTTTGGCGTCATCTTCAAAAATGCATTTACAAGTGTAGAGCTATTAAACACTGAAAGTTACTGAATATTTCTTCTAGCTTTCAATATAAACAAAGCCTTGTGCTTGTCTCCGTTCTGCTTTGTTTTATATCTGTCACAAAATCATCTATTTTCTCATCAGTTAAGTAAATACAAAATTTGTCATTTGATAATTTAAATAGAAGGGAATCACATCTCAATAGTCAAGGAGAGATCTGGCTGTTCTTTGGGAAAAGTTAGTAAGCTGAATACATTTACAGAGACAAAAATAGGAACCAAAAGGATGTACTAGATGTAAAAAATTACTTTTTACTATTGCTCCAGCTGACATTATCAGCACATAAGTGAGTACACAGTATCTGCACACACACGCAAACTCTGGCTGGCCTCATCTTATCTGTAGGTAAGTTAATCGGTATTTTAAATAACTAAATCTTTGACATCTTCCAGTAGTATCCTGCATCTCAGGAAGTGATTCATTGTAGTTCTCCTATACACCACATTTGGAGGATTTTGTGGTTTGTACTTCTATTAGGCCTCATTTTCAAAATTAAACATTGTAGTGTCTATTAAATTCAAAGTCACTCAGAATCAATTTGTGCTAAATGTGCTTTGAATTACACTTATAAATACAGTTTTCATTAAAACCAATCAAAACCTTGCAGGACAAAGTTAAAAATTAATTGTTGTATAGTCCGTTTCTTCATTGTAGTTACAAGTGAAAATCACAGAACCCAATAACATTGACACAGCAGAAATAACAAAAAGAACAATGTTTTAATCCTGCACACGGAGATAAATCATGCAATTCAGTAAGGTATTTCCATCTCTAGTTTCTCTCATTCCCTTCACTCTTTTTTCTTTAATCTTTCAGTCACATTCTCAAATTTCTCTTTTTGGTTGGCTGACAAATAAGAAAGAAGAGCAACACTTAACTACATTTGTTGCCTTTGTACCTCTGCATCTCTCTTATGCAGGTATCCAGTACTATTTTGATAAAACAAAATACACTTACATGCATCATTCCTGTTTTTACGAGTGCAGGCGGCCAGGCTGCAGAGTTGTGCTGGCACTGCTAGTGGACTCCAGATAGTTTTCAGCTGCTTGTATAAATGCACCAGGGTATTTGCCTTCACACTATTCATTGCTGTCACCTTGGCACTTAAAAATCTTCGGTTTGTCAAACAGCCAGAGGAGCTTTCCAGAGTCTAGAGAACTATCAACACAAAGTGGAGGAAGAAAACCCTGTAGATACACAGCTTCAAGATAACTGAGGGGTCTCCAGACCTATTTATAAAAAATTTTAAGAGCACCCTTTCCTGATTGGAGAGGTGGAGCTAACCAAGTAGTTAATTTTCAACTTGTCCCTGGACTGGCTTCTTCGTTGGCTCTACATTTTGTTGGAGGGCTGACTAGTTGATGATTATTCTACACGGGCTTTCCATGTTCTTTCTCATCTGGCTCCAGGAACACCGCAGGGTTACAGAAACCACTCCTTTGTATGCAAGGAGAGGTTTCTTATCATTTCTTCATGCATACATGCTTTGAATTTGAATAGTTGTATATTTGAATACTGATAGCTAAGAATTGCTGTCATTAATAGCTGCAATTCTGAGGACTGATGACTGCTCAAACTGAGGAATTCACAGAAATCTAGTCGATATACAAGGCTTGCCCAGGAGAACGGGAAGGGGAACAGCCTCCTGCAGAAGAGTATTTTAGCTCCGAGCACATAATACAGTACCATTGCAGCCTCAAGGTGAGGAATTTGTTCTTCTGAACTATCGGATGTCCCAAAAGAGGGATAATTGTGTATAGACTAGAAATAGAAACAGACATAAGGAACCATCATTGCTCCTGCCACTCACACACCACTTTGATCCAGCTGAAGTGATTTTTTTTTTCCAGTGGGGAAAACAGATTTAGATGTTTTCCTGACCTATGTTTCTTAGGGAGGAAAGCATGAAGAATGTTACTGTCTTATTATTTCCACATGCAGTTCCAATAACTTTGTTATCTTTTGTGAAAGATCTGTATAGAAAGCCCATCCTTTCATTTTCTTTGGGATGTTTGCTCTTCCTCCCATAGCTGCAATCCGTGTAAATGGCACAGAGACAAGTAGCTTCTGAGTTAGAGCTGTAGTTTCCCAGGCCAACTACAGAAGCACGGGCAAGCAATTCATTCGCTAAAGGCTTCTCATAATGTTACAGATTATAATAGGCCAAACGGGAATGAAGATGGAGGGCCATTAGGAAAGGGTGCCTGGGCATGTCAGGGAGCAGCAAGGGCCAGCTGCTCTCCAAGGACAGGGGAGTGGGGAGCCAAGGATGACCCCAGCACGGGCAGCGCCCTCACCAGCCCGCTGCCACCCCACAGAGGCTGAGCACAGCAGGCAGAGATGGCAAAAGGGTCCACTGACAGTCTCAAACGCTGCAAGTAACAAACCAGGTCCAAGGTCCAACCAGAGAGCCCAGACAGGAGCAAAAGGAGATAGGGCCAAAGACAAGCAACAACAAGGGTCCAAAGTCCTTCCTAGAGACAGGGCTAAAGACGAACCTGAAGACAAGTGCCCTAACAACAGAGCTTAGGGGCCCAGGCTTGGGCTTAAGTGGGCTCCCGGCCTGTGGGCAGGGCTGTGGGTGGAGGCTGCAGGTAAGGCTTGTCAGGGCCATTAAGGCTTATTAGTGCCCTCAGGGTCATGACAGCACAAAAGTATTGTGGGGCCTTTAATAATTCTCATGTAAGTATTTGCAAAATCCATGTGATTATTTACCTCCATTAAGTACATAGGAGGGCATGTTTTGAAAGCTACAGAATCTATCAACGACAGAATCAGCATAAATCATAAGACTATTAACATTCTGCCATTAAAAATTTGCCATTATAAACTACTCCTTTCTTAATCCATAAAATTACCTATGAAATATTTTTCAATAGTTTGTTTTTTTTTTTTAACTTAACAAATTGTGGTGTTTTGAATTAGAAACTTATTTGCTTGGCGATATTTTCATTAAACATATCTCTTCATCTTATCACACAGGGTGTAAGTGCAAGGCTCAGGCTCAGGGAATCCTCTTTAGTATCCTAAAGTGGCAAGCTTATCTGTGCTATTTACTATTCCAAAACCTGCTATTTAGGAGAGTCTTTCTTAATGCTTGTCATTTATTACCTCAGCTGCCTGCTTCAGAGTATCTAAGAGTAAGCCATTGTCAGCTAGGGGTTCTGCCTGAAGAACTGCAAAATCAAACTTCTGTCGCTGCTCATAATTGTGGGTAATTACATATGTGGAGTGTGACTGTATACAATGGAAATGTGTTTACTTTGTCTTCACAGAAACTAGAGAAGTAAAAATCTAGAAATTTCTTGCTGTCACTACCCATCTGACTTTTGCTGTGAGTGCCTCCGGACTAGACAGAGAAGATCAATATTTGTTTTCTTTCTGATGCTTACTAGAGGGTTGCCAGTACTTACATTCTGGTTAACTTCAAATGAATGCTGTTACTTGCAGAGAGAAAATTACGTCCTTGATTTAGTGTTTCAAGAAATCTGATTCTCCTGGCATCATGCTTGCAAGGGTGTTCCTGTCCTAATATTGTCTCAGTTGCAACATTGGCAAGTCAAACCCAACAATTCAGAAAAAATACAGTCTTACAGTTTTACTGTAATTAAAAAGATACAAGGAAAGTGATTTCATAATTAACATTTTCCTCACCTAGTTATTGTTGTATAACAGCTGAGAGGATGATCAGTCAAGTAGTGGGAAGCTGCCTGGGATGGCATTGCTGCTGAGGAGTCCGTGTGAAACCTCTGTGGAGTAGCTAAAAATGTCACCTAGGGCCGCTTTCACAAAGCAGTCAAGTCATTGCTGGGTGGGCTTTAACACTCATTTCTGTGGATTGGCTCACACCTCCCATGGGTTTCATATTACTTCAGCCTAAGGGAAGCTTTTCTTTGATGTCCAGGTTTTGCTAGGACTTTTAGTAATGCGACGGAGCTCACCAGCCTGCTAACCACCTCTATTCCCTCCAGTTTTTCATTCTCTCTCTTGTATTAGGGGTCCCCAAACCGGACAGAGTATTCCAGATGTGTCCTCACAAGTGCTGAGTAGTGGGGAGTAGTCACTTGATGTGCTGGCCATGCTCTGTCTAATATAGCCTGCTATGCCATTAACCTTCATCACTGCAAGGGTGCATTGCTGATACACGTTCAACTTGTCCTCCAGGATCTGCAGTGCTTTTCTCCAGAGCTTTTCACCCTAGCAGTCAGTCCCCAGGTTGTACCAAAGCATGGGATTATACCATCCCAAGTGCAGGACTTGGCATTTGCCTTTGGAAGATGCACTGCATGAGCAGTCAGGACCGCTCCGAATGGTAGCCCTACCATCCTGCGTATGACAAATGTAGTGTAACATGGAAGCTTGCTGAGGGGACATTCTGTCACTCTGGCTACTGATGAAGATGTACACTTAGTTTATTTTACCTATATGCACCCGAAAAAATGGGGTTACATTGCAAATAATTTTGAACCTGTGTCTAAATGGATGCAGGTCCAGAACTAGGAGACGGTCAAATTCTGCTTAGAGTAATAGCATTAATGATACATTGATGCTATGTAACATTTTGTATCTGGATTTCTGAAAAAAATATATGAAGGTGGGGACTACACACTGAATGAAAAAGCAGTTCTCAGGCAACCCTCAGTCTGAAGAAAGGATGAAATCCTCTAAAATCAGTAAGTCTGATGAGCTCCCTTTCAGGCTTTTCATAATCCCAGTGGATTAAAAAAGACCGATGATGATAATGCTACTTGACCAAGTAAACATGGTCTGTGGCAAACCTGAACAAAGCTGGGCAAACTAGCAAATACTGGGCAAAGCTATCAGCTGTGTAACAGAGGTAAAAGGGCAGCAGAAACAGCTGTGAGCGTGATCCTGGGAAGATCACAGTTGGGCAAAGTGCAAATACAGAGCTTGTTAGAATGGCAGATTTCTGAGAAGGGGAATAGCCTCCTATCATTTTTTTTTCCATGATGTATACAGGGAGATGGAACAGTATGTAAATAGATAAGAGAACACTGAGATCGTGCCTGACCCTTCTCACCTTATTTCTCAGACTGGCAAAAATGACCTTACAAGACCATGAACTTTGACCAGCTAGATGACTAAATGTGTAACGATGTTTTTCTCTCTGCTGTGAGAATTCAGGGCCTTTTCTTCCATCCTCATTCAGGAAAATTACGATTATCTTCATTGAATGAAATGGAGTTCACTCAGCATAAACCAGAAGTGAGATCAGAGTTAGAACAGAAAATGTCTGTCTTGCCCTAAGTCACAGAGCTAGCTGAAGTAGGTGCAGGAGCAAAACCCACTTGATCCTGACCTGTTTTCTGTAATAAAATCAAAGAACAATTCTGAGAGAACTGGAAATGGACATGGTGTCTGAAAAGTAAATGATGAGGAAGTATGTGCTTGGAGGAGGAAAACTGACAACAGATTTCAACAGCAGAGAAGGTTTCTATTGATAAAAGGAGAAATGCTACAGCAAGTTTACAAATAGCATATTATCTTTGTTTCAAAAATGTGTTTTATATAACTTCTAATTAAGCATCACTATGTCACAAGATAGTGCATGCTATGTTCACAAGGATGTGTTTGTGTCCCTCTGCAGTTATGAGAGTTAGTATATAGAAAAAGAATAAAGTAGCTCAAACAGAAACTGAATAAACAGGGGAACTTCAAGTACTCTTTTTGTTTTTAATAGCATAGGATGTGATCTCACAGGAAAGAAAATTATTCCTACAGAGTTCTTACGGCAAATACTCTGGAGTTACTTCTGTGCCCTGATCACATCTTCTGTGTTCTTCATGCCTTTGTTTCTATATTCTCATGCTCAGCAGTGAGTATAATTATGAATGCCTGTCACTTGTTTAAACAAATGCTTTGTTTGGCAACCTTTGTTTTCCTGCTGCTGATGCAGCTGCAAAATTGTGTGCACAGTGTGTTAATTTTTTACCTTTGATGCTATGGTAAGTTTTTTTTTCCTAACAAAAAAAAGGAAACCAATGAATGAGATACCAATCTCTTTTGATCCACACAAAACATGTGAAAGCAGCAACTTCCTTAGGAAACAATAGTAAATGAATGCTGATACAACGGTAAAATAAGCTAGATATTTCCTGGAACCAAATGATTCTTCATAACATGACAGAGAAAAGTTAGCACATACATAAAATGCAAAAGAGAGAGAGAGACTAAAAAAAGAAGATCAAAAAGGTGAGGAAATAAAACAACAAATAAATATCTTGTTATTTTATTTGGGACAACAGACTAACAGGGCAACAGGATGTATTTTCTTCTATAAAATTAAAAAATGAAATTGATATACTAGCACCCTGAAGTTCTTATTCATTTTTACAAGGGGGAAGGAAAATAAGAATGGATTTGGTGTAGGCACTTGAGCAAGTTACCATGGTTTAAATCAGAGTATAACTTACAGTGTAGCAGCTTCTTCCTGGTGCTGGCTCATGGGCAGTCTCTTATCCCATGGTAACGTGAAGCCTTCATTCACTAGAGGGGGACTTACACTGCATTTCATTACATTATTGCACAAATATTCAGGTGAGCACATTTTTGAAAACTCATAAAGCTTAAGAGATTGTGAAGCACAGGAAACAATTATCCTTGGGTAAGTCATTCATGTGTTGGTACTGTAAGTTAAAGACTAAAAACCAAATTTGGGCCTTCTGATTTAAGCACAAAGGAGGTCTCCGCTGTTAGGTTGTGAACAGAAGGATCCTCTTTCTTCTGCTGTTTATCAATGTTTTCTGTCATACTTTATGCTGTGTGACGAGTATGTCGTATCTGGCTGTGTCAGTCTCAAGGGGAACAAGGGGTAGGCTGTGATAGCAGAGTCTCTTCATGATTTATTGGTGTAATTCAAAATTTTAAAAGTAAACACCCCCTGCTTTGCAAGAAATGATAGGGGAAAAAATCTAAAATATTATCTCTGGTAAAGAGGGGAAAAAACCCTACAAGAGGTAAGTTAATTGTATATTCCAGATTGCTGTAATGATCAGAGCGGACTGACTCGCTAGCAGAAGGTAGTGCTGCAGCCTTTCTTAGTGATAAATTGCTCTATTATTTTTTTATTATGTTGCTATCTCTGATCAAAGATGTAAACATCAGTTGGATCCTGCCAGTATTTCCTGCAGTTAATTTGATGACTATAGGTGAATAGTATAATTGGTTTATGACAATGAAAGTTTTTCTGTTTTGTGTTGTTTTAGCTGAGAAATGATTTCCTGACTATACAGAGAGGAGCGGGATCTCACATCCTCAGCAGAACGTGAATTAATAATCTCTGGGAGAGGATGTGCTGATGAGAAAACAGAACAGCTTTTACATCGGATTTGGTTTATGATGGCAAAGGCTTGTACTAGCAACTTTCCACAGCAGGTAGTACACTGATATTTATATCACTGTTTTTCTAGCTGGGACTTGGCAATCGCTTGAGTGCAGCAGAAACTGTTTGGCAAATCTGTTGCAGGGCAAATCTGTGCAGCAAAGCGTGAAATAATCCTGTGTGAAAAGTCAGTTTATAAGTCGTTTAACCTTTGAACTTCCTAATCTGCTTGTGAAGGAAGAGAACACAATAAATAAATCAACAGACTCAGCTGAACAGTTACAAATCTGGAAGCAGAAGGAAGGGTTTTCCTAACACACCAGTTGTTAATTCCCAGGCTCATGACAACTCTTTAATACTGCAAACACCAGCTTGAGAAGTCACTACCAGCACTTTCGAAGAAAGGCACGGTGCACGTGCCTCTGTCAGCATAAGTTTCCCTGCCTGAAACACGAAACCCCGCGAGTCCTGTTCTCTGAGTCCGTAACTTCCAGACAGATGAGCTGGAGGAATTGCTGGTCCCCTGGGGTCTGAAACACTTTAGAAACTGGAGCTTTTGTGACATGCACCGTTTAATTTCATACAGCTACAGAAGTCCTGCAGCGGACACCTTGAGTTTGAACATGACAAAGCCACAGTGCCTGAGAACAGCATTTCAAACACTACGCCAACAGCCACGGCAACAGCTCCATTTAGCCATCGGTCTGTAGATGTCAGGGTAGCCAATTACAGCTGAACCAGAGTGGATTCAATTGCATGTCGTGACACTGCAGAACTGAATTAAGCATCTCATTTAAGACGTATTTTTGTGCAGAAGTCTGAAAGTCCGCTGGCTGTGCTGAAGCTGAAAAATGAAGTATGATGATGGTCTTGTTTGGGCAACACTGTGATATATAAGGATATAGTAAAATAACCTAATATTTGTTTTCTTTCAGAGCTACTTCCATACTTCCTCCGTGCTTCCTTTTTGTGCTTCTGCCTATTTTTGTCATTCCCAAAAGGTTAACAGAAGGTTTTCCACCTTCGCCCAGTCATTCTGTTCTCACACCAAATGCAGGAACGAAGCAACAGAAGAATCAGTCTGATGAGCTAATTTAGCAAATTCCCACTTGCTGCCTGTTCTTCAGCTGTGTTCTCAGCATGGTGACATTTTTCTCCTTAATACGACAGCTCACATTCAGATCATCCTATTTCAGCAATGCAAGCGCTCAGGAGCCATTTGAGCAGGGAGAAATTTAATGGAAGGACCAGAGAAGGGAGTAGGAAAAGGGAACGCGTCAGTGCGTGAATGGCTCAGTGCAGGCAGCTCTCGAGGTGCAGATATATGTTTAATCTGCTTGCTGACAACTCCGCTGACCAAATCCTGTGGCTACGTCGCCTGGCAGGTCTGGAAACGCTTAAAAAAAAAAAAAAAAGCGACGTGACACTGGAGTTTGCAGTAGCCCCGAGACGCTGTCGGAGGAGGAATCGCAGAGCTGTGGTCGCAGGCTGCGGGACACCACCGCACAAACCATATGGCGGCCTTATCCGAAATGCTGGCAGGTCCGTCACCGTCCTGAGGCGCACGGCAAGACCCTGTTGTGGCATCCCGGTCCGAGCAAGAGGGTTCTGTGGAGCCTTCGGGGTTGTGGCAGGGGTGGGTGTGCGCCTCAGGGCGAACAGGGGAGAGAGGGGGGACATGGCGTGGATGCGTGTGGGTGCAGTGCGTGTGTGTGGGGATGGCGTTGTGAGTGTGGGGGTGCCGCCTCTGGTGCGTGTGGTGCGGACTACAATTCCCGGCATGCACTGCCCCGGGCGCGTGTACTACAGGTCCCGGCCTGCTCAGCGGGGGCGGCAACGAAGAGCCGACGCGCTGCCCTCTGGGAATTGTAGTCTCCCCCGGCGGCGCGGCGGTGAAGGGCGGCCGCGAGGCCGCGCCCTCCGTGCGCCTGCGCGGGCGCTCGGGGCGGGCGGGGGCCGAGCGGGCGCAGCGCGGCGGCGCCTGCGCGCTGAGGAGAGGGAGATCTCTCGCGAGGAAGGACGCCATTATCGCAGCCGCTCGACAAACACCACGAGAATTCGGCACCGCACACGGTAACCGCGGCGCCCCGCGGCCGGACGGCTGGGGCTGAGCTCCCGGGGGGCCCGATGCCGGGCGTATAGCCCCGGCCCTCACAGCCCTCCCGCTCCTCACAGCGCCGTCCGAGCACCCGGGCCGCGAGGCGGCGGCTCCGGGGAGGGGCCGAGGCGGGGGGGGGGGCCGCGGGCCCCCGCCCCCTCACCCGGACGGAGCGGGGGGGGGGGGGCGACCGGGGGACTCGCCTCCTCCCGCCGCGGGACGCCGGAGCTAGGCCCTCCGCGGGGGGGGGGGGGGCTGCTCTTCATCGCCTCCCTCCCCGCCTGCCTTCTCCGCGTTCGGGCCTGGGGAGGGGTGTCACCCCTTGCCGGGGCTCCTCAGTGCTGGCCCCTTCTCTTGCTCCCGCTGCGGGGGGCCGCTGGTCACCCCTGCGGGGCGTGCGGCGTTTGAGGTGGAGGGTCTGGTCTGTCCCTCTCCCGGCAGCGTCCCCGAAGACAGTGCCCTCTTTCCCCCCGCCCCCCACCTCCCCGAGGCTTGTGTTTTCCCGTTTTGAAGGACGGGGCAGGTTTGAGCCTTCTCTCTCTCGGGTCGCGCACACGCTGCACTGCAGGCACGATTTTGGGAAGGGGTATCGCTGAGCGCACTCGCTCCCTCCCTCCCTGTCGTAGGAGAGTGTAAATAACTGGTGACACTGCTACTGCCTCTTCCTTTTCCCTCTGCTGCTTGCAGGTAGCGGTAATGGAAAGGGGCTGCTGCTTCTCACTAGTGGGGGGGGGAAAGCAGCCTCCCGAGGTGCTGTTTTGCGTGTGTGGTCATGTAGTCAGAGTAAGGGTTTTTTGCACCCATACTGGGGTTGGTATTTTCTAGTATCTTCATATTAGTGATCTGTTTGACAACACACTCGGTCTTCCCTTTTTCCTTATTTGCAATTCAAGTGTTGCTTTTTTTTGTTGTTTTTAAAGTCCTTCTACAGTGGGAAGTTGTGTACTTAACCAAATATAGTAATTTTATCCTGCTATGGGACATATAGTTTATGTATCAGTTTATTTTTAGAGCTCTCAAGGGAAGATTTTTTTTTTTTTTTAAAGTAAACGAGTTTGGAGGGGTATTAGCAACTGAGTGATTGCTTCAGTGGAAGCAGCTTTCAAATAGTTTTAAAATGATAGTTTGGAATGTTTTTTGCTACTTTTTTTGCCTTCTTTGTGAGGTTACCTTAGGTGTAGTACCCTGTTGATGTCAGGCTTTCAACAAGCAAACATAAAATTTGTAGAATTTTGAGTACTCAAGCAAGATCTTAAAGCAGCAAACAAAAAACCAAACAAAAAATGCCTTTGTCTTAATCATTTCATAGCAGTGCCTCTTGAAATAATGGATTTTCTCTGTTAGAAAGTATTAATATATGTTTAAAATGGATGTCTATAGAAATTGACCAGAATAACAAAAATTTGATTCTGAAACTGTATGAGCCTTATTCTGTACATTAAATGACATCTTGGCAGTAGTTCAGTTTTCAGTAATACATGAAAAGATGTTACGAAGAAAGACTAGTTAATTTATTGAAGAGAATAAAAAGATTGAGTTTGGATTTGGGAAACATTCCGTCTCCTTCAGAGGATGAAAATATTTTGTAACTTTTGTTTTGTAATTTATTATCTGTTTTACAACAACAGTAACTGGCTTTAATATCTTAATTATCCAGCCGTGTTTAAGTTGTGTGGTTACAGGACAAGATTTAAATTTTAAGGTTCTTCTAAAGGAGGAATTGATTAATTACATTCAGAGTAATTGAATAATAACATTAAGAGTATGGTAGCAATATAGTGAGCGCTAATTATCAATGTTCACAGTTGAAAGGGTTCCATCAGCACATGTTCTGCTAAACATGTTTGAAAAAGGCTTGTTTCCTGCCCGTGCTGTTTTTAACGCAGTACAACATACTTGTTCTATACTGGTTTGGACTGATGATGTGAAGAAAGATGAGCTTGTAGTCGTAGCTCCATGTAACCAGAAGTGCTACTTACGGGTTTACCTTGATTTTGCAAGGAGTAGTGCTGTGCTGTGGGATTCAGACCCACATTAATTACAGTAATATGCCTGCATTTGCAACGACTTGAGGTTGTCTCTGGTCTTTATCTTGAGCTTTTCCCTAAACTTGTAAAGCATCGTTTGTGCAGGAAGAATACATGCCTTTATTTTATCAGAACTTGAATGTCTTCATGTCTTTCACTGAAGAATGCCTTGAATTGAAATTGCTATGATGCTCCTTAGAAAGTAAGGACTCTCAGTACATTCATTTTGAAAGGAAGAGGTGGGTATTTCTCTTTGTGCACAGAAGCTCTTGTCCCAGAGATCTGCAGAAACTGTTTCTGTCAATTGAGCAGAAGAGCAAGAGCTACTTGTAGGAGGAGACAATGCAAAGCTAATGATTAGAATTAGAAAAACAAAATGTCTATGTATACTAAACTTTGCCAATAAAATTTTTTTCACAGATTTGATTTCCTTTAGTTTGAAACTTAATATTCAGTTGTTAACTACTGAAGTAATTTTACTTGTTTTCTGTTTTTTACGTACTCATTAAAAGGCTAAATCATAATCTTTTTTTCCAAGTAAAAATAAAAAGAATAAAATGTCTTTAAAGTCATGTCAAACACTTGTTTCCTTGCAGTTTGAGGTTTTTAAAGCTACTGTTAAGCGCTTAGCTTTGCCTACCACTTGTTAGACTTCATGTTAAGACGTTAAGCAAAAGTGCACGAAAGGATTAACTTCATAAAATCCTTTGCATTTGGGACTTTAAATAAAATAATTTGTAATGTTGTCTGTTGAACAAAATTATTTTATCTTGCTTCCTGTTTGTAAAACCCCGACTTAGACCACTTAAGGGAAAAATACATTAAGTTCAAATTTTCTTCTGAAAATTGGAGCACCTGTATTTTATGATGAAAAAAGAATGCATCTCTCCTATCCAGGGAGTGAGTTCATAGCAACTGTAGAGTTAAACACCCCTTCCTTCCTTGCTCCTTAGACACAAATGTGTCTGTTACATGTACCAACTTACCTCTCTTTAACATCCTATGAATATATAGTCGTGCAAGTTTAAAGCTGGAGTTACTTTTTTTGTTTTTCCTAGAGGAGGGAGGGGGAATGGCAAAACAGGATCAGACTGTACTAATGAAAGTATTTCAGAATGTGAAGAACTACTTGCTCTACGTTTTTCTACTGACATGGTGCTCTTCAGTTTATTTTCATAAGTATTTCTGCTAAGAATTTAAAAATACTAGTAGTATCCCTGTGTTTTAAAACAGTGCTAAGGTCTGTTTCACCAGCTTGAATGTTTCCTTTTTCTAGATAGCTACAGAAGGTAAATCTATTAGAAGACTTTTCAGTAAGCAGATTACTTGTGTATTTTATGTTGGCCGTCATGCTTTTTGATAGTAGAAGCCTGTGCCAACATTGGGGGTCTGTCCTTGTCCCCCCTGGAATTGCTAGATCAGAAAGTTTTTCCAGCGTATAGAAGATTAGCAGTGCACATACTAGGAAAAATATAAAATAAGAAAATATATATTATTCCCTTTTGTTGTCAGAGATTCTGCTTTAGGTAAGCTGAACACACAAGAAGAAAGCATTTTGCACAAATTTCCCTTCAGCTTGAGTCAGGTGCTTGTCATAGTGCATAGTGGTCCTGGGGTGTCTGCTGTGTTTAGATTGAACAACTTTCCAAGGCAAAGCCTCTAAGGGGTATAGCAAAGCCTCTTTCCTGCGAAGAGGCAATTAAACTGGAAGGTTACAGTATTAGAAAGTCTTAATTCTTTCTGCCAATGAAAAACGTGCACTAAGCCAGGATGTCTTACAACGCACACCGAAGGAGGTCAGGTTCAGATATATGTCTTATTCCCACACCCTGCCTCCGCATTTATTTTTTGTTTCTGTAGAAGAGCTAGTTTTAACGTGGTGAAGGAATATGATGGTCAGAGGAAAACAGATTCTGGCATAGTGTCCGTGCTCCGCTACACAGACCTGACAAATGATGTATTGTGGGAGAGCGCCCCAGGACATCCACACAGTATCTTGGAGCTGGGGAGAGTAGCAGATTTGGATGTAGAAAGTTGAGCCAGATGGAAGTGGCTTCTCAGCAGCGCTGTTTTGTTGCAAACCAGCATGGGGCAAGATGTTTTCCTCGGCAGTCTCTTCTGGTTGGGATTACGCTGATGGGGATTTTCATCACGCAGTTCTAGTCCTAGCGTAGCGTGTTGTTGGTAATGGGATGTAGTCATGACGTCGGAGCTGTGCTTGTGTTTCTCGGGGTGTGCATGGCTCAGGAGTACAGCTCCAAGATGCAGGGCTTAGTTACTGTTGCTTTCATTTTTATCCAGACAGTGACAGGTCATTTCTGCAGTGTGTCTGCTTCCAGAAACACATACAAGCAGTTTTCTGCACTAACTAAAGTTTCTAAATGATCTTTTACTTGGCTTTAAGTAGCGAACTTTCTGATTCTTTATGATTGAAAAATATGGATGTTGTTAAAACTCGGAGAGATCTGTGTCAGAGCCAGTTTTTAATTTGATCAAAGATGTACATACTTATATCTGCCTACTGCTGTGATTTCAGTTTGAAACATACTCTGAATTTAGTGGTAACTTTAACTCTTTAGAGCAAATAATAGTCTCCAACCTAAATCTGATGTTTATGAAAGTGAATAATTAGATATTTTTTATTAATTAAAAAGTCCAGTTCTATCTACCATAACTTGAAGAATTCATTTTTTTCACTTCTAATGCTTTTTTCTCAGAAAGCATGAGATTGCATTGTGTTATGTGTTTTCCCACATTTTGGATAATTTCTAATAAAACAAAGACAAAACTCATTTAACACCCACCTCCCCACCCCCCAGTTATCATACACTTATTAGCAACATACTTAAAAGTAATAATTTTCTGTTTACACTAAGTTGCAGTGTTTGGTCTGTGAAGTGAAGTAATATTTGCTTTGGCAGAGTTATTAATACAAGACGTGGTTTAGGAATTCAGTAGTTCAATCCTTCGGACAGAAGTCTTATCCAGGTTGGTTTTTTTCTATCGTTGCTAGCTTATTCTTCACTCAGCCTTTCTTCTAGGTCTCTTTATAAAGCTGGATTAAATGCTGTTGGAAGGTTTGAAGAATCATGGGCTCTTCTGGTAACGTAACTGTTGGCACGTGGTCATTGATGCCAAAATTGGTGATAAGCCTTCCTGTGGAGCCAGCGAGTCTCACGGCATGATGGTGTGCCTTTTCCCACCAAGGCAGAGCCCAGCCCCACCGAAGCTTCGTGATTGTGAGGGCTTCTGAAAGAGGGAATCTTCATGGAAAATTTAATCTACTCTAAAATTTGTTCTTTGGTAAACATTTCTTATTAAATAATTGCATTGAGCTCATGGCCTTGCCATTTCAGTGGTCGTTTAAAGTACCGTCTGTGATACTATTCATTAAGCTGTTTTCTTGAATGCAGAGAGTTATTATTTTTTTTTATGAGGGGAAAAAAATTAGTTTGTGATACTGAAATGATTGGACAACATAATGAAAAACTGGGCTTTCCGAGGTATGAGTTGAAAACTATGCTAATTTCCTTAAAATCTCTTTATTTCCCATCTTTTGATCTTGACTGTATACTTTCAGTCTTCCAAAAGGGAAAACAACCTAAAATAATATAGATTGCATAGATTTTCGCAAATATCAAATGGTTGCACAGTAAAATAGAATTAAAGCATTAAGCAGGAAGGAAACTTATGGGATAGCTACTTAATATTGAAATAGTTAATGAAGCTATGTTAGAGATGTGTGCAAATGCTTTTATCAGGTATAAATTATTATGTAGGTGGTCAGTATTCAGCAGCTGTCATTTATTCAGCAAGTTTTAGCGAGTGTTTTAATATTAAAACTTTTTTTCACCTCCTTCTCTCTCCCAGTAGCATCTGACAGTTTTTTAGAACTGTTATTTTTAGTTGCAACCCTTTTGTTATGCTATTTATTTCCCACTTTCCAAAGGGGATTCAAATATTGACTAAATAGCTGGTATCTAGATCTGTTACTCTTCTCATACATGTATTCCTTAAAAAATCCTTTTGAGTTGAACCAGTAGTTGTACAGAAAGTATCTCAAAGACTTTCTGACCAGCACGCAGTATTGTTAGCTAGAAGGCAGCTACAAATGTGTCATGTGCAGTCTTAAAGAAATTTCCAGCTTTTTGGCGTCCACTTCATATGGGAAATTTGAAATAATTTTGAGAAATTTTAACTCTATGCCATTGAGATTTCAAAATGTTTTAATATCAGTACACCCCCCCCCCCCCCCCATTTAAATAATGAAACTGAAATTTGATAGAAATTGTATTCTCCAAAGTCTTCTGTCACGTGCAAGTTTAGGGTCAAAGATCTGGTGATAAACCTTGTTTCAGTCGACACATCCTTGCTGGGGGAAAATGTGCTCCTTGATGCTTCATGGAGTGACTTTGTTTCATGAGCATAGTGCAGATCCCTCTGCTGCGAAGGAGGCTCATCTGAAAAAGACTACGTTCCGATGCCTGCAAAAGATGTTTGTGCTGCTTGTGCCCTTCCTCCAAGAGTTGGATTCCTGGGACTGGAAGAAGACTCCACAGCTTTTCTCAGTCAGCTTCTCAGCTACCTCTGCAGATCTTTTGAATAGCAGTGGTGAAGCTCGTTTGCCGTGTTACTTTGTCCTGCCGCTTGTGAAAATTACAGCGTGGTGCAAGAACTTTGGGTGATACCTGCTCTGAGTTAGTACTAAGTTGATTTCGTAGCTGATCATAGTTCAGCTACCGGTGTTTTCTGGAGTATTGGCTTTCCAATGAAAGTTCCCTTCTTCCTTCCCCCACCTCAGCTCTTAATCACTTCTTCGTAAAGGCCCTGTGAGATGTTTAAAAATCACTGTTGTTTCCTCCCTGAGTTTCCCCTGCAGGAGGAATGATACCAACTCTTTTAAAATAACACCTTTTATTCAGGAGCCAGGCAGATACTGCACCTTGGTTTTTTGGGGAGGAAGGGTTTTTTTTCTTTTTTTCTTTCCCAGATGGGAAAATTGAATCCTGAATAGTGTGTGCGGTGATCCCTTGGTGGACCAGTAGCACACATCGTACTAGACCTGTTGTTGCTGAAGTCTGTAGACTACCGTGGTTTCTTTCACATTAGAAGCAGCATAACATTTTAATGTCCTTTGAGTTTTGTGATGGAGAATAGGAAACAAAGCACTCAGAATTCAAATATTTAAGTACAATGTTTCAACTGCTATATAATCCACTTACATTGCAGTATTAAACTTCGGGCAAAGTTTTGCTCTTTCTCATATACTTAATGTTCTGATGAGAGCTTTCTGCTTGTGGACAACATGACAATGAATTGGGGTGCAGCTGTATTTTTGTTCCATTCGTTTTTCTTGTTTGTTCATGTCTCAACTAGAAATAGTGTTAGCATAGTTTTCGGTTTTGATTTTACCTGTTTAGCAGGAATGTCACTTTGCTAGGAACGTAGGAAGGTACTCCTGAATAGGAAATTTACAGGACCAAACTTTTTCTGAGGATAGTTTCTGGTGTAGAAAGGCCCAAGGGTACAACCATCTCTGTGTAAAGACATAGGTACAGTGAGTTAGGTGTGATGTTTTAAAGTATGCTTTGAATCTGACATTGTGGAGCTGCCTTCATTAATTGGAGTACCCTCTGCAAGCATTCAAGTCATGCTGATAATCTCGCCAAAGATACATCCTTTCCCGACATCTGCAGGATGTTTTGGAGTTTATTGAGGCACAAAAGAAAAATACTTTTATCAGTTTATAGTTTTGTAAAGATCTGAGATCTGCTGCAAATAATTCTGATTGTTAGGCAGTGGTCTGAAATTCCTAAAGTCGATATGAAGTATCACAGAAAAATAGAGTAAGAGGTTTTTAAAAAAAAAAAAATAGTAGTAACTTCTAACTTCAAATGAAGGTACAGTTACCCAAAGTTGAAAGGATAGCTGGACTACCTATCTCAAAGAAATTCTAATCATGGGTAGAAGTTCTTTGAGGCTGGGAGACACTTTTATATAAATAATATGAAACTAATTCTGGAAGTTGGTTCTTTGAATTTAAGTACTTGCAGGTTTTTTTGGAGCTGTTATCAATAAAGATTCTCCATCTGGTGGATGAAAACAATAAAACAACATGACTACATCTGGTTCTGCATACTGCATTTGCTGTCTGGGCAGTTCTTTTTTCGTATCTGCTGGTTTTCAGCCATACATACAAATTGTGCCTACCATTAATGACCTGTGTCCTGAAGAATTATACCATGATGCAGAAAACTGACCTCTGCCTTAAGGCACTGAATCTGCAAACACTTAACGTATATCCAGTCCATATGGGTAGTCTCATTAAGTTCAATGGCTTTATATGTCTGTAAAATTAAATTCAGACTTTTTTGCATATCTAAGCACCTGAAAGTGTAGTTGTAATAGGTGTTAACATATCCTTCGTAGCTCACTTGGGAATAATTATATCAAAGATGTGGCAGTGCGGGTGTTGGCACATGACAGCAGCAAGAGCGTTTATACAAGGTCCAGAGAATTTGTGCTTGAGTTGCTGGTGTATGTGGCCACGCACTCAACGGTGTCGTTCCTTGCACCAGAATGTGTTCAGCTGGTGTGAGTACACTGGAAAGCAGGACAGTGGTATTTCTGTTTTAGTTTGTTGTACGTTGTGTTAGAATTGTGGCCAATTAGAAGAGTTAGAAAAAGACATCCAAGCAAAACAGTGGCTTGTATCGGGTGGAATGAAAAAAAAGGGGGGGGGGGGAAATACTTCCAGAAGCAAAACAATAATAATAATAATAATGATAGTAATGTGAGCTTTCCTAGCAATATTTGAGAATTTCTGCCTCCCTGCAAGATTTTGTACTCCAAAGAAATTTCAAGTTCCCTGTATTCTTGGAGCAGCTGTTTCCTTTTTTCTGTTGCTGTCTGTATTTTAAGGACTTGTACTGGAGTCCATCAGCATAGCATCTCTGTGAGTGATATTTATTTTATATATCTATCTCCAGAATGTTATGGCTGGTGTCCGTGCTTTCAGAGATAAGGAACGTTTCTGTCACGTTTTGGGAGGATAGACTTTTTTTTCTGATCTTTGGCTGAACCAAAGATGCCTGTATCTTATTACACTAATTTTTTAAATTGTTAAACTGAAATGCTTGTGTAGTTTTACTATGAAAGTTACTTAAAACACAATGTTTTTACTTGCCTTTTAAGGTGGATTGAGAATAAGGATGAAAGCTAAACAGACGCTAAGAAAGATTAGAGTATTCTCCTTTGTAGTTTTTAGTAGTAATAAAGAAGTGTAAATTCTGATCTCTCCCCCCTCCCCCCCCATCCTCCCCCTGAAAATGATTTTCAACTTCATATTCTGATAGACTGCAGCTTCAGAGAGTTGGAGCATGAGGGAGGCTGGTAGCTCTTGCATTTGCAGTGCATTTAACCCTGCATGCTATTAAATTGTTGCTTTTTATTATGTTATTCCTCATCTGTTACAATGCATTAACATTTGCACTGATGTGGCGTGTTGGGGAATTCTTAATTAGTGTAGGAAGGCTCTGTGCCAGCTGCCAACTAAAGTGACTTTAGCTTAGGGGAAAAAGCCAGACTTTGGGATTATAACAATGTTGCAAGTCACAGAGCAAGACTAAGAGAGCATTGTCAGGTTCTGAACCTTGTGATACCTATGAATAACTTCATGTATCAAATTATGAGAACATTTCCCAGTTCTTTCCATGGGACTACTCAGAGATTGTTTCTGTGAAGACATGACAGACTTGTCAGTGCAGGAGATCTGTTGCCAGGTTAGCCGGGGTTATAACCTGAGCATGCTGGTTATTCTTCATTAAGACTACCATGTGAAAAATTTTGTTTTGTACTTGGAGTGCCTTTTTGCTGGTTTTGCATAATTTGCTTCCAGGGTGGATTTAACTGAGCTGCACAAAGGCATTCTTGGTGTGGATTATTCTTTGCCCAGAGACTTAAAGCTCAGTGGTCCTTCTGGGCTGTTTCCTGAAGGGGCAAGAACTCAGGAAAGTTGAACTGGCTTAACTAAAGCAGTGGAGTTAATGAGTATTATGTCTTTTATGGATCTTCACTTTCAGAGGGTGGATGATCTTTATACTATAATCCCTTTACAGCCTAAGGTCATTTTACTTCTGCACAAAGTTATCCTCACAGAGGGTTAATGCACTTGAATGCATGTATCAAATACGTTCTTATCATTAGGCTTGCCTTTGTAGTCTAGCTGGTTTGCTGTTTTGGAAAACTTTTGTAAGTGTCAGCAAATCACAGCTCTTTGCAAGATAAAGACCTCCCATTCATGGTAGATATTAGGCTCAGAAAAATGGGCTGATTGGCTAATAGTGGTTGTATAAAGAAGACTATATAGTTGTAACAGAAATGACATATTTGAAAATTGGCCTTAATTGATTTAAAGGAAAAGTGAAATGAAGAAGAGGAAAAACATTTGGGGCTTTTGGGTTGGGCAAAGTAAAGTGGCATCCTTCGGCTTTTTTCACACAATCAGAAGTAAATTTTTGTCATAGTGCAAGTTGAAGTATGAGAGAAGTTTTTTCCTTTATCAATAGCACGGAGAAATATTAGCCAGGGCAGTGATTAGCTGCTTAAATAAGAGAAGTTCAATTAAACACTCTAAGTAGGCTAGAGCTTTGGAAAATGTTTTTTTAAAATATAGTGTTTACCCTCGCTAATTAGTATGAGAGAAGATTTATGTTTTGTGCATGTTTTTATATGTTAACAAGGTGTTGGATGTTTTTGATTATCCACTTTGGAATGATGCCCTGTGACTTTGTAAAGCCATCAGATATTTCAGTAAATAGGTTTGTTTACAAGAGACTGCTCAGAAGAATTATTCTGAATTAATGTTTTAAAATAGATTAATTAAATTGCATTAAACTTGTGTGTGGAAAAGCTAATCTGGAATTCAGGTGAATTTAATTTAGTTGCTTACAAATATTAATTTACTTAATTAAACAAAGGCTACTTTAATTCTGTATTAAGTGTATCAATTCTGAGGAAGAGTATTGGCAGAGATATTTAGTGCACTTTATCTAATCTGCTTTAAATTTATACCTTTAGTTGTCTTTGATTAGTTTTTCTGAGTGTTCCAGTACTAGAGCCACCTCCTAGCAAGTGGTTGTAGGAATGTTCTAGGCTTTTTGCTCCCCTTTTTGGCTTTGTTTCTGAATATGAAAAGCCAAGAACAGGGAGGGGTGTTTGTCTTTACTTTCAACTCATAATACATACATAGGGAAATAAATATTTTTAAGTTTTGATGGGTGATGAAATAGACTGTATTTATTATTAGAAGATTTAATTCTTTTACTCCATATTGATGCTTGTTCTGTCTCGGAATCTTAGAACTGTTTTCTCAAATTTTGAAAAAATATTTTTACTTTGGGAGGAAAGAAGGAACTAATGCAGTATGTTTGCTATGTGTGATTATTTCCGTTGTTCACTGTGATTAAAATGTGAGACAATTTTTAGTTTGTGCTGCTTTATACAACAGGAATGGGTTTCCAGTGGGTTTATTAGGCAAGGGTTACCAAAGTAGTGTCTGGCCTGGGGTGGGGAAAGGGTGGGCAGTGAAAGAGCTGGTCTGGGAACTAGCTACATAATGCAAGAGGTGTGAAGGGTTAGAAACATTTGAGGTAACTGAGATTTGAAGGCACCCAGGGCTGAAGTAGGGATGGAGGTGGGAGGAAATCCCTCTGATACACACTGTAACCTGTTATCCAATGCAAAAACTGAAAAAGAGTTGAAGCAGTCCCTTCCAACCCCCAGAAAAGCCTTCTGCGAGAAGTGATGAGTGCAGTGTAGATGCACCTAAATAGCTTAGCTGGAGTCAGTTTTAGTTTGGCTGGCCAAGGCCTTCTGTTGTGTATGTGTTAATGAGATATTTTCCATTGTCTGGTATAAGCTGTCTTCCCATCCCCCTCCCCCAGCTAATGGCAAATTGACTATAAAATACTGCTCTGTTGATCCAACTTCCACGTGCTAGTTGGGGGAGAAAAAGTGGGCACGTTTCATGTCCCTGTGGTAGTTTATCCTCGGCTTCCTGGCTTTCTGTTGATAGTTCTTTCTTATAGCTTAATATTTGTTCCAGGTAATATTTCAGCATTGGCTTCGTAATGCCAATGTACATATACTTAATTTAGAATTAATGGGGACTAGGGTTTCAGCCAGAAGAAGGAAAGGAGAAAAAAAAAAAAAAGAAGCCTGGGAACATAGAGCAAATTTCAAGAAAAGAAGTGTTTTACTTGAGGAAATGCTGGTAAATACTTCACTGAGTAGAATATGTGGAAACTATATTGGCAAAGTTATTCTGAATTTGTTGACTGAGGCTTTTTAAAGCTGATAAACTAATCTAACTCTAATCCTGTAAAATTTTATCGGGCTTTTACCCTTGGTTCTGAAAGCAAGGTTAGACCACTGCTAAAATTTTCTATTATAAATTGAAATTCTGAATTTGGAAGAGGGGCATTTTATTCAAGTTGTGATAGCTTCTGTGGTTGCAGTATGCAATGTAGCTTACTTGGGCATTGCTTTCCTAATCCACACATCTAGCATTAATAACAAATTTATCTGTTTTCCCCTTATGTTTTGATACAGGAGCTCACTGCGTCTAGTGACAGCAGAAGTATATTTTGTTCTGCCTGTTGAGAAGGCAAAAATGTGTTCCGTCAGGATGTTGGCTAATTGCCTGTGAGCTGTGTCTGACTTACTGAAATTGTAATAAAATTTGTTTAAATGGAAATAAATGCTAATGTTATGAAGACACATTGCTGTGTATGTGTAGTAACTATTCTGCCCATCATAGTTTGGTTGTTATGCCCTTGTTTCAAGGCTCTGTGACAGAATATTTTGGTACTTCTTTTCTGATGTGGGGTTGAATACTTTCAGACTATGACCCATGAGAGGTGGAGAACAGATGTCAGAAGTGTGAAATTATTTTTTGTTTGTGTTGAAGAAAGGTTTAATTTATTTCAGTGATTTTTTTATAATGAGTTTTGGAAGGCTAAACATGCATCACGTGAAGTATTAAAGCAGATTTAAACAAAAGCATTGCAACGGAATGTTTTATAAAATATTGATGTATTTGTAGCTACAACTGGTTTAAATGCAACACGTGACGTATCAGTGAAATCCTGAATCGTGTAAATAGACAAAGTTTTAAAAGTTGGGTTTTGTTCTAGTTTGTCCTTTTTTAGTGTTTGGAGTGGCGGATGTCTTCCTTCAAGTTGAGGGCAGGGTTCTTAATATTACTAGCAGTATGTAACATTATGAAACAGTAACTGTAGCACAGCTGTTTTATTATGTTAAGCCTGGCTGGTTACCAGGATTTCTCAGAAATGGCAAATATAATTTGCCAAAATGGCATCCATATGCACTAATGTATTGCCAGTTTTTTTGGGCGTGCTGCCACAGTCTGTGCTGTCCCAACAGTTTTTCACCATGATCAGAATTTCAAATGACTCAGTATTGGCAGTGCTGGTATTTTGAGTAAACAATTCTGATATGTGGGGAGTCCTCCTTTTGAGATGGGCTTTCACAGCGCGCAGCGGTTGCTCAGGCCAGTCTCAAAATTCTTCTGTAGGTTGTGTTACTCTCTTTAAAAATTTGTACTCCACCTGTCTGGCTTAATGGCTTTCTTGTGCTCAAGTGGAAGAGGGAAAGAGGAAAATCTTTATGCATAGTTGGATTTGATTCAGTGTCAGTGTTAAGGGATGAATTACCATTTCCATTGGTAAACCTCAAATTATCTCTCTAGTGTTTTTTGCTTCAGGTTAAAAAGGAAAAAATCGACTGATCTCTTGGTATTCACTGTCCATCCCTTTGTAAACTGTGGGAAAGCACAGATATGAATGGTTCCAGTGATTTTAATTCAGTTTTGCAGGCTGAAGGTTTCTCTTAAAACACTAATAAATAACCTTGACAGAGAATTCCAGGGGAGCAGGGCTGAGAAATATTTTGGCTCTAAAATCAGGGCCATATTCTGAAAATAGCTTCATCAGAATTGAACTGTAGAAAAACCAGGCAAGTTCAATAGCCAAGAAAAAAGTCAAGTTTTGCTTCAAGTCTAGTTGTAATTAGCTGCAAGGAAGCTCCTTGTTCTCACTGAATGTTTATGAAGATTTTAGAGGCCTGTTAAGATTCATACATGTAAGGATCTTCTGTGCATATAGATCTGTATGGAATGCAGTAATTGCAAATCTAAAGCGGCTTGGGAGCTTTATATGCTTTTGCGACATCTAGACTAAATACTAAAGTCTGATCACTACAAGAGCTAAGTAATAATTTGTAAATTAAACCCCTGCAATTTAGGAATGGTCTTGTATGCTCTTAAAACTTCTAAAACAAAAAAATCAATTTAAAAGAAAACATTTTATTTTGTATTTTATACTGATGAGCTGCCAGATCTCTGAAGTGAAATGTTCTCTTTATCCATTAGGAAAATGCAGAAAGGTGGATCGGCAAGGAAAGCTTGAGCTCTTGTCTCAGTGCCAGTATAGAAAGATTCACTCATAGAGGTGCCACAGGTAGTTCAGTCCTTTGCTCTTTGACGAGGCTACCGAATAAAGTAGCTGTTGATACCACTGGATGATCACTTTGTAGGTTGGTCACTTCTGTTAGGAACTGCATCTCCTTTTATAGAGGAAGAATGAAAAAATAATGGCAGTATTGATATATCAAGCATATCTGTATTAACACTCTTCTTGCTGCTGTTTTTCAGGATTGCATGACTTGTAAAATTACTTACCTGGGGACCTGCAGTGGTGTTTGACTGGATATTGCTGCCTGGTTCTGAATGATGTCAGAACAGGATTTGGCAGATGTTGTTCAGATTGCTGTTGAAGACTTGACTCCAGATAACCCAGGTACAGTAGAGATGGTAGTAATGGCAAGAGCAAGATCATTTATAGTATTGCCCATTAAGAATGGGCAACCTTATACAGGTCTTCCTTTGCTCAGTTTGGTAAAGGAACTCGAACCTGGTCTGCTCTCAGGTGATGCTCTGACATTGAGGCTGGTCAGGGCTCTACCTCTTGATTTTACCAGCCAGGCTCTCCAGTTCTAAGTTCGGTTCTTTTTTGTTACTGTTTTCTTCAAAATGTTTTACCTTTGGATGAAAGGATATTAGAACCTATAGGTCTGCATATGTAAGTATTTATTTTGGAAAGTTTGCGGGATCTTGTTCATCTATATTGGGGAAAAATAACCCGCTACTACACTGAGCAGTGGGTGTAATTCGATTTTTGTACGGCACTTCATTAGTACTTTTTATGGTTTTGTATAAACATGGGGGCTCAGAAGCCTGTAGAATCGGTCAAAGCAGAACAGCTAATGTGGCAACTCTGCTACCTCGTGGTAGGTTCCTAATAAAAAAATCCAAGGGAATGCTTGAGTGTTACGTCCTCAGTGCAATTGAAACAAAGTCCTACATTTGGATAAATGTTTTCTGAGAAGCAGTAAAATGTTGTCATATATTTAAGAGAAAACCCAAGTAAGTGTAAAAGAATACATACGGTATGTTAATTAAATGCCTTTTACATTTTTTTGTTTTATCCATTTAATGTATTTTTAATTTGAGCCTTGTCCTCTTGCGTTATAAACTCTGGCAATGCTTATTTTTCTTTGCAGTTGTGTTGGAGAATCATGAAGTGACAGATGATGATGTAGAGCCTGCTCTGAAACGTCAGCGTATAGAAATTAACTGCCAGGATCCCTCTATTAAGGTTATGATAATGCCTTTTTCAGTTTTTATTCGTGATACCAATTAAGTTAGCTTTCTTAGGGAAATATATTAAAAGAAAAGACTGTAAAATAAACTGTTTATACATAATACTGGAATTATTCATAGCTTTCTTGTAAATGTTTGTTCATTTTTGTGCATAAATTTTAAAATCTGGATGATTGGCTAATTTTCCAGTGTAAAATCAGTAGCAAGAATTTTATATGCAATATAAAATGTCATCAGAATTGATTCCAGTGACTCAAACATCGCTATTGCTACATTTTTTGATAAAGTGAATAAAGTTGACCTAAAAGATAAACTTAAGCATGTATTTGTATTACAATTTGTAGATACTTTCAGCATGTTTTAAATTATTATTTTAAGCTAACAACATTCTCCTAATAGTTAAACCATATTTGGTTCAGGCTCAGTAGCTCAGGCTTTTCTGTACTTGCAGAACTTCCCCTGCTGTTCTCACTACTGTGCTTCAGGTGGTTTGGTTTTTTTTTGTCTTGGAGCATAAGTATATGAGCAGTATTTTACTGCCACACACATTAAATAGTGTGTAATTCTGTATTTTTGAAATGGCCATAGAAACTGAAGCTCTGTATTGAAAGAGCACCGGGGGAGCAGCACTGTAAACCAGCTGGATTAGGTGTGTAAATTGTAGTGGAGGGCCACAAGATGGCATAGTTGCTGTTTGCAAAAGAAAGTGTGCGTAACATTACCCTTTAATGGCCTGTTTTTCCCAAGAGAAACCAAGTAGAATATGCTTTCTTTTGAATAAAATTGCTTAGGAAAACAGATTTTATTTATTTGCTTTTCTTGATTTGCTGTTCAGGAGAAAACTTAAGTGAGCGGCATTAATTGTCTCTGAGGTTATTTGTGTTGATATAGTTTCCACTGTAATCGTCTGAATTTATCTGTTTGGGCAGGAATAATCTTATTTAACTTTATCCAGGAGGATGCGTTCATAGATTTATAATCCTTTTTTTTCTTACATGTATCGAATGAAAGGCTTTGGCATGTCATTTTAAATGATTTTGTGGTGTATGAAATCATACTAACAAAGTGCTTAGGTGAAAATGTGTTTGGCTCAGATGCTTTTGGCTTCTAAATAAAGATCTGGAAGAATCTGAGAATGCTAAAATGCTCCTGGATGTCATCAGTTTTGTACGTGGCTGAATTTTGTCACTAGGCACACTGCTAGTTCCTTTAGAATTGTTTTCCAGTCACATTTCTCTGGAGCTTCCTTGTGTGTATGTTGCTGAAGATAAATGCCTAAGTCTTTAAGATCAGTTTCTTTTGCATTCTCCCCTTTCTAGTCATTCCTGTATTCCATTAATCAGACAATATGCCTGCGGTTGGATAGCATTGAGGCAAAGTTGCTGGCGCTAGAGGCTACCTGTAAATCATTGGAAGAGAAGTTGGATCTTGTCATGAACAAACAGCATAGCCCCATCCAAGTCCCCATGGTGGCAGGTTCTCCTCTTGGCGCTACACAGACGTGCAATAAAGTACGATGGTAAGAAAAGAACAGATTACTCATCAATGTGCTTTTTAAAATAACGTAAATCCATTTCTTTGGCATCAAGCTCTGCAGCTTTCTGTATAGCTGTCGAGCTTGGTATGCTGTTTATGAATGTAGAATTAATTTATCTCGAAGGTAATTTTTGTACCAGTTCCGTGATGTTACTTAGAATGAGACACTGGTCCACGGACAGTTTGCAACTGTTTCCACATTTCATTTTGACTTAAACCAGACTGATTCATCCATCCTCTGGAAAAGTCTCATCAGCTGTTTTAGACAGGTTTTTTAGACTTGCTTTACTTTTATTTATGTGGCTGTTTTGAATTAATGAGTTCATCATCATTCTAATTGCTTCTCATTTTACTTTTATTCACCAGAAATACAATGGAGTTTGGTTTATGTGCTTGTTTTCTAAGGACTCTTGCTAGAATAATATCTGTGCTTATTTTGGAGTTAGAAGTTGGAGATGGAAAATCTGTTAAATAATCTAATCCACTTTGATGACAGAGCAGGTTTGACCTGCTGTACCTTTATGTATGAGTTGCCTAATACGGTTTTAAATATCTAAATCTTGATGTGCCTGTCATTTTACCGTGGAGATGATTCCAGGCAGAGAAATATGCTTATCAAAAGACTCTTTTGTCGAACAACTTTTTCCTCCTCATTCATATTTTTATAGCTAGAAAAAACTCAATACTTCTCTAAATAATTACTTTTTATTCTCCATTACAAAGGTGTATAGGCAACTTTCACATGTCATACCATTCTAGTCAAGATATACTAACTTAATTCATCTTTTGTCAGTCTGTTTTTCCATCTTCTGATCTTTTTTTCATCACTCTCTCTGAACTTTCTCAATGTCTGAAAATTATTTTGAATACATTTTTGGTATGTTATACTCAGTGCAGTGTTTCAGGTGCACTACTCTAGAGCTCTATAGAAAAAAGTAGTTCCTTGCTTTGTGTTGTGGGACTCATCCGTGTGAGGTAAGGAGGAAAAAAAAAAACAACCTACCACAAACATTACCCTTTTTCTACTAGGCCACTACTTGCTCTCTGCTGTATTTTTTTTTAATTTTTTTTTTTACTTTCAGTATTGCTATTTTTATAATAGGTATTTTAAGTTAAAAAATTTATCTCGAGGTTGTAAGCGCATTTTGTTTTGATATCTTTCAGTTCAAGCATTTATGAAACAGGATGGAGTATAACCTTACTACCGTGAGGGTTCAGAGTGGGAGATTTTTACGTAAGAGGGATACAGTCTGCTCACGTAGCTGTACCTGTTGCATAATGCAGACTGTTACCTCACAATTGTTCACTGAGGGTGATTACTTCTGATGAATGTAGTCTAATCTTTTTAAAAGATACCTTATTTGTATTTAAAAATCTAAAATGATACAGAGCCCAATGTGTTTCTTGATCTCTGTTTTAAAAGTTCAAACATCCTTTTTATTTTCAGTGTTAATTTGAGTACTCTCTGCTCCTTTTGCTGTAACAGTCACCTGTCCAGTTAGGAACAGTTGATGTCCTCAGACTTTTCCAAAACAACTTTCCTTTTTAAATGTCCAAATACAATGTTTGGGCCCCAGTTCAGGATTCCTTTATTGGTCTTTGTTCTTGTGCTGGTGATGAACATCCTGACCATTGGACATCCTCCTTTTCCCTTTTTCCATTTAATTTTTTCTTTAAAATAGGCGCTGTGTCTACATTTACCTATGCTTTTGAAGGCTTCCCAGTCATACATTGAAAAGGTGAATTATGGCTAAGTTCTATATCAAAAGAAATAAAGTACATGAAATAACTATTTGGATCATAGAGCAAGTAACTAGAATATTACACCAGTGTTTTCGCTAAATACTCTTTATCAATAAGTATTTCTCAAGGAGCCTTCTTTAAATCTGGTTTGGTTTTTTTTTTTTGTCATTATATTAGAGATCTTCAAGTTCTTGTGCATAAGCTGAACTTCTTACTGTGGTTTGTGCACAAAAGACTTCAAAAACATTTTCAGAAATACACGGCCCCTTTGGGAAACTATTAATTCATGTTCAGTGAATGCTTTCCTCTGTAAATTGTACTATTTTGAGTTTTGTCAGACCTGAGGTGCTGTGGTTGGGTTTTTTTGGTTTTTTTTTTTGTTTTTTTTTTTTTTTTTAAATCTTTGTAACCATTGGAAATCTGTCCTGTGTGTTAATGGTGAGCTTGGTGTTTAATCTTTTGTTTTGGGTGTGCAAATTTATGATGACGGCTTCTCAGGCAGTCTGAACATAATTTAGATAGGCGTTCTGAAGACTGTAAGATTCTCTGCCCCAAATATTAGTTAGTGTTGGTATGAAGTTGCACATTATCAGATGCATCTTGCCAATAAAGCACTGAGGGCGTTTTGTTCTTTTAGCAGTCTGTGGCCTATATGACTCAAAAGAAAATACTTAGGGGTGTATGTGTTTAACTTGGCATTAGTAACACTTCAATTTCACAGTGATAGAATGTTTCACTGAATTCCCTGTCTCATTCATAAAAACCTTTATCAGTTGTTGATTATTTCCAGTTAAAGCCTGCATGGACTGTTCTGTTGTATCGACTCTCTGTATCGTTCCCTCTTCCCCTTACATTGCAGATGGCAGTGGAGAGCTGCCAATAAGAGTTAGTGTTTTGGATCGTGATTTTCAGATTCTGTGTCTGAGTAAGTTTCTTCAACCTCCTCCTCCTCCTGCTGCTGCTACAATAATACTGCATTTGCCACTCTAACAGAAACATTGTAGTTAGCAAAAGCATGTCAACCAGATGGTGCTACACGGCCAGTAAAGCAGACTCTCATTCTTTTTTTGATAAATACCTTAGGGTTTGCGATCTTTTCTCTTCCACTCTATAGTGAATTTTGTTTACAGTTTTTCTGGTAATTTAGTTACTTGCATTACTTTGGTGCAGATTTAACATAATCAAAATTTGTTTTACAGCAGTGCACACAGTAAAGTGTATGAACTGTATGTTATAAAGTCACACAGTTTGATTGCTTTGTGCTATTAAAATTAATTTTGTAAGACTTGTCAGTTTGAAATATGCTTAGGTCATCATGTGATGAAAACAAGGACAACTTGGACAGAGGAGCTTTCTTCTGTGTCATCTTGCGGTGGAATTGTGCAGTTACAGCGTACCAGGTGAATTCACAGCTACGCACTATGGCCTGCATTGACTCTGATGTGGAACTTTATGCTGTGAGCAGCACCGTACACTGGCTGCTTATAAAATGGAGTGATAAAGTATAATCTGTCCATATAGCTGCATTAGGGAGGCAGGAGTCTCACTTTGTAACGGTTGTCAGATTTAGGTTCGATGATAAGTTGTTCCTTCTAGTAAACTTAACACGTTGATTTATTGAGATAACTCATACCTTTTTTGTGCCAAACTGTTGTTTCCAAGTTTTAAAAATTCTTATTAGGGAAATGAAGCAGAAGTTTTCAAGGAGACTTACAATAAATCAAGAACCACCCCATGTTGTTAGCTCCCAGGACGGAAATGCAGTGCATTTTAGAGTCTAATTGTGCTTTCTGTCTCTTTATTAAACACACGAGGAATGATATGTGTGGAAATCTTCCAACATCCTTTTCTGGATATGTGATTTTTGAAGGCTTGCTGATGTTTCTTGCAAAGCTATGAAATGTTGAATTCAGAAATTACAGTACTGTCTACTGCTCTCGATATTTTGTGTAAGTACATCTTCATGACAGCTGGATTGTGTTCTCAGTTCTTTTGTTCATATTATTTACTCTGATCTGCTGTTATGGTACTTCATTATATACTAGCTAATTGCAGTGCAGATAAGGAAGAAAATAAAGGGTATGTGGTGCTGTGTAATGAAGAATTTGTATGAACAGTTGAGATACAGAGGAACAATAGGCTAACTTAGATCTCCAAGTGCGAAGTTTAAGCTACAGTAAAAACTAACAGGAGAAAACTTCTTTTGAAAGGAAGTCACTCTGAATTTGTGAGCTGTAAACTGTTTGGGGGGAAACAGCAATAGGCCATAAACAATGTGGAAAGACTTGTAGCTGTTGTATTTCAATAAATCATCACATGAAAAGCAGAACTAAACAAGCGTAGTTTCGTATAGGTTTTTGTCCTATGTCCTCTACCTTTTCAGTGGATGAGCTTCATGTTTCCTGTATGACGCTCCCTGCTGTGGGATTTTGAAATCTTCCGTGCTATTCCCATGATAGTAGCATATGCGACTGCTGGAGCTGGCTGCTGTGTGGTAATGGATGAGACCTTTCTGACTTTCTATTAGTGGGGTGTAGCATTTGGGCTTGTCCTTACCCCAGCCTCAGATTTTAACAGGTGTTTTAATATCTCTGAGACCTCTTTCTTTTTGTCAGACTTGATCGTAAGAGTGCAAAGTATTAGTTGGGATTGGAGAAACAGCATGATGTTAAATCTCATTTTCTTTGGGGGGGGGGGGAAATAAAGAAGTTTTAGAAAGTATTTTCTCAATGTTTAGTGGCTGCTGCTTAAAAATACGTAGTTGTCAGGATTACCTACGAAGACATAGTGTTAATAGAGTTTTTTAAATTTCTTTCTTGGAAGAAAGGCTGTCAGAAGGTTTCAGAACTAGTAGAATGGATGGCAAAAATCCTTAGATTGCACAGAGTTATGTTGAACTATATGGAGCTTGAAAAGAGCTGAGAACAGTAGCAAAATAATGTAATAAATTAGTAATGGGAGTACACGTATTGTCCCGGTGTTCGGAGCTTTGTCCGGCTTTGTGCAGCGTTAGTACAGCCCTGCTTTTCCATCCAGGAAGTGATTGTCTCTCTTCCTCTGTCTGCAACGTTTCCTGGCAGTATGGCTATTAAAAACCTCTAATTTCTCTTCTTTATGAGGTACCATACTGGTCAAAAATTCCAGTAGCTGCTGAAAGTTTCTTGGATAGGAGAATTGGTGCAATGCCTGATGGCCTGTCGGTATGGCAGCCTCAAATGATAAGTTTGAAATTTAGCATGTGCCCAGGTCTTGAGATTTATAAATTGATGAACACACAGTGTGACAGCATGACTAAAATCTTTTATCCATGTTTTGATGAAAATATTTCATCTGAAAGATTTCAGTCCAGAAACAGTGTTATTTTTGTCAACGTCTTTCCATTTATCATTTTTCTGAGTGGGCAAGCTCAAGTATAAATGGTTAAGGTTGATTGCTTCAGATAACATAGGAATTTGTTTTGGTTTCACAGAACCCTCCATCATTTGTTTTTATGGATATTTTCTGCAAATACTACATTGTACAATTGTGCTCTGTTATTTCGGAAATTTTTGTTGGGTAAATAGACGTAACTGAGAGCCGTTTTTAAAATGTATTAATTTTGGAGAGGATTTAAATTTAAAATTGGTATTTTCTTCATACTTAATAATAGAAGTGTTTCTGATGAAACATGGAAATTCATAGGTAAATGGAGTTTTTCTTTTGTTCAGATATTTTCCTTGAGCCTTTGTTATGGTAAAGTTGAAATACAGACCATGTACATCTGGTTCTTTACTGTATGCATTTGTGGCTAACCGTTTAAGGATACTGATCGCTAAGTGTAGAGATAGAATTGCATATATTTTTGTCTTTAATGGGAACTGGAGAGTTAAATGGAAGTGCAGAGTTCAATGCACTCAGTTACTGTGCAAAGACCTAATACGGTATCCTTGAACAAGATGTGTTAGTGGGTTGGACTGTAACTTATTAAAGTGGAGGTGCTTCAGATAGTCTTGTCTGCAGTTAATTGTGGTGTTGGTAGGTTCAATCAGCTAGTTTTAGAAAACAGCATTTGTCTTTTTTTGTCTTAAGATACAAACCAAGGTTTTTTTACATGCAAAAGAGAAGGCTTGATGCAGTTGTGTACCAGATGGGATGCATGAACTTGCTTTATTTTTGTAGGTGTAGATCATTAATATGTTTGTTTTACCATTAAGTTTAATCAACAGGGTGTAATAAGTTTTGAAGAACAGGATTTGTCCATCCACTTGTTAGTGGTGTGCCAGTTGGCAAGCCTTTTGGCTCCAGATTTCCCAAGTTCCAGATCTGTGTTTCTGGGGTGTGATTGTTTCTTTGTTTACAAGTGGTTTTGCAGGCAAATAATGCAAAATTGAAAACTGAGCTCGTTTTAAGTGAAATTGTAAATCAGGGGGATGTGGGGTGGAAAGAATTGCAGGACAAATGTTCTTCTAGATTTAGCAAAACTATTGTTGTTCCTGCATAAAGCCTTTAGGAAAAAAACCCAAACAAACCTAAAGAAATATAATCAAGGTATTGGTATAAAAACCAAAATAGCTAGAATTCTATTTTTTAAATATATATTTTTTTTCCTGTGAGTTACGAACCCCTTGACCAACTTAATTTCATGTTATTGGGTATTGAACAGCTTTTTCATTTTTGTTGCATTTTTATCATAAGGATTTTTATAGATTATAATAAACTATCCTACTATGCTAATCCAGGCTTTTAAAAAGAATAGTAATTCTTCAGTTCTTATCGCTAAATAGTGGCTGTTGAGTCTCTGGTGTTATATATATTTTTTTATATATATGTATATAACACTATATATTATAGATATAGTTAACCTCTTTCCCACATTAGCTGCAGTTGATACTATAACTCATTAGGTGATGTAAACCACTATCCAAGTTTAATTTATGGCTATTTTTTCTTTTTTTTTTTTTTTAATTCAGTCATAAATAAATTAACATTGTAAACCTTCAGGATTGTTACTGTCTTTAACGTAAGCTAAGAGCTAACTGTCCCTTCCTGGAAATACACCCTCTTCAGGTCTGAAGACCCTCAATTTGCAGGAAGTTTGGTTTTGTTTTTTTTTTTCTTTAAGTAGCCAGTTTGAAACAAAGCATGTATTGAGGAATATAGTATCCTGAAAGATGTATGGTATATGGCTTATTTCAGGTTGCAGGTACATTACTCTGCCTGCTGTGAGCCTGATCTCATGCACTGAACTCTAGGCCTGAAAAAACATTTCCCTGGAAGCAGATTCAATCCTCAGGACAACTCAGCAGGCAGCTCAGTGAAAGATGTAAAATTAAGCAATGTTTTGGGGGGGTGAGAGGGAGCGGAGTGTTACAGATAATGTCTTGAAAATACAGTCAGCGATTTGGGGTGTTAATCAGAATGTATTATAAAGGTTTTATTTGGAGAAGCTTTGGAGTTCATCAGGTTTTCAGAAATTCTTGTCACTTTCTATAAGCAAGCCAGGTTTATTTATCCTTCGGTATATCTTGTGTTAGAGCCTCTTTCTGGGGCCTCATCCAGCAGTGTCTTTAGGGCAAACCTTTAAGTCTAGGAGTGGCTGACAAAAACACAGATGAACTTTTGTCATTGTTTTGGACTGGATCCTGTGGTATCAATAAACTAACAACCTTTCCCCGTCACTTTCTGTCATCAGTCAATGGTACTGTGTGCAAACATTTATTTTAAATTACTAGTTCAAGTGTCGTATCTGTAGCTTCAGCCAAGAAGAGTTCTGTTTAAAATTAATGGGTTTGTTTCATGAAGAATTGAGGATGATTGTGCTGCCCTCGTGTGAATAGCTCTTTCATGCAAGTCTGGTCTGTTTATGTCTGGGCATGGAAGGGCTTGAAGGAAAATGGCACAATTGTCTGTGATCTATTTTCACCGTGTTCATTTCAGACACACTCACAATTAGGGAACAAAGTCAATATTAACAAAATGTAAAGATCATAATTAAAACTTCATGACTTTAGAGGATTTTACCCCTTTTTATGAATTTAAAAATTTTCTTTAGAATCTCAAGTTTGTTAAAGAGCCCATAAATATAAGCAAAGTTTTGATAAAAGATTTCTGGTAAAGTGGAAGTTTGACTAAGGGAGTCAGAATTTTGATCAGATGTCAGCCCCTCTTTCTTTATCCAGGGCTGCATAGTGTTAGTTTCTTTGGCTGCGGTATGAAAAAAAAACTTGACATCTTTGATTCCCTGAAAAACACAACAATGCTTTCCAAAGTCTCCTAATTTGTCACAAGAACTTGTCAGCCTCAACATCTTGAGATTGATTCTGGTCCTGCATAGCAGTAAGAATACCGATTTACATATTTTTTTTACCTGCATTGAAACATGCATTTCATGTAGAAGTACCTGCTACGAATTAAGTGGACTTCTGCAATTCATTATATTTTGGATCAATACAACTTTATATTGAAAATAGTTTAAGAACTCTCATGACTGTGATTTTGTATCGTTATTTGCTGTATCCTGTAAGATCTGCAGCAGCAGTGCTGCGAACAATGGTAATTCTTGCTTTGGACATTTGTGCTGGAGACTTAGCTATTTTGAAATTAAGCTTGCCCTGTTGGTTGTCTGTCTGGACTTTTTGTTACAGACCATCAGCAAGTGAAGATTTTTTGTTACAAATCATCAGTTTGTGAAGATTTTACATTTTCTCCCTTCACTATTGGGAGTTAAAATTCACACAGGACTAAGGAGAAATGGCATCTTGGATTTAAGAAGCTTGTACAGCAGTGTTCTCATTGGAATTTCACATTCCATTATTGTTGCACGAAGATATTGAGGAGCCAAGTGTTTAGTAATTTGTTGTTGGGATTTGATAAATTCAGAAACAATGTATAACTTCCAGATAGCATTTAGGTTGAGAGTGCAAGGTCAGTTATGGAATTAAAATAACAATTTAATACGAACATTTCATCTGTGTTTTGGAGAGTTCAATAATTCATGCATGTATGGGATGGAACTTAATCTATAAAACTTTTCAAACTGACCAAAATTTGAACTGTGTTGATTCATTCTCCCAAGTCCAATTTTTCTTAAGTTAATGGTTTCTGATGAAATATCGTTTATAATAGTCCAATGATTCAAATGAGAGCCTGGCAAGTAGCAGCTGATAACTTATGTCTGAGAAATGGATGCAAAATGTGTGGCTTGGATCTTTTTAATTGTGGTGGTAGTGTTTAAAATGTGCCTGTAAGGCTTAAAACACTAGAAATAATCTTTTAGAAAGATACAATTTTGAATTCTTAAATATAATGCTAGCTAAGATTTTCAGCAATGTACACTGAAAATAAAGTCTTAAGTAATAAACTTCCTTCAGGTTTTAGACAAAGGTTTCAGTCTTGTAGATGTGTTACAAGGCTTAATATTTTACTATTTGCCAAGTAATCATATAGTAAGTTCTCCTGATTGTTACTCTTAGTCCGTGACAAATGTGGAATCCTTCAAATTAGGAGGTTTAAAGCATCGGAAGTAATTTGTGCTTGCTCTGAACCACATGTGGGTAAACAGTTTATTTATTCCCACTTAGCTAATACACAGGAACTTTGTTCTGCGTCTGAGACCTTAGTGCATCCTTTTATTTTCATTTTATAAAGAAAAACCTTATGTGAAAGTTATGGCACCAAAAACAGAAATGCAGTTGTGTGAAGTCCCTCGTGGTGCAATATATTGCTATTCACAATAGCAAGCTAAGAAACGAGAGAACTGAATGCGCGCAGAATTTGCCCCTTGTGCCAAGACATTTTGGAAATCAGCATCCTTTAATTGTAAGGGTATCTGAGAATAAAAGAGAGGCGTACATGAGGATCAAAAAGGCTTTGAGTTTTATATACAGATTAGGGAGACATTTACTAGTGTAATTAGTGTCTAAGAACATTTAAAACCAATTATAGTAGTATTAAAATGTGGGTTAACCTACCCTCTTGCCAAATCCCATAAGGTCCTATTAGATGAAATCTGGGGAAAGCAGAACATGTACTTTAATTCTATGGTTCCCTGAGCATAGCCAGCTATTGCGTTCAAGAAATAAATGTAAAGGGTGCATGACTTGAAATTTGGTTCAGGACAAATGCCTTCATATGGCTCATGCTTTTCCTTTTGCCTAAATAAACAATTGAAAAGAATTATTGTGTTTAACGGAAGTGGACAGTTTTTACCTCATGAATGTTGTAAAATGGATGAAAATTATTATTAGGATTATATTTTAGTGAAACTCTAAAAATCTTAATATATTTGAAGCAGTGCACCAGATTGTGGAAGCATATGTTACATACTATATATTTTAAGAAGTAATTTATCAAGCATATAATAAACAGAAGGGGGCAGAAAAGCCTTATATATTCACATGGATTCCAGCTTTGAGAATTTAAATATTTTTAATGTTACAGTCTCTGGAGATGCTTGGGAGTTTGAAAATCCAGCAGTAAGAGCACTCCCTGGAAACTTTTCCTGTAAGTTGGGGTACTTAATTCTGCGAGTACAACAGAACGAATGAATGAAGAGGAGGGCAGCTAATCAATTTGTGATTAAAGGGGCAAGTCTTCATCTTCCTTTGGAAATGACAGAAATTTAAGTTGTGTTTCAAAATAATTTGCATACCAGTTTACACCAGATTAAAGTACCAGTAATACTATTCTTAAAAGCTGCAAAAACAACTAGTCTTGCTACTTATGGAAAATAATACATAGTAGTATAGTTTTAAAAGAAATAACCTCCAGTGTTTTTGGAGAGTCCTAATTTTACTTTAAGCAAGGTAGAAAAGAGCTATAGATGGATTCAGAGCTTCAAAAGGATGAAACAGCCTAACATCTAGCAAGGTCTCGGCAAGGTTGGTAAGATGGCAAAGAGCCAGTCTTCCATCTGCTTTATTTGGCAGCAGATGCTATTTAACTGATACATTTCCAAACGTAAAAAACACACTGTTTGGAATCTGAATGTCTTTCCAAACAGAATTTTTCCTTTTTGTGGAACTGTACATTTTTGCATATCTTTAGCTCAATCTCTTCGTTCCGTATTGAAGGGTGGAGTATGAGACAGGAAATCTGCTCCTAATAACTTTTAAATTATATTCTTTGTAAAAAGCAAAGAGTGGTGTTTCTTCAACATCCCTTCAGGGTATATGGAAATTAAAGATTCAGCACCAGCTCTCAGAGTAGCAGCATCCTTGGCCTTCGTATAAAAATGTGTGTATGGTGGCAAGTATACATAACTGGTTGGATAATTATGAAAAGCAAGAAAAAACAGAGATACACAATGGAAATTATTTACGAACCAGCTCTATAAGAGCTGTGTGTTTGAGTTCTGTTTGCAGAAACCTAATGTATTTATTTGCAGTTTGTTATCTGGTGACCATCGAGGCTTCAGTTACTGTAACTAGTGTCTAGAAAGCCAGTTTGTAACACTGCTTCCTTCACCCCCAAACTTCTCGTGCCACATAAGTCAGACTTATGCTGATATTAGATATTAGAATTTGTAAGAAAATTTGGAAAATAAATCTAGTAGCAGCTAGTTGTATAATAAAGGATTCAAAGTCTTTACTTTTGTTTCATACAGTGTTTTCTAAACATATAGCAATTTCTATTTTAGTACTAAGGCTGCAGTAGATCATTTCATTCATAGTAACTGTGTTCAAGATCAGTCAAGCCTACATATTTTGTTACGGAAAATGACTGTACTTCCCTTATAGATCAGCCTTCCTCATGTCATGTTTAATACAATCTCCAGTAGGCTGCAGTACTACTACTTATCTAGTTCAGGAAGTTAAGGCTCAAAGAAAGGTAACAACAGTAAATTTCTTTCTGTACTGTCTGAAGAAAAGATATCTTTGCTGTTGTATTTTTATGAGTACATTTGTCTTTAAAGAGGCTTGTCTTAACCTGTTAATTATAAGTCATGACCTGTCCTTTTCTTGTCCATGCTCAAAGGTAGAAGACTAATAATTCATGCCATTTCTGTTATAGTATTTTTCAGTCCTATTTATGTCGCTTGCACATGGCCTGGATGTACTGGTTTTTGCTGCTTTTGTGTATCTGCTTAGGCCAAAAGGTTCTTTGGGGACTGTGTTTCACTGTGCATTTAACTTTTACGGAGTTTCAGTTGCGTTCAAAATAAGACAAATTGTTGTTTTTTAAAAGAAACAAACCAACCAGGGTATGTTGTTGCTTGTGTACCCATACAGGTGTTGTAAAATCCCTGGAGTAACAAGCCTGACTTTTTAAGTGGTAGGTTCTTTGGGTCACTTGTAGCGTTCCCTGGCTGTTGGTTAGTTGGTGAACTAGTTGGAAATGGGTGTTGTCATTTATGAATGCTTACACTTGATTGTGCAGGTGTGTTTAGCTTCTCAGGGTAGAATAATCCACAACAGATTTTAACAGCTTTTAAAATGGGTTGATAAAATTGGTCTTAAAGCTAGTAATTCAAGTCTTGCTGATTGTCAGCCAACTCAGAGGCTCTCTGTAGGTAAGGCTGAGTACAATAAACTCCATATAGATGTATTTTGTAACTTGGAAAATGTCTGGCTCTTACTTATTTGAGCTGAAAATTTGATGTTAAATGTTCTTAAACTGTTAACAGTATGTTTTAATAAATGCTGCATTTGCTTTATCTTTGTTATAAATTGATTACAGCTTTCTCAGTTTTCAGATCCATGAATCTCTCTCCAGTGGTGGCTGGTGTACTTTGGCTTGTCTTTTTACAGGACCTAATCATTACTGCTGTCTTTGTAATGTCTGCTCTTATGTGATGTTCCAGATGCAAAGAATCCAAAGATAATTTTTGATGACTGAACTCTTACTGAAAATGATGGATAACACTGCTGCTTTTCTGGCAATTGGCTGTGACTAGGCGAATGCACGGTTTAGGGACGTGAAAACTTTAACTGTTCAGGTGCCCATACAGCGCTCTGCCCTATAGTAGGTGTCCCACTGGTCTTCATCTTGGTGAACGGTTTGGTTGTTGGCAAGTTTGCTCTCTCCTGGGAGATGAGGAGCTGCGGTCATTTTTTGGGCATAAATCCAATGTAATTTTGTGTATGCTTTGCTGCTTTGTGGTTTTGTTCATGTATACCATAGTGTAAATTCGTAAGTCAGTTTTCCCATTCCTATTTGGATAGGGAATCTTAACTGTATGTGCAGAAGGCAAAGGAAGCAGGTGGTCATCAAGAGGAAGGAGCATTTTAACATTATCTTCCTAAATAGCGATGAAAAGATCCAAAGAGTGGCTGTTCTTACAGATGAACACAAGTGTTAGTGAAAGATAAAAAAGAAAAAAAAGTAAGGAAAACACCACACTTCTAAAATGGTATTTTTCTATATAATTTGAAAAAACATTTAGATTTTTTTCATGGTAGGGCTAATTATAATATTCCTCCAGAGCCCCCACACATGCATGAGCTGTACATTTAAGTCTTCATGTTCGTCCCCAGCAGTACACTGGAAAATACTAGAGTTGAAGGTCTCTTTCCCAGACTTGCTTTCCTTAAGGCTGTGTTTGGCTGAAGACCTTTAGTACAAGCAGTCTGCCAGCAGTAACTCCAACTCCTACCTTCCTGGTCTCCTCTCTTTCTGCATCTCCTTCTAATATGCGCACTAGAGGAAGATGAGAATGATATCCTCAGGAGCCCTGCCTTCCAGATAAGCAGCACACACTGTGTGGGCGTTGCAGTGACCACAAAGTATTATATAGGCAGGAAACAGCAGTTCACGGGAGTGTGGCTAGCTGAACGTCTCTAAGCTGAGCTCTGTACCTCTCTAAGCTGAGCTCTGTCTCCGAGCCCTTATTTACCTATTTGCAGATGTTCACATATGCAAAGGAGCCTCAGAAATGGTCTAAACAGGGGACTCTTCTTTCTTTTCTTTAACTGGTTGAGCACTGCTATAAATATTCCATTAACTGGTCTATATTAGTGTGTCTAGGAAAACAAGAAGAATAACTTCTTGTCTGAAAATTTCAGTCCAAGTTTTTCCACAAGTAATTTTCGTCCATTTGGAGAAACACTTTTGATCTTGTACCTTGTGGAAGATAGAAATATCAGTTAGTTCCTTTTGCTTTATTTTTCTCTCTTTCTAAATGAAACCTGCTCTGGGAAGAGGAGGAGATGATGGTCCTGGTATTGCCAAAAGTTCTTTTATGTCATTGACTGCATTCTGTGTGATGGACAGGTTATTGGCAGTGAAAAACCAACAGTTAAGACTAATGATCATATCTGTGACTCACATGTTTTCCATAGTGAAAATTACCTTTGGCAGCAGTTTTCTTATGCAAAATATAGAACGTCCTTTTCTATTTAAAATAAACGGCAGAGGCTAAATATGCACGCTTGAAAATCATTATCTGGTATGTTTATTTTTTTAGAAATATTTTCACCTGTAATTTAACAGATTATTTGGTAAACTGCATTTAAAAAACCTACCCAAAATATAATAATATCTGTAGGTTGCATGCATTTTAAATTTTTTACTAAGTTGTGTCCAAGAATAGGCAAATTGCAGAACCAGTCTCTCCAAGTTCTAATGCTTATGGGGAAAGGAATATGTGAACACAAATGGAAAGTACTGAAGCCTATGCAACAACACTGGGTTTCTGAAGCACTCCCCCTGACCCCTCTTAATATTTTCTTTCCATCTTCTCCATGAGTATAGTACTGGCAGCACTCATAGAAAGAATTGCTTCATTTGCGATCTGAGTGAAGATCAGAAGCTTTCTTCCTTCTTCTTCATGCTTTTTGTTTTCTGTTTTTTAGTACATAAGTAATGATTAAAGTTGATTCATCTTCAGTATGAGATGTACAGACTGAAAAAAGTAATTAGAATAATCCAGTATGAGGACGCACTAGGTTGTAATAAGTTTTAACGAGTTCCTCAATGGATTTTGTCAGGTTGACCCAATATTTTGACTTTACATAGAATTCCTTGTTTAATTTTGTGTATATTGAGCAGATTTCGTATTGTTGCCTCTTTAAAATAAATAAATCTGCAGAGAATAGAACATCTTACAGTAAAGTTAATGGGAAGCACATTCCTGTATCTGCAGGGAATCTTGTGGATATCCGTTTCTCCTGTGTACAAGTTGGAGTCTAAGACAATCCCATTAAACTCTCCTTTTTCAAGCATAATGGTGCCTTTTTGTATTGGTTCCAATTGTTATTTTCTTTTTCTTCCAGATAAGTAACTGCTCAAGTTTCACAGCGTCAGCTCTCAAAAATTTCTGCCTCGTGATGCCTCGTTGTCAGAATTTGTCAGCAAATTCTGTAGCCATCCTTGTTCCATGTAGAACATGGACCAGAGTTGTAGTTGCTTGGTTAACATTTATGACGTTTTGAATGGAAAAGTTACCTCATCCTCCTCACGCAGACTGTTTTTGAAAGCATCATTCTTCAGGAGTTAAGCATTAAACATAAGAAATTCCTTCTCCTTTAAGACTGACAAAGAATTGAGTGAGTTTTACTGGAGTCTTTGTGTTAGTAGATACAGAACACAGAAGTAATCTTTTATCTAACACTAATGATTCCTGGTAATAGACAAGAAACTTCATTCAGTTATTTTCAAACTGGATGTAGAGTTCCTACTCAGGCAGGTTAATCACAGAGAAAGGTTAATTACTGGTTGCAGATTTGTTGTGCTGTGCTGAACATTTCCAAAGGCTTATTTTAGCTGTTCTCTACCACTATGCTTTCTGTGTGCCTGTTTTTTCTCCACACTGCTTTATGGATTCTTTGAGTCCTTACAACTTGATAAAATTCATTTCCAAATGTAAAACAATTGATGGACAATTTGGTGGTAGTTGTGGCTTGTTACAGAGGTTTTCCTTGTGTATGTGGTGTCTGGTTTTGCCTTTGTGCTGTATAGCCAGGAAAATACATGTCAGTAAAATGGTATGTTTAGTTAGTGGCTCCTCCCAAAACAACTGTGAAGGTGGATTTATCCTGTCAATAATCCACTCTACTAACTGGGAGAAGTTAATTCTTAGAGAGGAGCCAGTGTTTTCATGAGTGTTTGTTTCAGGATAAATTTGAAAAAAATGTTTATGCTTTGAAGTAAGCAAGCTTGAACGTACATTGATGCATTGAAGAGGGGATAAATCTGTGCTGATGGGTTGTATAAAAGTATTTCCTTATCCTAAATTTGCTTAGATTAGCTGTATGCCATCCAGCTCGCTCTCTAGATTGTCTTCCTTAAAAATGAGTATTCCTAAAAAAAAAAAGGGGGCAACCCCCCGAACCTCTTCCTTATTTTATGCCAATTTTTAGTGCTAAGACTCTTTTTCAAATATAAACTTAATATGAGTAAAATCCTAAGGACTTTATAAATGTGATTTTATTGCATTTATCTTTACAGCTGAAATTAATTATTCAGTGTGTTCACTAAAAATAAGCTTTGGTAAGTGACATTTTAAACAGGCATTCAGAAGTGATTGCAAGAAAGATGGTGATAAAGAACAGTGTCTAAAAGGAAGTGTAGAATTCTTGAACATTTTAAACTGGTCTGTAAAAACTGCAAATGTAGCTATTTGGACAATTTGGGAAATGTAACGAGAACACGTATTGCTGCTGAACTGGGGGGACTGCCAGCATTGCCACGTATAGGTATTTTATCAAGTATTTGGTGTGGTTTTTTTAAATGTTCAATGCTGGCATTGAGAAAATAGACAGAAGTTGCCTTTTTTTTTTTTTTAATAAAAAATGTGTGTTTTTTTCCCCCTTGGTAATGGAGAAAATTTTGAAAAGGTGACTATGAAAGCATCATAAACCCCTATACTCTAGATAGCAACTAAAAAAAATGACAGAAACCCCCCATTTATTGCTTAATACAATTTGAACTTCACATACACATGAAAAACTATAGTACAGTCTGTACTTGTCTGTGATTAGACAAACATCTTCCAGAGCTTCTAAAGGTTTGCAATCCAACAGATCATTGGCAGTCCATGAGCAATCCCATTTGTTGCTAGCAACGGATGCAATTACTGTAAGAGGGAGGCAGGGCATTAGGCCCTGGGGCTTTTTGTATCCAAAAAACCCTGTGGTCAATCATTTTATCTGTGCCAAAGTTGAGATCCATTTATTGTTAGATCTTATGACAGTTTCTTATCTTTTCTTTAGGTCTTAACGATGGATATTGTAGTGCTTAAAGTCTTATGTAGACACATGAATATTCAAGCAAGCAGGCGCTCTATTACAGCTGAAATAAACAGAGAGTTGCTGTCATCAGATTTGTGTAATTTGTGTTTCAACAATTAGCCAAGGAATACAGTTAGGAAAAATAAATAACCATCAGTTACATTTGAGATGTTGGACCAGTAAAAATAATAGCAGACTATTTACTGTGGGAAGCAAAGAGAAAGAAGAAAGCCTTATCTGTCACTGAAACACAAATTTTCTTCTAAGTTGTCTCCTTAAGTTTACCGTGAGCACAGTTGAAACAGTCTTAAATATCAAAACCATGCCTTAGAATATTGAGTAATGGTGTGGGAGTAATGTTAATAATCTCTGAAACCAAATTAAATGATAAGCTGCATGCTGGAGACAATTATTTACTTCTTATTTACTTTTGTATTATCGTGTAGACTTAGTGCGTTTTTCTATGCAACACTTCTAGTTATTTCCTTCTACATTGTCATCGTAAGTGATAGAGAAGGCTTTCTGGTTTCTCACACTAAATGCTTTTCTGTTGTTTTAGATTTTTTTTTTTTAATGTGAAATGCACACAAGAAATAGTTTAGTCTTGTCATTATTTAAAGTTACAGTCTGTCCCTATTCTGCTCTGATGTCCCTAGCACCACTCTCGTCTCCCTGCCCTCCACAAGCCCCCAGCCCTGGAAGACAAGACATGCTTTTTAACTAAGCTCATCATCCAATTTTGCAATAAATACTTTTACATTTTTTTTCCTAGGAATTATCCTACTAAAAATGGTGCATTACCATGTAAGTTGGCTGTAGTATCTCTGACAATGCTCACTCAGACTTTTTAAAACAAGGATTTCGTGGCTCTTTGGAGCTGTGATTTACAGACTTCCTCCTACGTATCTTGAGTTGATGAATTCTTTATCGCTTTGCCAGGGGTCGTGGACTTTTATATAATTCCACTGAAGCCATCTGTCCTCTGAAAAAATTTGAGTACTTGAAATGGTACAGATGTCAAATTTGATGGATTACCAGCTTTAGCATTTGATACATAACCGCAATGCTGGGAGAAAGAGCAAGGCTTAGAGGCAGTCTCTGTTTTTAAGTAGACTATTTAAACCATAAGACTGTGTTAATGTATTATTTATAAGGTTTGCTCCTTTACATTCCATCTTCCTCTCTGATTTTTGTCTTATAGTGTTGTCCCTCAGACCACAGTAATACTGAACAATGACCGGCAGAATTCAATTGTAGCCAAGATGGTTGGGCAGGAAGAGCCATTGAGCAGAGCAGCGGATTCTCTGGAAAATATCCTTAGCAAGTTAGTAGCAATTACGGGAATCCTCCCCCTTCGTTCTCTCCTTTGGCAGATCAATATCAGTCTCTGCAGCAATTTGAAGTGCAAAATGAGGAATGTTCTAGGTAATATGGGGGAGGGAGGGGAACATTGAACCGGTACTTGAATATTTTTTTATCAGGCTGACCGTTCTGCCTAGGGAAACCCTGTATCAGCAGTAAAGGTACAGAGCAATGCTTCACTCTTGATGGGGAGATGGAGGATCTGGGATTAGTTCAATGTTAGTTGACATCTGACGGTTGAGAGAAAGAGTGCCCATAGCTACATATTTTTTACATGGATGCACAATCACTTGGGAACATGCCAAGATCCTGTATTTAACCAACTGAAGAAGGAATATGCAGCAGCCCAGGAAGGCTTGTTAGAATTTGTACTATCTAAAGCAACTTTTAAATTAAGTGGAACTGGAGATTCTGGGTAGAAAAAGTTCTTAAATAATATGTTTTTATAAATTATTTAAATATTTTTTTGTTTTGCACACTGGGCCTAGACTTTTCCATTGATGCAAATTTAGAAAGTGTGCATCTAAAATTTTTTATTTCTTCTGCTATTTTCCCTCCATTTTATTTTCCTGGATAGGTCTGAGTTATAAACAGGACTGGGCTTGTTTAAAGGAGTATGATTTTATAATATGGTTAATTTTGTCAAGTAGTGTTTTTAATTCCCTTATAATGATGCTATTCCTGATCAAGGATTGTGTTTTCCCAAAGTTACATACTTTTCTTTTCCATAGTGCTGTTCCTGGACGTAGGCAGAACACCATAGTGGTGAAAGTTCCAGGGCATGATGACAGTCACAATGAAGACGGAGAGAGTGGCTCTGAGGCCAGTGACTCAGTTTCCAACAGTGGACAATTAGGAAGCCAAAGTATTGGGAACAATGTCACGCTTATTACGCTGAACTCTGAAGGTATGCTGATCTAACTATAAGGCTACTTAAGCAAAGTAAATGCGGTGGTGGAATGAACTAAGATTCAACTGGAAGCTTCAGAGATCGTATCATGGGTCCAACCTTGAATTGTTAGGCAGTACAGCAAGCATCAGATAGGAGTGAACGAATCTGAAGGAATTGGTTGGTTGGTTGGTTCTGGTTTGTTTTTTTGCGGGGTTTTTTGTTTTTTTTTTTCATTTGTACTAGTTTTGCAGGCAGAACAGCTAATTAAAATTACTTGTAAAATTTAAAAAGTATGCCCCACTATAGCAGTGTAGCTTTATATTTTAAACCCTTTAAATTAACACATGCAACCTGCAGGATGTCCTGTCACCAAGTTGAAATATTGTTTCAGGAAAATAAATGCCTTCTCTGGGAAATAAAATCTACTAGTCCATCTCCTCCTGTAACTTATTATGACAGTTCACTTGTGTAATTCTTATGAATGTAAAGTAGTTATTTTAGCAACCGTAAACAATTTTTAGAAGGAAATTCATATTAAAAGCAGAGTGTCAACAGGATAGTGTGTAGTGTCAGATTTTTCTGAAAATTCTTTAGATCTTGGACACAGAAATCCAATGTAGTGAAATCTAAGAATTTTAGATTAGCCTTATAAAGATACTCTATGTGGTTGGAAATATTGAAATGAATGTTAGTTGCTATATTTTAATCACAAACAAGATGATATAAGGGACACTGAGTTTTAGGTGTAAACAACTTATGAGAAATTATGTTTTATGATTAGTTTGAAAGTATCGGTGATTTTTTTTTTAATACAGATGTAATTTGAATCCTAGACTTTAATAATTTTCCTAATTACTTTTAAAAACATGTTTATTGAATATTTATTTAAGTGTTATTCTGGATGTGGTAGTTCATATTTACATTCATGTACCAGAGAAGAATAAGTTACTTCAGGAAATTATTGCAGCAGAATGCACTTAGGAGATGACCTTTGTACTTAAGAGGTAAATGTGTTGTCTTTTTGATCTCTAACATTGAAACAGAAGGACTCTAAGTTAGGAGTGGTTCAGTTTCTTCTGCATGATCTCCAGCCATTGGTAAAAGCATGTTGGGTATGAACAGCTTAGGATACAATTAGTGGTAAGGACTAATTCAAGATAGCCTGAAACCGAGTATTTAAGAGTGCATTCAAAGATTTCAGAACTGACTAACAATTCAACAAGATGCTTTAAAACTTTGATACTTGGAAAACTTCAGAAGTCAGTCTACTGAACGTCTCATGCACCAAAGATTGTTTCTGAAAATGTTGTTCTAAGGCATCTGAACCTAGGATTCTTCGACTTTTATGGATACTCATACAACATACGCATATTATAAAGAGCCTTTAGGTTCTGTCCTGTTTGTATGTTGTGAGACAGAATTGCTTCCGAAGGGTATTTCATTTTGGGTCAATGGGGAATTAAAGCAGACTGAGACTGTCTGAGGAGTTCCTCTCAAAAAAATGATAGGATTGCAGATAGTGCTGATATTTCGATGTGAAAATACATATAAAACGTATCTTCGTGGAGGCTGTTAATATTTCATACAGCTCTGTGTCAGCTACGCCAGGAACAAAGTTTCTAACATTAGGAGGGTATTTGTTGTAAAATGCCCTTTTTGACTTGGTTTGGCACAGATTTGCACAGACAAATGTGACGTTGGCCTTTTATGCCATTGTAGTATATGTAAATTTTGAAGAAACAGCTAATCCATTAATGTCTTCAGATCTGATTTTCTTCAGACCTTTAGAACACTCATCCATTAAAAATCGCTCTGAGATTGATGAATGCTTTGAGAATCAGATTAGTAATCCCCCGCACCTACCTCTTCTTGCCCTCGCAAAGATGAGAGGACCACTTGCACAGCAGGAATGCTAAGCAAACTAGCCTGCAGGATGTCACAGAAATTAAATTATTAATAAAGGAAGTGATGAAGAATAATAGGTCTGTTGTGCAGACTCGTTTTCTTCAGCAGTAAAAGGCAAAAGTTACAGCACCCATCAGCTTTCTTTCGTCGTCTGTGAAAGAATTCTGAGTGACTTCGAGTTGCTCAGAGGAATCTCGATTGATTGTACAATACGAGAGGGTGAGAATGGCATACTTCAGCCCTTGTGGACTGAGACTAAACAACAAGTTTTCAGTATGACTCCCATCTGTCATCTTGTGTCCGGAAAGCAAAACTAAACCGTGTTTATAGTTGGGCTTTAGCTGACTTTGGAGATGGCATTGACATGTGGATATTTTCAGAATTTAGTAACAGATTTATATAAAGGCATTGTTTGCTCTCTACTGGCTGTTTTCAAAGAGCGTTTAATCATGTATGGTAGTTTAAAAAACATTAGTGTTATTGCCTTTCTGTTCCTGAAAAATAATTATACAGAAGCATGGAGCCCAGTTCCCGGTTCCAATAACGGTCTAGAATAAGGAGGTTTTTTGCTGACTGAGCACTGTGACTTTATTCAGTCTTCAGTTGTATATTACTCTTTTTGCTTGTGCAGTACGGCATGTTCTCTCTTTTGTTTGAGCAACAGTTACTTGATTCTTTCTTTTGCTTTTCAGAAAACTGAAAATGCTCATCCATTTTACAGATGCAGTTAACGGTCTGCAAAGTGTTGATTTTAAGATGTAGTATTTATGAACTGAAAGCACCTAGAGATACCGAATCTCTAATTTTTGTGAAATTTTGCGAACTTTTTCCAAATTTCACTTTGGAATAATTAGTGTCCTTTCACGTGGGGATGATAGTAGAGATATCAACACCTGATGTATTCATTGGACTGCAGTCCTAAAAGTGGTGTTCATGAAGTAATCTTGCCCAATTGCAGATAAAACCCAGCAAGAATAGAATCATTCAGTATTGAATTACCAGTGTAAAATTAAATTAAAATAGGCTAGAAGGCTTACTAGTAAGTGACTTACTGTTTTTATTAATGTCATATTTTTGGCATAGAAAATATCAAGTGTATCCTTATTCAGCCAACTAAGAAATAGTGTTTTTTCATTTAACTTGTAATTTTACCCCATAGATATTAATAACTGTCAAAAGTGATTAGTCTGTTGTTTTGAATGCATATGTTAGAGTGTGTCTTTTCTGCTCTAACTTTGTTGCAGCCCAAGTGGATCTTCTGGGGAAATTAGAGAAGAGCAGTTGGTATGGATGTATAAAGAGTAGTGTAAGTTTATAACCACGTGCTTTAGATGTAAAATTACTTTTCTACAAATGGGAGGATAATTTAATACTAAGATCAAAGCTCAGAACTCTGTTTTACCAAACTTCTCTTTTAAGAAGATATCTTCCTCCAGAAACACTGTTTGAAAGAATTGAATGCCCCTGATCCTCTCAGAGTTTAAATGGGGAAGGGACATCAACTTAAAACTGATTAACTTTGAATCTTCGGTTTCTGGAGATCTGGATTGGAGCCTTCATTTAAATCCTAAGTAAAAAAAAAAACAAACGTTTTTTTTACTATACCGAAACACGGTACTGAATGGAGAAGCCCAGGTGTGACCCACTACTGAACTCACATTTGAGTAGAAGTGAAAAAGCAGAAAGGTCTTAAAACACCAAACGTACAACCTACCAAATAAAACTGTGTCCAAGCTGCTCTATTCTGGTAGTTTAAACTGCTCAAGCGATGCTAAAATGTTAATTGTAAGCGCTGTCTCTAAGGTCTAGTTGACTTAATCATTGCCCATCTCTTTTTTTCTGATTTAGAAAAAAAAACCCTCCTTGAATTTTTAACACAATATGTTAATGATGTTTAAAAAAGTCCTCACTTTAACCAGGAGTCATTGTTTCAAACCAGAGATCTTTTTGTTGTATAATTATCTTAGTTGTAATCTTAGCCAAGAAGTTCTGATTTGGAAGAGCTTTTGGAGAGCTCCTCTGACCGTTGTGAAACTGTCCTTACCCACAGTGCACTTAACTAAATAAATCTCAAGTCTGGTTAACCTTTCTTTTCTCTTTCTCTCTCTGTCTTTTGAAACATCAGAGCTATACAGGTAACTCACATATTGTGGTAGAAATGCAGCTAAGCAGTTTACATCAGGAGGTATACCTTTGTGTTTTCATGTAGACGTCTTCTTTCTGAAGTGTGGCTTTTAGAACTTTGAAGTACCCAGCTGTTCCCATGTTTTTAGAAGTCTTCTGTGTAGTAGTTATTCTCTGAATACATGAATAGGTCTGTTTTAGCAGAAGTGTTTTCCGGAGGAAAGAAACCTCCAAACATGAGTTATAGCATGATCTGACAAACTTATAAACGAACCATTTTACTGTGCAAGTATCTAAGAATTTGGATAGAAGCTGGTTTTCTGAAAGGTTTTGGTAGATGAAAACGATGTAAATATAGTGAAAATTAATGTTTTTGCTGTGTTCTCCTGAGGCACAGTATGCTTTTTCTTTAATCTGGAGGAAACCTGTGTCTAAAAATATAGGAAACTTTAATTGTTCGTTGTCCTCTTCACCCCCACCCCCCCACCACCCTCCCCAGCATGGATTACACATCTTTCTCGTTTAATGGAATAAGAAACAAGCACTTATCACTAAGAAGTTTAAAGTAAATGTCAACAATTGATAGATGTGTTTTTCTCTTCTAAAAGTCTAGTTAATTTTGACATGAACGTGTTCGTACTGTAAGTTTTGGAGTACAGCATATTCTCAGTTTAAACAAAGTCGTGCTTTTTTAATCTTGGATTTTCTAATTAAGCTTAAAAACAATGAGCAATTGATTAATGAAGAACATTTTAAAAACATCATCATTTGGACCTGGTGTCTATGTACATGTTGTAATGAACTGTTGTAGATCTTCGGGAGCTGTTACAAAAAACTTGTTTGTCCATTTGTGTTTGTGAAGCTTTAGTTGCTATGTGTGTTAAATGGTTTATAATGCAGTGACTTTTATCTGTTCAGCAGTGATGGGAATGGGGTTGATATTTCTCTCAGGTGTATTGAAGCTCTGCAGAATTGCGCGACTTAAATGTCATGGGCACCCTCCAGCTTTGTACAGTTCACTGTATTATGCGAAGCAAAGATACCACAGGAAGAGATTTCATTAATTTCACTGATACGGTTTTGGAGTGGGAAAGCCATTAAGTTTTGTATACTAAACACGCTGAAATGTTGGGTGTTTTTTTTTTTTAATAGTTACGTGGGAGTTTGTGTGCTAAGTGATGTGATGGCACTATTCTATTTTCCTCTGCAGTTTTCAGATATTGTACTTCTTACGCTTTCAGGGTGATAATAGAAGGAAAAGTTTAGACTAGGTTATTTTGAGGAGACTGTTTTTCTGTGCTTTCCAGAATTCTTGTACATTTATAAAGGTCTGTAGACTCTGAATTGGATTTCACCAACCTAAAATGCTACAGCTGGTATTTAGTGTCCTTCACGCACAGAACTTATTTTGTGAATCGATTCTTTAGGCCTTCATATCTGTGAAGATATCATTACTAGTTGATTACGTGGTAAGTAAGGCCTCGTGTATAGTCTCTGTTCATGAAAACTTTCATCCTAACATTGTTGTGTTCTTTTGGATTTTGCCTTCTGCTGCAAAAAGTAATACTATGAAGAACATTAGATCCACGCTAGTTTTAAATTACAGAAGTTTTAAACCTATGATATTAAATACCTATATTGTTTTCTGACTTTAATGAATTCTCTAGTACTGGTATGTGGCTTTAATCCTGTCAAGGGTTGGTTTTCAATTGACTAAGCTATAACCTGGCAACTGTATGCACTTTCATGCTCACCACAAATCTGTTAAAAAAATATTCTGACATTCTCGAATATATTTGTCTAAACTTTTTAACTGAAGAGTTTTAGCATTAGACGAAGAAAAGCAAGTTGCAGTAACTATGAACAAATAAGTTTTGTGAAGAATGACAAGTAGATTTTCAAATGATCAACACTTAAAAGGAGCCTTTTATGTTCTTAATAGATAACATCTGAGATAAAAATAACTCTTGTCTAGGTTCCAGTTACCTGCCATCTTATTTACTGTAAGGACTCCTCTCTGGCCTTATATTCAGAAAGCTGTTACAAATACGATTTTCCAAACTCATCATTTTAACCCCATCATCTTCTCCTTGCATCCCTTTCCCTGCGCCATGGCACCCTCATTATGAAGGAAGACCTTGTTCTTTGCCGTATCCCAGTCACTGTAGAGTTGCTCTGACTTCGTCAGCCATAGATGACAGCTTTCCTTGCTTGTAATGTCTTCACAGATACTTCTATGCTTTCTTCTACTTCCTTGGGAGGAGATCCTCATAACTGTATATACATCACTGTCCATACATCACTGTCCATAATACTCGCTCATAAAATTGTCTTTTCTCAGGGTGTTTACATAAAACTTAGTTGAGATGCCTTTCTTTTAAGATACTTTAAGATACTCTTTCTTTTGGTGATGCCTACCATCTCAATGTGTGTTGTCACCTGCCTGCCTCTCTGTAATCTACCTATTGTCTCCTGCCTTATTCTTGGGTTGTAAAATTGCTGGGTAAGGATGTTGTATTTGTTCTGCACTTACATAGTACCTTCCGCAACACTTGATTCTGATTTAAGAGCGTTACATTCTTGGATTTATAGGAAACAGTCAAAAAGTGTGGCTGTTGCTTACTTGTGATTTCTTATTTGTTGGGTAAACTGCTTGGAATTAATGTATAAAACATCACACTTAGTTCATAAAGAACTTTCTGATAAGTCTTGAGCTTGCATTAAATCGCAGTTTCAGAATTTTACATTAAGTACTATTTTACCACGAAATGTGCAAGCAGCAGAAAGCAAAGAATAGATAATATCCAAATATATTTACTAATTTTTTTGATAAATTAGTTTTGCTGTGATCATGCAGTTTTGTGTTTCCTCTGAAGGTGTTGAATTTTATTTTCAGAAACTTTATAGAAACTTGCTCTTCAGAATTTCACAGTAGAATATTGGTAAAAACAGAATTTACTTTTTTATGCAGCTTATGTACAGGAAAAATACTTAAGCAGCTGCTTCAATTTAGCTCAACAAAGCTCAAATGTTGAATACTTACTGTTCAACTAAAGAATAAGCTATCTAAAGGCACTGTGATTGTACTTGCACATTTCTCTAGGACATATGAAAGCATTATTTTGCTAAATACTAGATATTGCTTTCAAGATACAAGGGGCTTCAAGATGTAAAGAATATTATAATAATACTGTTCTTACACATATTCAGTGTATATAGTCACATTTAAAACATTTAATCTGTGATTTACTGTATGAACAAGAGGAGCATCTGTTCCTAAAACATCAATGCACATTGTTATCCCTTTAAATCTTTCACAATAGAGTTACTGTCCTATCTTTAATATGGAAGGAAAAAAAAAAGCAGGACCTCTCATCTTTGTGGTATAAGAATGTCCCATTCAGCATTACTATGCTGTTTTAAAAGCAGATATTTTTAAAAATGTCTATGCTAAAGCCAAGACTTTGAAATTACTAAGAAAGAAGCACACTGTCCTTAGTATCTCCTAAGTATGTGAAATGCTCTTGAACAGAGCTCCATGAAAGCTATTTTTAAGTGATATAAATAAAATGGCAAGATCCATTGATTTAGAATTTGATGCAGTAACTTTACTCTTGATAACTGATGTAGGATGTTTGGCACCATAAATGATAGTTTTGTATCATATCTGCTTTCTCTGCATTCCTTTTACTGCATTTTAAGACTATCAAAAATATAGAATTAGAAATGTAAACATGCATATTTTTTGAGAAGATAAGGGAAAACTGGTCTACATAGAGTGTTAATTAAAGGATGAATAATATTTTTTCCAAAGAAAATAGTTTAGTCACATGTTGTCTCTTAAACTTTGCATCTGAAAGTCATTTTACAATAGTAGTATTAAATAGTGCTCAGAATTTGCTTTCCAAATGTGAATCGAAGCAGCTATTTGTAAGTGGCCCAGACTTATCTGTCCACAGGATTTTCCAGTTCTCTGTAAGATCAAATCTTGCATGTTATATGATCATTTGCAGCACTTTGCTGTTCCTGCCAAGCTCCTTATGACAGATACAGACAGCAAGAATGAACTTTTAAATAGCAAACTTTTTGTACCTTAAAACAATATTATATGTAGCTGATGTGAAGCCACTGATGAGACTTCAAGAGCTTCAGTGACTTGTTGAAGCCAGAGAAAACTATAGAAATTGAATAGCTTTGATTTTGTTTTGATTATTGGGAGCAAACAAATGAACAATGGTTTCTTTCAGGTATCTGTCACGGTGATGTTTGGAATTAAGTCTGGTCCACTGTGTAAAGTGAAATAGAACAGAGGCAATAAACAAGAAAGTGGGCAAAATCTAAATTAGAAATCTGATTTTTCTGACATGAAACATGTTTTCTAAGGGTTTAAAAAGCCCTATAGGTCCACAGATTTTAATTTTCTCAACTTTATCTGGATTTTTTTAGCTGATTGTTTTAAATTACAGATGATCGCATAGTCCTCATTTTCTGCTTCTGTTGAATAAATTCTCTGGCTTTCCATGAGTCATAAAGTAAGCAAATCTCTTCTTTCTCTCATGGATTTAACCATATACTAAAACTTTTTTGCTGTTTGTTGTCTGTCAGACAACTGAAGAAACCATGAACACGGGAGAGTGCAGGATATATTTTCAGAATATCTCGCATAGCGTACCGGTCCTCTAACCATAGGGGCTTAGAAGTTAACTGGAACTGTGTCTCTGTTAGCCAAATCCTTTGTGCCATACAGAAGATTATACCTGGAGCATGAGATTCTTCTGGCTATCTTTTTTTATATTTACATGGAAATTAAACCTTTTTTTCCCCACGGAATAGTCAGGCAAAAAACTCCAGTTCTGTGTCCAGGGTTTCTGATGTTCGTGGACGTGTGTGCGTTGTACGCTTCCTTTTGCCAGAACTCCCAGCGTCTTAACTGCTTTTTGTGGTGGGAGCAGGTTTTGGTGAACGTAGCGTTAAAGCTAGTTCTTTCACCTTTCTTTTAGCACAAGCTTTAAATCATATTGCTAGATTTGTAGGTTAACATATAGCCTGATTGTCACTCTGTTCCTTATATTTAATTGTTGTTAGTTAATAAAGTCAGTGCTCTGTAGTCTCTGTTGGTTAATCGCTACCCCTGTGAACTCTTGCAGGGGCAAAGGACTCGGGCTAATTGACAGAAGTTTATTTAAAAAGATGATGTTGAATCTTCTACACATCAGCCAAAATATTATTTAATTTCTCTAGAAATGGGGGTTTATTTTTGTAGGTTAGGATTTTTTTTTTTGAAGGTTAATTCACCTTTCTGCCTTTGTACTGCAGCTACCAGTCGTTTTTCTCTGCTGCAAATGCCAGATTTGCACCCAGCCTTGTTAGGAAAATAAACACAACTACTCCGAATAATGGAACATGTTAATTCAAGTGTTTATGTGGGCAGGTGTTTCCTTTTGGTTTTCCTTTTTTTTTTTTTAAAGGAGTGACTGACAGCACCTAGCGAGAGAGCAGAGCCTAGCTTTGCTTCTAGTCTTACTGCTAATGCTCACATGTCAAACCAGGGGAGTGTATCCCCATGGAAAGATGTGAGTAACAGTTAAATGTCTGTCATCTCCCCGGGCGGGAAGACACATACACACATGGAGACTGAGTCTGAAAGCCACAGCAACTCTTGTCTGCTTTTTGTTCTCTTGACATCGGTTTTCTTGATACTAACCTTAAAGCTCGCTCGTCCTGTTTCCATAGAAATGCCTGTTTGCGTAGCAGCCCTCAGCTGCCTCTCGTCTTCTCGCATGTCCGTGCTGAAACAGAGGAACGGTCAGCTGTGTTGTGAGATAAAAGAAATGGACTTAATACAGTAAAAAAGATTTGAAAACAGCGTTGAAAAGCAAACTAGTTCTGGATTCAGTAGAATGGAGATAAAAGCAAATTTTCTGATCTTAAAAAAACATTAAAGAGGAGCTAGAAATTAGTCTGTCATTGAAATGAGCTTCTGAGTACAGAGAGGAAATCAGTTAAAAATGTCAGGACTTTTAACACTGGAAGTAAAAATGATCAAGAGCCACTTCTCTGATGGTAGAATATTTGGTGTAAAGAACGCAAGGAAGTACCTTTCCACATAGCACTCAAAATGCATTCAAAATGCAGCAAGGCCATTAGGAACATTAACGAAAGAAAAGTACTTCAGGGCAAAACAAGAAAGGTGCGTGATTAACTGAGTTACAGATGAGTGTGTGCATTTATGCTTCATTATTTTTAAGAAAAGTGTGTTCTTTGACTGTATTCTTCCCAACCCTTCACACATTATTTGTGTTTTGGTAGTCTTTAAGGAATACAAGAAGCTGTGTATGGTTGTACAGTGCTTAGTGGAGTCCTGACCTGGTATCTGGTTATTACAATGTATGTACTAAATAACCTGACTCGTCTAGATTCTATCTAGATATTACGTATAATGCCTGATAATACACGTAAAGAACCATTTCAGTAAGCATAAAAGGATGTTTGAGTGCTAGGAGCTTCAAATGATGCAGCTTTAATCAATAGTATTTATGTACTTAATTGTTCAGAGAGAACTTCCATCAAAGTCAGAGTCTTTTTTTCCTCTTTCCTTATTCAGTCTGTCTTCTCCCATACCACACCACTTGTCCAGAGCAGTTCTGCCTCCCTCATAACTGGCACTGTACTTCCTCTTTTCACCAGTTTTTTTTGTGTGCCAATCTCATCGTATTTGCTCTGTGCAAAGTGCCAGATGTGTTGGCAGGCCGGTAGGAATTATTTTTATGTATGATAGGGAATAGTTTAGCTTTTGTGCCCTCAAATAGCTGCAGTGAGACAGTAGAGTCATGGTTAACTGTAGTCATGCAAGTTCCATTTAATGCAAAATGATTATAAAGCAAATTCCCTTTCTGTTGAAGCTTTTAAAGCAGGAGGAAAATGCAAGAGATAATTTAATGTGGGGCTTGTGTTCATAGGTCAGAATAACAAGATAGTGTCTTTTTTCCAGGCTGTTAGCAATAAAAGAACAGTTGCATGTCGTAAAAACAGTATGTTCTGGACTCTGTGCCAGTGAAAAAAAAAAAAAAGGGAGATTATGGAGATTATTTTGCAAAGTGAAAAAAAAATCTTTGGTTCATGTAGGTTGATAGCATTTGTTAAACAAGACTGCAGGTGAAAGGTGTTCCATAAGTAGTAAAAACTCTTATATCTAATAGTAATACTGTGAACTGGTAAGGAAGTAAGATTTTGATAGGATGTAGAATCGTTTACTCAGGCTTCCTAGAATTTCTTTGAAAAACTTACACGTTTATCCAGAGATGTTTTTGTTTTGCCAGCTTTGCCCAAATTTTTATAAAACAGTCAATTTATCTTCAGGAACAGACTGTTTTCCCTGATAACATTAACCAGACTTGTGGTGAGGCCAGACCCAGTGGCATTCAAAACAAGTCATAATTAATCTGAACTACCTTATTTTTCAAATGGCATCTGGTACTGTGAGCAGAAAACAGCTAGTGTACCCTATTATGTAGTTCAGGATAAAAAGTAACGTTCAAATAAAATATATATTAAAAAAATTGCGAGCGTATAAAAATATATTCAGAACAGAGCATTAAGTTCTGATTTCAACAGAAAAAAGTTTGAGGGACTAGCTGCTACGTATATCAGCAATAAATATTTTTCCTTACAAATTATTATAGTTGATAATCTGATGTTTATAATGATATATCAGTATTGCATAATCTAATGCTTGCTTCATACTGTCATTATTCATTGCAATAAACTTGCATCTGACATCTGGTATGACTCAACCCAAAGGTCATGTTGGAAAAGTGTTTTTTAGTGTTTGACTTGCTTTTATGTTATATTTTATTGCATTTTTTTGGCTTGTAGTCTAGTAAAATGCAGGCTGCTTAATCTATGCCAGTACTTGGAAATAAAGATGCTGCTGGCTCAGGGGTCCTGTTCAATGTGAAAAGGATACGCTCATCTGTCTGAACTCTGTCACCCGGTTTTGTGACTAGAAGGGTTATGGAAACCAGGAGTTTGTGACTTTGTCTATACCATGCAACTTTACTTTAAAGGCATTTAATGAAAGATAAATCATGTAATTGAATGACTTGTTCACATTTTTACCATTTTGAAGGTGTGTGAAACAACAATGAAATACTATAAAGCTCTAGTATAGAAGGGCTGAGTGACTCCTAAGTCAGGAAGGTTTGTTTTACTCCGCAAAGTTGAGCAAACACAGAAATCAAATCAAAGTGGTCTGTGTCAGTGAACATTGAAATAGTACTGGAATGCTGTTCTATCCAGTTCCTATTAGCATTGTCAAGATTTGTACTGGAAATTTTGTTTTTATCTGGAATGTGAGTCTCATCGTAGTGTTGCATCCTCCACTTCAGTAGGGATTGGTCATCCTTATGAGCTCTGTTCTAGTCTCTGCTTAGTCTTGAATCCACTAACTTTTGGCATTGTCTGCAAAGATTAATTTCCAGTGACGGCTTAGTATTCCTCTTAAAATGAATAGTTCTTTTTCCCGCCAAACTGAGGGACTGGGACAAAAATCAAAAAACTTCTTTATATATAAAATATGTGTGTATATACACACAAGAGCAGTTAGGTATAGTTCTGGCCGTGGGTAACATTAAAATATATTCTGCGGCTAATGCCTTTACAGTTGAATAGAAGGGAAGATGCACTTGGCAGATGACTAGCAATTGATTCATTATCTTTATGCTGGGCCTGCTTCTTGGTAAACTGTATGTTTAGGAAGTAATGTAGACTATTGGCCAGTAAATTTGAAGTAAGACCAAAATTTTGATTGGGATCTCTGGCTACATTTTGAATGATTGTCATTGCTTGAAATATGCTTTTTAAGTGATGAGTTAAGTTACTGCTCACTATTGATTATAATTTCTTAAATTTAGAATCTTGCTTAGACTCATTTTAATATAATACTTTTGGGGAAAAATGTGGTTCAAAGCTGTTACCTTCTTGAAGTTAGCTGTACTTTAACAGTATTATGGGGTTGCAGTAATCCTCATTTTTAGAGGATAACTAATTTGAATGAGAACACTGTGAATATAGGGTGCTCTTTCAGCTGTTGGCCTCTAGTATGAGACACTTCAAAAAGATACCTGAGAGCGAGTTAGGCATCTGGACTATTTGCACCAGTTCCTCGTGTAGGCCAGAACATTAATGGCAATAACTTTTGGTCACCGTTGGTGTGGATTTGAGAATAACTTTTTATCTGTAGCAAATCTTGTGAGCCTGTTAATCATGCTATATTTTAAAGAAGTTTATGGAGACTATGAATAAAACTGGAAGAGCTCATGATAACTTAAGAAAAGTTGACTGTAACTCGAACCTGACTGTTTCATTCTGTGCCACAATTAGAATTTCCACAATCTCTGTTTTTAGAGGATTACCCAAATGGGACATGGCTCGGAGATGAAAATAACCCTGAGATGCGGGTCCGTTGCCCCATCACCCCTGCTGACATGCTGCACATCAGCACGAACTGCCGCACAGCCGAGAAGATGGCACTGACGTTGCTTGATTATCTCTTCCATCGGGAAATTCAGGCCATCTCCAACCTTTCGGGTCAGGGGAAGCATGGGAAGAAGCAACTTGATCCTCTCATGATTTACGGAATTCGCTGTGAGTATAATACTGTAACTTTTGAATTTATACTGTGTAGATAAGGCAGAAACTGTCTGCTACTTGCAGTTAAACTATGTTTTGTAAGAATTGGGTATGTATTGTTGTTGCCAGACAGATGTTTTGTTAACTTTTGTTTATGAAGGAATCCTAATGGGCTGGTTTAATTTAGCCTGATGTGGGTGTTCACCAGAAATTCCTCAATCTTGAAATCTGAATTCAGATTTCTTTGCAACTACCAGCTGTGAGCGCACCAGGTGTAGCAAATATCAGGGAAATATTACTTTCTCAGGTAATGGAACAAATAATAAACCGAATTACACATATTTAAATATTGTTCAAGTGTTCAAAACAGTATGGTCTTGAATATTAGTTTTTTACTTCCCGTTTATGTGTATTATTTCAAAAGACTTGCTGACGTTGAGATGGAGGAAATTTGCAATCTGTACTAAAGGAGAGATTAAGTATCATAAAGTCTGTGGATTCGTAACAGGAATGCATATGATGCTAATGTACTTCTGTCTGCTCCAGTGTGCATGAGTCTTTTGGTTATTAAAGCTATTATGCAGTATAATGAACAGATATTACTTACATTGAAGATGCAATTTTTGGCAATTTAAAAGGAACCAAATGTATTTTGCATATAGAATATAGTAGGCATAGCCACTACTTTTAAGTGAAAAGAAGAATCTGGACATATGCACCTTGTTCATATAGAGCAAGGATATACAGAATATAGTAGGCATAGCCAGTAGTTTTGAGTGAAGAAGAATCTGGACGTATGCATCTTGCTCTGATATGGTGACTTCTAGTAGGGAATTACTCAGTGAATACATTGAGGACAGCCAAGTCTGTTCCATGTGCTATGGTGTAAATATTTTCCAGCAAAGGAGGTAGGCGAAGGCCTCTCAAACAGCCAAGCATCTGACACAAGTGTACAGCTCTTGTATGATACCTTTGCTATGCATGCAAAGAAGAAACAAATTTAAATGTTAGTGCAGAATTAAGAGAGAGTCTAAAAATGACCAACTTTACTAATTGATCTAGATTTTAATATACCAGTAGTTCTCACTGTTAAAAGATTCTTTATGGTCACGTCTTATGTAGGTCACCAATGGATTAGTAGAGTGGGAATAATTTGTTGTACTAGAGTGTTTTGTGTGCAATTGCCAATTTGAAATGCCCGTTAAGGCTTAAGAACCTAGCGCGAGAGAGCTTATTTTGAATGGTGTTTGAAGAATTTGATGTTTTGTTTTTATGCTTCTGTTAGGGCAATGTGTTCGATAGTTACATGGAAGAAAATGTGAAGAATATTTGATGATGAGACTGCTGTGCTTTCTTTACACTGAACTGAGCTGGGGAAATACAGTCCTATTGACCTGCTTTTGTTTCTAGTAATTTGCTGGCTATCTCAGGGCAATTGATAGGCAAAACTAACCCATTCAGTTTGCTGGATCACGCGAATTTTTGTCTCGTTACATACCTGAAGCAGAAGGCTTCAGGCTTCTACTGCAAATATATTAAATACGTATTTTTAAGGGAGATTATGATTCAAAGTGATTTTGATCTCCAAAACCTTCTTATCTATTGATCTCATCAAGGTAAATTACCTTGTTCCATTGTGTTTTTAAAACTTAGATTTTTGTTGACAATAGTTTTTAGACACATGAAGAAATGAATCTAGCTCCGATGTTAAAGCAAGTCACTAGCAGCCCTTTTCCCCATTGCTTAAATCTGTGAGCACAAATCAGACGAGTGAGTATATAACTATTTGTGTAAGAAGAACAGGGTTTTGAAAATGTGAGCATGGGGAAGGAATGTGCTCATGTGGCTGAATGCTCAAGCTAGAGATTATGTCATTTATATGAGGCATTCTGACCATGAAGAAATTGGATTATAGAAGTGATCCCTGCAGTTGGAAAAGGTCTGCAATGGCAGAAATGTAACAGCAGTGGATCATAAGCAGCAGCATTCTGAATGATGGGCACAGAAACCACTGTCTGTGTCTCTGATGTCATAAGCATGGTTCAGAAGGTTTGGGATCCAGGTATCTGAAACATATCTTTATTTCTTCTTCATATCGACTAGTGTGTTGCTTTCTTTTGGGAACCAGTCCATAACAAACTGGGGATTGTGTATGCCTTCTGGAAAAAATACAGCCGTGTGAATCTGACCAGAGTTTACTTTTTTGGGTACCTAAATGTTAATGGTTATTGAGATTTGCTATTAGCTATGACAAAGAATCCTGTGGCAACAAATGAAGAAAATGCATGTAAACTTGATGAAGCAGCAAATTTAATAGTAACAACATTGGTCCAGAAATGATGATTTCATGTAATAGCCTAATATGTCATCACTGCGAATAATTACGTTGAAATGAAATTTGATTTCAGTAGCCTGTTTATGAATTTGCTGTGATGTGAGTGAGCATATGGATGACTCACAACTTTCGAGGATGAGATTCTGGCCGTGTTCAGTTCAGTGGCAGAACTCCTGTTGAGTTCAGCTGCGCTACGATTTCATCCCTAATATTTGTCAGAGAGGTACTGGGAAGCGCCCTGCCATGCCACATCCACTTTGCTTTACCAGTCCACAGACCATCTGTTTTTTATTGGTGAAGTGTTGTTCCATAAAATCTACCAAAAACCGAGTGCAGCGCTAGCATGGGAACTGAATTAGGTTGTTGTCCTAACAATGTGGTTTGCTTCTGCTCTGAGCAGTAATACTTTGATGCATTATTTTAAACTTAAATGAAAAATCTAATGTCATCAGCCTCGCGTTTGCCAATTATAGCTGGGAAAGCTCAAGCCAATATAAAGGATTTTATTTTTCCCTTTGTTTCAAGTTTTTTAAAGTTTGTCAGTGGAAAGATATTCCTTCCTTTCTTTTTCTAGAAGAAGAAAACACCAACCAAATCTGTATTTAATAGAGAGAATTTTTTTGTATAATATGCAGAAACTATAGAAAATGAAGAGATGTGTATTTTTATTAAAAATTCTTGATATACTGCATAAGGTTTACCGCAAGAGAGATGAAAGTTTATCTTTGGAAGTATATATTTTCACTTGTGGTATAAATTTGCTTGTGGGGTGGCAGTGGTATTGAAGAGAGTTTTTGGGCAAGAAACCAAAGTGACTTAAACACACTGTGTGTCATTAAGTAGCTCATTACTTCAGCCCTACTAAAAATGTAGACATTTTCTGGTGAAATATGATATAAGAACATCCGCAGTTGTAATTTTCTTTGTGTAACAGAAAATACAGGTTTAGCTCTTTTGAGATTTTAGAGCAATCTCCACAAATGAGTTTGAAAAAACAGATTGCTAAATTCAGAATTTTGCATTTATAAGAAACTTTATGACACAAGGGATGATTTTACATGTTGTCTTGGAAAAAAATTGAGAGGGGATTTCTGAAGTTCATAAAAGAAAATCTATGAATAGTTCTTATTCTTTAAAATAATCTAAGTAATTAAATGAAAACAAAATAACATTAGTTATTTCCTGTGTGTGTAACTTCGTTAGTGTGCTATTTCTGTGAAAGCATCTTGCATCTGCACATGTGTTTTTGCAGACTCTCATCAATCATTTTTTAACATATTTGTCAGTTTTGGCTAATTATGACAAGAGGATAGAAGATGAGTACCTCCAAATTAAATGCAGAACGAGTGGCTGGGTGGAGGAGGGAGATACAAATTCCCTAATAGCGTTAAGGGGAACCTGTGCCCTTAGTTCAGTTGTATTATTGGACACCAGAAATCCTCTTTTGGCTCCATACCATCGTCCGTTGCTCAGGGAACTATTTAGCATATTGAAATAACTTTCACATTAGGGACATGATTGTTGTTCAAAAAAACCCCCAAAACAAGAACAAAAAAACCCCACCAAAACGCCGCAGTACCTGCAGAGGAGAGGGCACCGTGGTGAAAGATGTATGAGTACTGTTATAGCCAGCTTAGTATGATTCTGTTGAATTTTCCCATCTGCTTCCAAGACTACTTTATAGAGTGAGTTTTTGCCGATTTCCATTCATGAGTTAACATTTATTTCATCCAGAATGCATCCCTGCCATTTAAATAACATAGGAAAAAAGTGTTATCTGAAAATACCTTATAATAAAGCCTGATTTTTAATTATGTGGGAAGTGATGTATATTCTGTCTCAAGTGGCACATAACTTTACTTTTTAAGATGCGATTAAAAATGTAGAATAGAAAGGAAGTGGTAATCAATGCTTGGTGTTTCTATTGTGTCATAATACTGCTTCCAGTAAAGATGGGACTACTTTCCTACTGTACTGGTTGAAAGAGATGTTAATAGACTTTGATAGAAGAGTGAAACATAGCTATGTCCTCTTCAGAGGGCTGCTCAAATAGCACTAAGCACTATACTGCTTTACAAAATTCATTGACACAATACTGCTTGAGAAGCAGACCACCCGCATTTGTTTAATAGGAAACACATTTGACTCCTGCTTGATTGTGTAATGTAAGTCAGTTAGATCAGTGTATGTATATATGTGTGTGTATATATATATTCATGCACATAACCCAAACATAATGCAGGTTGGGCCAGTTTAAGCAACTTGTAACTTGTGTCATGTAAAATCTGCGGGTTGCAGTAAGTCACTACTGTTTCAGCTTCTCATTTGCTTTTAATGAAGATTTTGATGTAGTAGCAATGCAGGATAAACAACAAATATACCACGCTTCTGTTCTTTCTTAAGCATTATCATGCTTTTAAATACTGGAGGAAGGGTACTAAGTTGCTTCTCATAGACAAACTGTTGGCTCTAATGTTTCTCACCAGTGGATCTGTTTTATGAGGTACTGCAGACTGTTGCTATTATATAGAATGTTTTATATAAATAAACATTACAGTTACTGAAGATGTACACTATAAATACAGAACGTATGTAGTATTTTCTGTTTTTTCATTTTTCCACTTTAAAAAAAGCCTTTTTTATTGCTGTATTTTTATAAACTATACCCATTTTTCCTTTTATATCCTTTTTTCCTTCCTAATCTTTGTATACTTTTTTTGCACACTCTGTCTTCCTTTCATTTCCTGTTTATAATTCTGGGCTTCATGTGTCTCATTTCTGGATATCGTACTAGTCACTAACTGTCAGAGTGTATGGTATGTATACAATGGTTTAGAAGTGTTATACCTAGATGCAACAGAGATTGCTACAAGTCTTGGTTATCACCAGTTGTAGACATGCATCTAGACCTTGGATTCCATCAGGAGACTGTTGGAGAACTTCAAGAAAAATTCAAAATTTTTCAGATTGGCATTTTGTCCTATCTAATATTTCATCAGCACTAGAAATGGATGAATTTCTGTAACTTGGATTGTTGCGACTACATTGCTAATTGTCGTTTCAATCCATCCCCCTTGACAGACGAGCTAATTCAAGAATCGGTCATGCTCTCGAGGTTTGGGGGAAGAGGAATGGGTTAGTGGCAGTGCTCAAGCTAGTAATTTGTTGAGGATCTCTGATGTTTTCTGTTTAACCTGTGCTTCTGTTTCTTCATTATATAGGACATTAATCTTCTAAGCTATAGTAGTCTGAAAAGAAGTTGTGTGGTTTGTATCCACATGGATGAGCTAATCTTGTGGTCCCTGGAAATACTTTTTGCCAACATTTTCTTCTCCTAGTAATAAATACCATGGACTGTAGCTCTTTGGAAACAAAAATTCGCTTCAGCCTGTTCCTTTGAGGACTGGGGTGTTATCAGATGCTGTAGTGCATTTCTCCTCAACTGCCAGATCATGGCTTAGAGGTAGGACAAACTTCGTTTTACAGTTCGAAGGGTTGAGTATAAGCAGACAACAATTTGCCCGGTTCTGCAACATCATGCCTGTGGCAGATGGGGGAGTCGATGCAGATTCTCCTGAGCTGTGTGCTGTTCAAAACCTCTGCTCTGAATGTTAACAAATGGACAACCTCCATCTGACAATTTCAGAAAAGCTGCATTGTGGTTCATTCTGAAGTCCATGCGAGTGGCGACTGTTGTTAGGGGCAGAACTTGGGAAGAGAGGAGGGAGAGTTTGCAGAGGTGTTGAACTATCTCATACTCGAGAGTGAGAAGCGAAGTCTGAGATTTCAGCACATCTTTAAATGGAAAGAAGTGAAAGAAAGGGTTTCTGTTGTGCTTTTCTCATATCCAGAAAGCATTAATTTTTTTTGTACAGCACCCTCGGGAAAGGCCTTGTGATGCAGCAGTGCTGCTTTTTTCAAACATGTTGTCTTCCTCAGAGCTGCAAAAGTCTGGCTTCAGTTCCAAATAGCTGCTTCTTTGCGAATCAATTAAATGCTGCCACATGGAGGGAAGTGATAACCTCTTTTGAGGCTAGGCAAGAAGATAATATGAGAACCCATTGAGTTTATCTCAGTACCACAGTTCTCATAAATGGCATCAATGCTGGCACTTGCCTACTGACTTTATGTAAGCACTCTAATTTAATGCTGGCTGTTGTTTTCTTCTTTCCTGGGCACTTGTGATTATTTCAATTACTTTCCTGGCCAGTTACTGTTTAATAAACTGAAATAAAGGCAGCAATTTTGGGAAATAAAATTAATTGTTGGCAGTGTGTTTTCTCTTTCCTTCTCACACTTCTCTTGTTGTTCTTAATTTTCCGTTCTTGAACGTAGGCAGCTGCTTAGCCTGTCAGTTGCAACTGTGGTTGCATGTAACTTGATTGTGCATGATGTGCTGTCAAGCATTTGTGAGTTCGTAGGCTCTACAGAAAGAAGAAAACTAATGCATTAGGTCGCTTGGACGATCTCTTTCCAGCTGACCCACCGTTGTTCCATCCTGTCAATACTTTTTGGCTTTGGCCAGACTTATTTAAAGTATGTGCTGAAGTGCGCTGGTCCTCGCTTCTTGAGAGGCAGCTAAAAACATTCAGATAAGTCTGTGAGCATAAAAGCAGTTTTCTCAGTGACTTTAAATGTTGCTTCAGGAGTGTGTAATGAAAAAAGGGGCAAGTTGAGTAATTTGTAAGAAAGATGTGCTCATTGGGAAAGTTACTGCTACAAATAGGATAACTTAGTTGAATGAGTGCTGTTTTTTTTCTAATGAAATCAAGGGAGTCTTGCGTGGATTTCAGAAGTCATTACATATTCATGTATTAACAAGCCCCAAACCCTGAAGTCAGCAAGAAGTATTGGACCATTTGTAATCAACGTGTTGAGTGTGATGTCCAAGGATCATCTTTATCAATACTGAAGATCCGTCCGAGCTATGAAGTTACAAGTGAAATAGAGGACTCTCTGTATCACGGTTGTACTAATCACTGTTTTCTTTGGGCTGATTCCTCCATACATGGAACTTCTCCAGTGTTATGACTGTCTGCGGGATAGTTACTCCAGTGTGCAGTGGTGGTGTCCCTTTAGGGCCTAGTTCAGAAGGATGCGGAGCATGCTTTACTCTCGCCATCTGTAGAGGAGGCTGGTGGTTACCAAGTATCACTCAGGCTCAGTCCCTGCATAAATAAAATATCCTAAGGAACTTCAATGGACTCCAGACAAGAAATACTTTCTTTACTATCGAAGGCCTATAAATGACAAAATTGGTCTTTTATGGTGTGGTTTCAGAAGACATGAAGAGTCTAAGAAAGTATTTGATCCCTGACATTTTGAGAGGAAAAGCAGCTCAGCCACCAAACACAGATTGATCAGTGCAAAAATAATGTACGTTCATCTGGAAAACGCATTGCTGCATGCAAGGAGAGCTGTGATTTCACAAAATGTCGTAAATGGAATTCCAGAAAGTTGCATAGCTTTTCCTTTCCTGGCTTTGAACTTTCTTTTCTCCATTTCACAAGGGTTAAAAGTGAAGTGAGGAGATGCCTCAAGCTGCCTGCAAGTAAAATGTAAATAAATTCCCGCAGCGTTCAGGCTTCTGTCGTGCCAGTCCTTTCCAAACCCACAAGCTCCTTCGGAAGGGGAGAAATTTTCGTTGTTGATTCATAAGTGAGTTTTTCTTGGCGGCACGTGTGGTGGCGTTTGCCATCCAGATGGGCTCCCGAGGCACTGCGGTGAGGGCTTATGTAACGGGATGTCTCGGGAAGGGGGTGGTTAAAGCAACAACCCTCCTTTTTCCATCGGTTCTGCTGCCGGTTCTCTCAGATCGCATTGTGCTGTTGTGTAAAAGACAAGCAGCTGTTTAATCAACCTCTCTGTAAAATTGTGGCTATCAAAAATGACCTGTTGTGTGCTTATTGGCAGTGGCTCCTTAAAATCGGAGGCATTTATTTCAGTCAAGCGTCATTGCCTCAGTTTAGGTGACTCCATTTGTTTTGAGTGTCAGACTTTGATTTCAAACAGTAAGTTGATCCTTTGGCAATAAACGCATCATATACCTAGGTATGTTCCATTCCAAAACAGAATGATGTCTGATAAACCTTGTGGGATTGTTTCTCCCAGTGAGTAAAAGAAATAGCAAGATCTTTGCTCGCTGACTGCGATCATAAATGGATGCTCTGACGTTTTGAATGTGCAAAACTGAAAGGTAAATTTAACTGAAGACTTAAAAGCATGATATCCTGTAAGTGTATTTTTATTATGCAAAAAGAAGGTAATAGTTATCATGAGCGCATTAGGTATTTTATTTGGAAGGAGATTGTTAGTGGCTGGGTAAGTCAAACAAGCGTTGGAGTCTTTAGGTCCTAATCTTCATGAACAGCCATTTCAGCTGAAAGTGCTTGTGCAGTCTATATGGAATGCTGCCACTGCAATTTTTAGCTGTACAGCTATAGCTATATGAAGTATGCAATTTTGCTTTCATACTGAGACCCAAATGTCGCATGAATATATATATTTTGGGAGGAAATGAACCATAGATCTTCTTTTTCCAAGGTAATCTTGTTGTATTTGCTGTGTTTTTAGATTTTTGCAAGATGTTTTTTAGAGCAATCAATGTATTTTCTTTTAAAAATGGGGGAAAAATAGAAGCAAATGTATGTCATTTGGTCCAGTATCATTGTAGTGGAGTATGATGTGAACTGTAGCAAGTCTGTAGTAGATGACATGAAGACTTTTCTATTTTCAGATTATAAAACCTCTGACTTGGTCTAGAATTATTTTCTTGTGGGGTTGATTGATTCATTTAATGAGTTAGACACCTCATGTTTTTGATAATTATACTCTGGTTATTAAACAGTTACATTTATGCAGCTGTTGATATTCTGTCACCATCAGAGAAATGTGATCAGAAGATCCCTATGGGAATGCCTTACAGCCACTACTGTAACACGCCACGTGGAACTCACTTCAGTCAAAGTGTGCAATCAGGAGCATCAAAAATACTCTATTTCTGTAGTGATTAATTCGCTCACTTCCATTTCACAGCATATCTCTGGTTCTGCAGTTCTGCTCATGTTTTGTAGCACTTGGCACGTGCTGCAAGGGAGTCGGAGATTGAGCAAACGTACACATGCAGGGATAAAAATGCTGTCATTTCTTGCCAGAATGGTAAATTTGACGCTCCACTGGATGGCATTATTTGCATGCTTATGGTTGTCTCTTGACGAGTCAAAATAAAACAGGTTTTGCTCTTGGTAAAGTAGATAAAAATAGACTGGCTGGTTTTCCAGAAAGGTGATAAGGTGTGTCTGAATGTAGGAGCTCTTCTGCTTTAGAAGAGGGTACATTGGTGGAATTTGGAGATTCTAGATGCTAATTAGTTTTATTTTTGTTTTCGAAACTTCTGGTAGGGTCCTGTAGACCTGCATGGGTCCTTTTAATTTGTGGAACAAGGGCATTTAAAATAATTTTTAATTTCATGTTTGCTTTGGTTCTGTGATTTGTTAAAAATGAAATATTCAGGCAAATATTCTAAATAAATATTAATGAAACATTTAGAGAAATTAACTTTTAATAAAATAAAATCAGATGTTAAATATTCTGATAATTGGAAGCTAGTTATTATTTCTTTTGAGGAACAGTACATTACCAGAATGAAATCTGAGCCAGATCTGCATATAAGCATCAAGAAGGTACTTACTTTTCTGGTGTAACTTTTGGTTTCAGTATGCTTTATATCTTTTAAAATACAAGATGTTCTGTCTGTGTTTTACAGAGAGCAAGAACAGAGAAAGAGAAACCTCATGCCTTTTGGGTTGTACTGCTCTCTCATAGCTTTTTTAAAAAAACCAAAAACCCAACAAACAAACAAAAAACTATCTGGATGTTGGAGACCACATATTTTACCCGAAGCAGAAAGAATTCTAGCAATCACTTGTAAAAGGTGAATGGTCTCTTGCAGTAGGCCTTTGATGCGATATGCTTGAGACAAATGCGAAAAATACACGTGGTTACAGCCATCTGTCTGCATCCACCAAATCGTTGGATCTGCAGCTTCAGATTGACAGAGAAAGTTGTAACGATTGAAGCAGTGAATAATTCACTTTCACTTTAATCTGTTATTTGAGACACAAGCCTATATGTGCAAACACTTTTTGTGCTGTTTGGTAGATATTTAAAACAAGTTCATTTCTGAAATGTTTCTTCAATATGATGGAGTAATTTGACATTATTGATGAAAACTTTTTTTGCCTGTTCTTCCAAATGGTTGTGTTCTATTTGCATAGAATTGTAATCAGCAGATTGTCTAAACAGTGTAATGAGCGTTTCATAAATGGCTGCTGATTGTAGTTTCACACTTCTTCTGGCTTTCTTTGATGCTGGTATGTCAAAATGCACCCTTTTGATCCCAGAAAGAATTCCTACCAGACAGATACTTAATTTGAATTTGGCTTTGTTTTAGGAGCTGAGATGAGAAAACATTGTTTTAAATTGTTGGTTTTCTTGAAATAGCTAAAACATGCTGCTTTCATATATATATTAGAAAGGAGATTTTCATTCTAAAAGGGAAGCAATGAGTGATAGGATGTTACCTCAACCCATCCCGTTCTTGAACTTGGGGAATTTATAGTAGTCATAGTTTGGGACAGATGGTGTCTTGGTAATTGTAAGACCTGTGTTACTGGGATTTTGGGGAGTGGGAATGGGACACTGATAGGCTGATGTCAGTTCAGTCTGCAGAAATTTATGTCCACAGTCTCACTTCTATTCCAGTTATCTTGTAAAAGGTGTGAAAATACTATGTTTAGAGTTTGGTTCCTTAATGTGCTGATGTGTGTATTTATATAACACCCACATCATGGTGGCATCTGGAAGCCAGGAGGATTATGTAATATGAGCAATATGCTCCTGGAAAAAAACATTTTTTGGTGTCCCTAAAGTTAGTCCTTCTTCCCTAAATTGTCTAATCACATGCTCACACTGAAGACCACTGACTTCATTGACGTTTTTCACATCTGGAGTGTTTCCGCGAACATGCCTGGCTTTTTCAGTTGTGTTCTTAGTGGCATTTATGAATTTCCTTACTCTTTTGTCATGACGGGTTTAATTTTCTTACTGTAGGTAAACGATTTCTAGGTATTTGTTGTAAAGCAGTTGTAAAATTAGCAATTATGTGTTTTGCCATAAAGTTACCTAAGCTAAGACTCCTTGTGATCTCTAGTATAGAGTTGAGTTCCTGCTGTCCAAGTAGAAAGGGATTTGATTAACATGGAATTTTGAGGCTTATATATTATTATAACTTCATTGAAAAGTATAATAAAATGATCTGTTTCCTGTGGAATCTAATTTGCAGAAATCCTCTTTAACCATATCTTCTGTACCTAGGACAACAGGGCATTTCTTTTCTTTAAAAGCTGACAATTGAAAATTCCCTGAAAAAGTTCAGCTTTTGGGAACATTTTATTGTGTTTGATTTTTATATTCCACTCTCTTAAAATATTCTGGTTACTGACACAGGTTTAGCAAATCCTTCTTAAGGTGTGTGTAGTAGAATAGGATTCCAGTTGTATTTGAGGCTGTTTGTAAGTACCTCCTGAATATAGTTTGTGCTGTAACATGTGCACAGTCTAGTCTCTAGTAGTCTATAAATTTAGAGCCGTTTGAAAGGTATGACTGTAATAGTTAAACAAAGGAACTGTAGAAATAAAATGGAAAACAGAGTAATTGCTTGGTAGCTAAATTTTCCTTCCCTCCTCCCTCTCTCCAAGTTTTTAACAGCTCCCCCCATCTCTTTTTGGATGTTGTTTAGCCTGCGGATGAGAACAATGTTATGGAAAGTGATTATCTGGTGACGTGATTGACGTTCACAAGCATGTGACGTTGGAGAAGCTGCCAAGGTTCTGCCATCCCACCGACTGTAACGGGGCGAGTTTTCCTTGAATGAGGACGATGTTGCCCTCTCCTCCTGCATCCCTTTGCCCAACCCTAAACAATTCTGAATTTTGGAGGGGGGGAAACTGCCTCCCAGCTGTGGAGATCGTATCCCCCCCCAGCTGTCAAATGAGTAAACAATTACTCTTTTTAAAATTGTTTCAATATGGTCAATGCATGACCATAATTACGTTTGAAGAATTGAAGCCTGAAGCGCAAGAAGTAACTTCAGAGGTGCTTAATTTTTTCCTCCGCTGTTCCAATATTTAGTACAGCAGATTTTGTTGTCATATGCTATTCGTTTAATAAAAAGAACTCCAAATGTATGACCCTTATGTGAAAAAATGCGTTTTGTTAGCCAAACCCCCAAATAATCACCCCTCTTCATGATTCTGTGCAAGCAGAATCTGAAGCCCTTGTTTTTCATAATATCCATCGTATTCTTGTCAATTAAAAAAAGATTCTGTTCATCAGTTTAATCGTTTGAATTTTGAATATGACATCCTGTTGTTTTTTCTCTAGACTTTAAAAATTATGTTGAATTTGAAAATGGACGGAACAGTTAACCAAATCTGTTTGGATTACACATTTAATGTGAATATGTCTTTATTTTATACATGTAGCTGTTAGATTCTCTGGTGGTAACACTTTCCCTAATCTTTCAAAATGTAACAATAACAGAGGGAAAGTCTGTGCCATCTCAGTATAAAGGGCAGCAAAGGGAACTCTGCCAAGTCCATGAAAATAATTATTTACCTTTTAATTTTGTAAAGAAATCTGGTATTCATAGAGAATGGGAAGCAGCACAACCTAGCAATATCCAAATGCAAGCTATTGACATGAAGTTTGTTTTTTAGGAGGCTGATTTTGTATGTGGTATCAAGATGGAATATTTCATGTCTGGTTTTGATATTACAAATATCTTCTCTTTCTCCTCAGTTTGTTCTTAATTAGATTTCTTTAATGTTTTATGTGGATTGTTTTGTCTGCTGACTGACTTTTGACCTTTAAGAAAGAAAGGATTACTTTCTCAGGAACCTTGTTTTTGTGGGGTTTTCTTTTTTTTCTAATTAGCCCTGTTTTTAAAAAAACCAACCCTTTCTCCCCCTATTTTGTACACTAGATGCCCCAAAAGTTTGGGAGTATATAGTCATTTCAGACATCATTGCTGACCATGTTTGTGTTTGTACCAGATCACCTTCACTGCATTTCCAAGCTTTTTTTTTTTTCTTTGAACCACAGATTTATTTTGCAGTGCAGAAGAAGTATTCTAGAAGTTGTTCTGTCAGTCGTCTTTTTAGTTTTATAGGAACTTCAGCAAAGATGTGCTGTGTTTCTAATCTAGGATACGGAAGGCAAAACTTAGTGTGATGCACCTGTTGGCTTTTAAAGCTGACTTCTTTGATTTTCCTGATGCACACATGCCTTCCTCCTAAGCTTTTGCTTGATAAGATTTGAACATTGGTTCTTGCTTGCAAACCAAAGTGATTTCCTCTTTGCGCATTTCAGAATAGCCCGTGTCTCTGTGAATTCTTTGTGCAGACCTTTTTGTCTCCCAAGCTGCTGCTAGGATGTATCTGGTCTATAGAAATCACTCAGACTTGTGCAATTTATTAAATAACTGAACTATTTTAAGTCTCTGGTGTGTTTTCATAGAAAGCTTTGTTTAGGAAGTGAGGTTCCCAAGGAAAGCAAACTTTGGACCCTTAGTATTTAAAAACAAGTACATCCTTTGTTTCGAATATTACCGGCAACCATCCATTGTCCTAAATAAAAAGATTGCTAAAAACACAGTCAGCCATCCTTAGATGATCTAAATCCTTTACTTCACTCTTCTTGTATAAGTGCATCTGTCTTCCAAAATACTGTTGTCTTTTTGCCAAAGTGCTGATTTATATTGCTGAATGTATTTTTTATGTGTTTTTAGCAGGGTTGTTATGTGGCTCATAGATACTGTGCTGCTTACCAGTTACAATGCTTCATGCTGCTTTTGACTCGCAAATGTTCCGAAAAAGTCAAATCCCTTCTCACTGAAGTATTTCTGTCTTTTCTAATATGGACTTCCCCAAGTTAAATGCCTCATTTGCAGTATCTTGCTTTAGTGCTGCCTTTCTAATGTTTTTTTGGTATTTGACATACTCAGAATGAGACAGCTGAAAGCTCTCCTGCATGTAATCATTTGTGGATAGAGAACAGAAAGTCCGCATGCTTCAGTTTTCTAATATTGTTTGCACATGTTTTCGGGACATATCTCTCTACTACAGGTAAATCATATTTCTAACGTTATGGTGAACTTTTTGTCTACTTAAAAAATACTCCACTGTCATTAGCATTAAATTTTTCTTCAGTCATCAGTGGACTGTTACGAAATGTGGTTGCTAAAGACCTGTTCGTAGAATAACATTTTAAATTGTGATACCAACTGGATAGATTTATACATCTGAAATTCATTTAACCTTTATATCAACTATCTTTGTACGTAAGGGCTAATTTTTCATGCCTAATTTGCACATGCAGTTACTGTGACTAAGTATGAAGTTATCGTAAAAATCTGTGCAAACAGCAGGCGTTTCGTCTATACCAGTTTTACACCTTCAACTACTGTAACAGCTAAGTAGGAATTTCATTAATAAGGGAAAAGAAATAAGCACGCCTGGCTTTGAAAATCTGTGCCTGATGTCCGAGGTCTCTCTAGCCTAACATCTTCTTCTCTGACTCTGCCCTGTTTAGCTTGTTATCTATTTTCCATGCTTTCCTCTGTAGTCATGTTCTCTTCATGAAGGTAGTAGTCTCTCTATCCAGTATTTCATGGCCATTCCTTATCACATTGATTAAATGATAGCTTTTGTGATCAGTAAGTAGAAGAAGGTCTTTTCCTGTCTTCCCTCAGTAGAGCAATTTCTGGGACGTTTTGTGTCACAACTCTGGCACTCATCATCTTTCTCGAGCTCTTGTCCTACACGGCTTGGGTCTTCTGATATGAACAGCTCACTGCACCTGAGGCTATCTTGTCCCAAATAATTTATGTTGCTTTTGATTTCTCTTTGAATTAAGTGACATCCTGGAATATCCCATGGATTACACTGTAGTAGTTAAAATTCCTAGCTAGACTGCTTTTCTATGAGAGTTTTCTCTGACCTACAGTTGATTCAGTCACTTCTCTAAACAGAGCAGCATACAACGTGAAGGTCATTAAAATGTATTTATGAATGAAATACGGTCATTTTTCAAAGTAACCACAGAGCATATGACTACGTTTTATGTAGGACTACACAAGTACTTTTGTACGCACTGACAGCTCAAGTTGTGTAAAGAGTTAAAGCACAACTATTTTTATTGGACATTACTGCAAACATTTATAAACCCATTTCTCTGTGTAGTGCATGTTAGTAATAGATTACACTGAGAAGTGTGGTCTCAATATTTACAATACAGAATGTGCTTTCCTTTTGCTGACACCTATGGAAAGGAAACTGTTGCACAGCAGCAGATGATAATTTCAGTTGATTTTCTTCCTTTCCTACTCCCACCCCCTTTTTGGAGACACAATGTAGGGGTTGTAAAGCAATCTGTAAGTAATGTGCTTGCTGTCACTTGCCAGTGAGAAATCTTGGGGCCTTTAAAGGGCTTTTGAATTAGCTTTTTGATGCCAATGTTTTCCTCCTGTATGTTCTCTAGTCTGTTTCAAATTGCTTTTTGAACAGATCTATAAAAAAATTATTTAGAGCATCGGAAAATAAATGTGTTTAAAAAATGATGATGACTTAAGAGATATAGTACTCCACTTGACTACGTTAGATCAGTAACCTGCAAATTTCAGTTTCTGAGGACTCTGGGCTCATTTGTGATACAAAGGAAAGTACAAAGCTCTTAGTTTGTGCAAACCTGGAATTTCGCAGCTATAGGCTTCAAATCATTTGTCTTACAGGAGCAGACCATATACTGTTTGTAGGAATATACAACAGCTTAAGCAAGTACTACTTGAGTACTGCGTTCAGCTCTGGGGCCCCCAACATAAGGAGGATTTGGACCTGTTGGAGTGAGTCCAGAGGAGGGCCATGAAGATGATCAGGGGGTCGGAGCACCTCTCCTATGAGGACAGGCTGAGAGAGTTGGGGTTGTTCGGCCTGGAGAAGAGAAGGCTCCGGGGAGACCTTATAGCAGCCTTCCAGTAGCTAAAGGGGGCCTACAGGGAAGCTGGAGAGGGACTTTTTACAAGGGCGTGTAGTGATGGGACCAAGGGATAAAGGCTTTAAACTGAAAGAGGGTAGATTTAGATGAGATGTAAGGAAGAAGGTCTTTACTGTGAGGGCAGTGAGGCACTGGAACAGGTTGCTCAGAGAAGTTGTGGATGCCCCCTCCCTGGCAGCGTTCAAGGCCAGGCTGGATGGGGCTTTGAGCACCCTGGTCTAGTGGAAGGTGTCCCTGCCCATGGCAGGGGGGTTGGAACTAGATGATCTTCAAGGTCCCTTCGAACTCAAATGATTCTGTGATTCACAGGATCAGGATCCTGTTTGAGAGTAAGATTGAAAACCCAGTAGGTTGAAAGGGTTATTTTACTGTGCAAGGTATGGAAAGCAACTGATACCAAAAGGAAAACAAGAATCTTAAAGAGATCCTTGAAGCATAGTCATGTTGAGTAAAAGCATATATTACAGCTTTGGGTTGTTTTTTAACTGCAGTATTGCACATCTAAATCTGGAAAGTTTAGAAGTACTGAAGTTTGAGAGAATGTTAAATGTTCAGATCTGGTTTAATTGATGAGTTTTGAACCTTTGGGTTTACTTTTTCAAGTGTTTTTTCTGCAGCCATGAGGATTGTAAAGTTCTCTTAACATGCAGTCAAATGCTCTCAATTGTTGATGCTTTAAGCAAAATATGAACCACTCTGAAGCTTACAATGAAATGGTAAAAGTGTGTAGCAATGTGAGGAGGACCTTGAAACAGCTGACAATGCACAACATGTCTCCTTGCCATTTGTCCAGATGTTGAAACAAGTATTTCTTGTCATGCCTGAAATAGTCTTTTTGCGCCCTCTGTTTCTTGTATAACTAGGCTTCCCCTTCACGTGCAGAGGTTGCACATGATAATGAACCTGGTTTGAGTTGGCAGCAGGACTCAATCTGTATAAGCTTTGTTTCAAAATACTCAGTTCAACTCACGAGTCAATGTTGTGTTTATATAACAGTTTGGCAACTTTGCGCCAAATGCTGGAAAGTGCATAATGTGACTCTTTAAATGACTTAATACTAGTAGTAACATTTTCAGAAGATTCTAATTTTTCTATTGCATTTTCATTGGATTCTGATGAATTTTGAACTGAGCTTTAAAGGAGGTGTTTTTATAGGGAGCTTTATATGGCTTCCTACTTATCAGACTTACACATATTGTGGGGCACTATCAGTGAGAAATAAAGCTTTATCCGGTTTTGGCTTTGGAGTGCTGGATCCTTCTGTTGGTTAGTGTTGCACAGCTTGAATGTAAAAGTGCAGTTTCCATGGATAGAAGTGTAGATTAGAAAATTTCATAAGCTGCTGACATTTTTAAATACGTAACTGTGCATATGTATGATTACTTAATTTTGTGAATAGTTGTTGAAATCACATCACTGTATAGCTTTGGCGTTTTTCATAATGTGATTGTATTCCTTTAGGCAGTGTCCAGCATGAGGGAAGTTCTAAAATTTTCAGAGTTGCTTTGTTCACCTTGTGTGTGTGACTGTGTGTCATCTATACATTTTCCTGAAAGTACGGATTTATACTGATTTTCACCCCTTTATGTTTCTCTCTAATTACAGGTCACCTATTTTACAAATTTGGAATCACAGAATCTGACTGGTATCGAATCAAGCAAAGCATAGACTCCAAATGCCGAACAGCTTGGAGGCGGAAACAGCGAGGGCAGAGTCTTGCTGTGAAAAGCTTTTCAAGGCGAACACCTTCGTCATCGTCTTACAGTGGTTCAGGTAAAAAAACAAACAAACCTCCCAAAACCCACAAAACCCAAACCAACCCCAACAGAAATGGAAACTTACGGTAATAATGCCATTTGTTTTTCAATATACCTGAAAATTATTTTGATCATAAGTTATATTTACAATAGGTGCATGTAGTACCCACAAATGTGAATATTTTTGTGGAACAAAGATAAATGGAGAAACCCACATTTCTCACAATTGAATTTTTGGAGTGGATTTTATATTATTGCGTATTTTTTTTGAAGTACCGTTTATCATTGGCAAAGAGGCCTCTCTATTACAGTGTATTTATGTCTACAGTGCTCCTCAAGGAGTGTATCCGTGTACTAAGTGAAGCCAACCATTTGTAGTTAACTCATCATGGGCCTTCAGTGCAAGCCAACCACCTCCTGGTACATTTGGAGTCCTTCGCAGCCTCATGGGGCTTGTACCAAAGTAGATCACCTGGTAGGATGAGCTTCTAATCCTGTTTCATCTATAAATTGCAGTCACGCTCCTGGTTGCAGTGCATTAATGATCCTAGAAAGGAAGTGAGATATGTGTGTTTGTTCACAAAGAGAAGAGGGAGAAGGGAGTCTGTCTCTAAAACAGTAGAAAAATACAGATTTGCCAGAAATGAAAGTGTAGTATATTCTAGTGTATGAGAGAGATTGGCTTTGTTGGTTTGTATGTTTTCTGAATGCCTGGCTTCACTGAGATGCTTGAGAACATCCATCCACACGTGTTAACTGAAAAAATTCAGCACATGCAGCTTCATGCTATCATATGGGTTTTTTTACCATGTTCAATTTTTTTTGAGTAGAAGGTCAAAATGTTTCTGCAACTGATGTTCATAAGAGGAGTCAAGTGAATAAATCTTTCTCAGTGTGTTCACACCATTTAGTAGGACGTGCTAAATTTTGTTCCTGAAGTATTTTCCTCTGAAGAAATGAAATATGTTGTAGGCGATTCTATATTTCCATATAGGTATGTAGGCATGAATAATAATAACAAATGAAAAATACTGACCTAAGAAGTGTTCTCATAGGACATTTCTGGCTCATGCTTTCAATATAAAGCAGTGTTATGGGACATTTGTACATCATATATTAAAAACAGTGTTTTGGAAGTGAGCCCAAAGAAAAGGAAGTAAGTTTATTTGCCTGCATAAAATTTTTGGTTGCATGTTAACACTAACCACTGTATCTCATGCAAAGAATGCCAAAATCTGCTTTCAATGGAAAATTTTATGTGCTGGAACTGGGAATCATATCCAAAATTTTCAAATTAAAACAACTAATCAACCTAATGATAACCATAAGCCATATATGTTGATGGGATTTTTATTTTCAGTCTCTTAGCAATCAGTATTTTAGAATAGAAATGTAGTAGTAAGTGGATATTATGGGCCTGTGCTCATTAGACCGTACTCCTTGACTATTGTTGAGATTTATTATTAAAAAATATTAATCTTTAATCTCCTGGTTTGGAGACTTGAGGAGACCAATGTAGAGATGTAAAACAAAGTCTCAGGCTCAGTGAATTCTTGTCTTCAGAAGGCCATAAGATAGTAAGTGTTGGTGGGGTTTTTTTGTTGTTGTTAAGCTGAAAACTCATTTTTTCCCCCCAATTCCACTAACCTGATTTGTGAGTAAATTATTCCACGGGTACAAAGACATCTGAATTAACTCCTGGGATTTCAGCAGCGTGCTATCTGAGCAGGTGGGAGTAGCGTGGTACAGACACTCAGTTCTGCAAGAGCCACCTTGGTATTTTGGGTTGTGCACCCAGGCTAGCTCGTTTAGCCGGAGTTGAGCTGGCTGCCTTTGGTACATCCATCTCCAGGATTTCCCCAGGAGTTTTTATGCCACTTGGGTCTCCCACTGTACAGGCTATCTCATCTCCCAAGTCCTCTAGATAGCAAAGAGGTGGCTGCATGCCCTTATAAAGATGTCTTTGGTCCGGAAGATGCTGAAGGTCAGCTGAGGCATCTTGGCATGTCATTGGCAGGACTGTATAGACTGTGCAGCCAAAAGTAGAGTACCGGCAATAACATTAACAGCTGCCTTTGGTAACGGTATGTGAAAATGTTCCCATGGATTCAGAGTCTTTTGTTAATTTTCTTTAAAATATTGCTCTTACTCGGAATGTCATTGGCATCATTTTCTGGGAGGCTGTAAAGATGTTAGATGAATTCACCACTACCTTCGCACCCACTGTGAAAAAGCTCTTAGAAAAACAGACCACTTTTTAGAATTAGGTGGTCCTTTGAAAAACTAATTTGCATTTCAAAATCAAGTGGGAGTAGTATTTCACCTGAAGAAAGAAGAGGAGATATGAGGAAAAAACAGGAGAGCGAGTTGAGAGGCTGAATGAATATATTGGGAAAAGAGAAAAGATGCAAGGGAAAAATGTAGATTCCCACATTTTTAAAAAGGTAACTTTCGGATGACAGGGCTGTAATCCCGCCGTTCTGTTCAGGTAACTTCATGAACCGCTCAGACTCTGCCTTTGTGGTTTGACATCCCTGGAACCCCTGAATGGAATTACAGCATCATAATTCACAGGCATCTGTTCCTTATTATACACACTGTATAGTGGATATAGCAGAATTCCTGCTGCCAGCTAGCAGGAAAGAGAAGTAATATTTCACAGGTCTGAAGTAAAGGAGGTCTGTATCTCACAGTTATGACAACACAGCTGTCAAATACGGCTTTTTAAAGTGTTACATATGAACCTAGACAGTTTTTATGGTAGCATTTGTTTCAGGGGGCAATTTAAGGTGAGCCTTGAACGGTCTGAAATTCAGCTACTTGAGAAACTGTCTTTCCCACTGTTGTTAGTTATAGCTATTAAGATCAGCTTCTAGGTGCTTCGTGTCAGGTCTCCACCCAGCTGTGGTTGCTGCTGCCTGCAGAAGACGACCTGTGTTTGGTTTCACCGAGTAATATGTTGCTCCATGTCAGTTCACATATAACAGGCATTGGAGTTGTTTATCTATTGGGCGGAATATAGTAGCTGCTTCTCACAAAAGATATGATGAAAAAAAAGGCTCTTAAAAGATTGTGAATGGCTACTGTGTCGTGCTCACACTGTGAAGCATGCGGGGATGTGCAGCATAGTTTCTTGTATAATGTCCTCTGAGCTGTTCTGAGAAGCTCTGGCTTTGGCTCCGCTCACTCGGCATAAGACTGTATGACTTCTATTGAAAGAAGCTATAATTATCTAGTTTGATCAGGAAATTTAGTAGGGCATGGTTCTGTCAGTAGTCAGGTTAGGTCACTGAGCACCGTAAGGCAAGTGTGCCAGGTTCTCTGATAGTTCAGGTACAATAGTGGTGTCGCACACATTCGGTAAGAAGGCACTTTCATTTCACATCTTGTAAACAAGCAATTCTGATTATGCCATGTGGGAGAAAAATTTACACACACACTCACTCCTTTTACCAGGTTAAATGTGATAAACCTAAGCTGTTTGTGGAAGTACTTAAACCCACTCATGCTTGGCTAAATGATGATAGTTTCCTAGGGAAGTTTTAGGGCTTACCCTAGAAGATATTCCCATAGTCTTCAGAAAGCACTTTTTTTTAAGACACACTGTTGCCATCAACAGATGCCTTGACTAGATGCATAGTATCAGTGTCTGCCGTGCAGCTGAGCTGTTCTGAAAACATCGTTAAGAGGTTTAAATATGATTTCAGTGTCCTGAGTGTGAATGAATGAACACCACGTTCCCTGTATGAACTTTTCCAGAGTTTGGTAAGGTTTTTCCACTTCTGAACTTGTGATAGTAGTATTTCATATTAAAATTGTGACCAAGAGGTGCAACAAAAAAAAAAAAGGCTCAAATCCAAAACTGTTGTGTTGGATTGGCTTGAAGTAATATTTTTCATCAGCTGTCTCCAGGGGCTGGTAATAGCAAGATAGCTTTCTGTTATGTCGTTGTATAATCATACGTGTTTCAATCAGCAGAAATTTATTGGCACTTTCTTCAAGTGTTGCAAAGGAGCACCATTCTCTTATGTGTTACAGAATATTTTCTCAAATGCTGGTATGCTAAAAGTCTAGAATAACTTAGTATTTTCTGTTTGGCAGTGAAAATTGTTGAATATCTCTACATATGATTAAAAATAATATTTTTGTTAGCCCTGAAATAGTCTCAAATCAGCATGGTCACTGCCTTGCTGGACATCCTCCCCTATGAATTAAGGGACTTGATTTTCCAGAGCTGCTTTTTAGCAGCAATTAATTTGCCTCATTTAAAAAAAAAATATATAGCGGCCTGAAACTCACCTGCCTGTGACCTGACTTGGATTTCTCTGGCTCTGAGGAATCTTCAGGGTGGTTGAACACAGTAACAGGTTGCCCAGAGAAACTGCAGAGACACCATCCCTGGAGACAGTCAAAATCCACCTGGACGCAGTCTGAAGCAACCGCTTCTGGTTGCCCATGCTTTGAGGAAGGGCGTTGGATTAGATGATCTCCAGAGGTCACTTCCAACCTCATCTATTCTGTGATTTTGTGATTTCTATGAGTTATTGCACACATAATAAATAATACTGAATTATTTACATCTAAAGAGGATTGCTATTCTTGAGCTTCATTCTTATGTACTTGTTGGACATGTCAAAACTTTTAGGCTTTCTCTGCTTGTTGTGCATAAAAGTTTATGTAGCACGTGGCTTTGAGTTGAGTCTTGCAGTTAAAAATGATAACAGATTTCCTCTCTGCTCTGTTTATCATGTGGAAAAATTAGCTATGCAAATGACATAGAAAAGCAGGAGGCTGAGCTCATAGTCCTTACATAGCCTTAAAAGTTTTTGGCATTGCAATTCTGTGACAGTGTTCAAGTGTTAAGAGCTGAAGAGGAACTGATCTGCAGACAAAAACATGTCTAAGGCAGCTGGTAGGAAAATATGAATGAATATCTCTTCTCTGTCCTTCACCCCCAAAGATATTAATTGAGATTGTTCTACGTTTAATTGACTATGCAGCTTTACAGTAGCCACAAGATTTATGGGTTGCATGAAGTTGTTGTGGCAGACTGTTATATGTAAGCAGAAGTTGGTTTTCCGTATTTTATCTGGCTCTTCTGTTTGAATTTGTTGCCTTTTGTTGGAATTGAGGAATTAATTACAGTGGTTTGCTCTGCTCTTCTCAGAGCCAACACTTTCGTCCTTAATGTGTGTTTTTCTCTTGGTTTTTTTTCTGACAAGAGTTGTACACATGGCTGCCATGATAATTTAGCTAGATATTCTTTTTAAAAATGTTAGCAGTCTATGGAGGGGAAGGCAGTAGGAGATGAGGTTTTTGGAAGGAGGATTAATTGAAGAGTGCCTTCTCCCTTTCTTTTAATTTCTCTTAAGATTGTTAAAGCTGTTATCACAGTTTTCCATGTTGGAATTTTTAATTAGTTCTATGACTTTGGGATTTATACGTAGATTTAGGCTGAAGTGCTCAGCCTAAGCTGAGATAGCACATATAAAAATGGATGTGCAGTCAAATCTTCAAAGCTGTCCTGCAAAATTGGAGGCATTTAGCACTGGATGAGTCAGGTTGAGATAATGGTTTACAGTATACAGTTTTATTTCTGTTAATTGTTCAGTAATGGTGGTTTTCCTGCTTTTTGTTTTTGAGGACTGCTTTGCTACATCTGGCCATTAAGCTTTCCTTGCTAGGACTACACATCAAGGAAGCAAGAAAATACGTCCTAGTTTGTAAGCAGAAGTATGAGACTGGGAGGCCTATACACTAGGAAAACAATTTTGAATAACAACGTATAAGGAGACTAAGCATGAGTCCCCTCTGCTACAGAATCTGTACCTCCTACATTTCCCTCCAAAATGAGAAGCCAGATGCTCAACTGATAAATATGAAGTAGAATAAGAAAGAATTAGAAAACGCCAAAGGTTTTTGCCTTTGAACTGAGGAACTTTAAAACTGATCTTAGTTGAGAATTAAACACACATATTCTTGAAACAGTTAAAAATTATATTTGTCTGACAAATCTAATCTTGCTCAGCCATGTGTGAGGAAGATTAGCTTTGAGAAATGCGACAGAAGTAACTGCTTCAGTGGGGGAGACTTTGCCAACTCTTGAACATTCATCTGAAAAGACAGACTCAGGCTAAATTTTCTTTGACTCATAACCACATGCAGTAAACAAATGGAAAATGTAAAAGGTCCAATTTCAACTTGGGAGGAAGGAGTATTTCAGCAGTCGGGGTTTTTTCCCCCTGTATCACAAGTTAATCACCTGGGGAATGGTCAATGCAGCATCTTCCATTCTGTGGGTGGCTCCAAAGCTATTCCATCTAGCGGAGGGTGCTTTGGGAATGCCATGGATAACGTGCTCAGTAGTAGCACTACCTAAGCTGCTCGGTTCATGTCAAAGTACCACTTTGTAACTAGTGCAATGGAAAATTTCGAAGCAAGAGTTCAGCTGTATAGCTTCTCGGTGCCAGGGATTCTCTAACACATCAAAGTTGTAAATGTGAGGCTAGATAGTTTACATGATAGTGATTTATAACTGTTGACATATCCTCTATTCAAGCTGTGTGCTATTCATGTTTGTGTTTGTTTTTAATGGGGAACGTTTAAAAATGGATAAATATTACTTTTGTCTGGTCAGAGATTTAGAGGGGAAAAACAATACTTATAAAGGATGTTTTGTTTTTAGACACTGTTGAATCCTCTCTCTTCTTTCTTCCTAAGAAGAAAAAAAACCCACCAAAAGCCAACAAAAAAAGAAAGAATACCCAACTGTGGTTGTTGCATTGAAGCCAAACTGAAATCTATTTATAAGTGACCATGCGAGATGTACAGTATGATTGCATTCTGTCTCCTGTTTCCACCTCTGAAACGTGTAATAATTTCTGGCACATGTGAAGCAAAAGATGGTTTACAAATAAAGGCTTTTGGACTTTACAGTCAAAAACATATTTCAATATGTGCCTATAATATATATGTAAATATGTATTTTTATCTGCTGCAACTCTTATATTTTTGATACTCTTCTATTGCATAAGTTCACCAGAAGATAAATACTCATTATAAATGCATTTTCATGTTTTCTCAGAAGTACAGCATTGCAGTTTGTGTAAGGGTAAGTGTAAGCTACAGGAAAAGTACTGCTAGAAGGTTATTAAATCTGTGAAACACACGTCTTACCTCGCTTGTGTCCCAAGTCCAGTTTTGCTGTTTGTGTATGCGTATTTACATTTGCACTATATATGTTTGAGCGTATGAAGTTATGTATGTATGCATATGTGTGTATACACACACATCTAAATGAAGGATTATGTATTTGGACACTGTGGTTTGAATAGAAGTTGAGTTGTAACTCAATTCAGCTGTTGAATTACATAGTGGGGAACTGGGAAGCATGATGGAAAGACAAAATCACAACGGAATGGACTAGTGGTAGCCTACAAGAAGCAAGATGAATAACGGTGGCCTTTCTTAGCCATTTAGCATCCTGACAAAATGCTATTTGTAAAATAAAAAATACAGAAAATTAATTGCATAAAATATTATTAGAACTGAAGTAATGGAAATGAGAGAAAAAGTGAAAGACAGAGAAGCTTAGGTAAATGATCTTTCTAGAATATCTGTTACTTTCAGTGACCATCACAAAGCCACTGGCAATGGAAAGCATGATCTAGTATCAGAATTTGAACAAATCACGTTTTTATTTGGTTGACGGTGAAGTTTCTCATACTAGGTACAGGACTTCTCTGCCACTTGTGATTTGTTAATCCCATATGGAATTCTGTGCAGCAAACGTCCATTGTACAACAGTGCAGAAAATACTGGAATTGCACAGTAAGCAACAGGGCTATATTTAAGAAATTATAAACGTTCTGTAGTTACCTACTAGTCAAATGTAAGATATTAAAGATGTCTGTCCGATAGACAGCAAAAACATGTTATGTTTTGCTCGGTTACTGCATAAGTGTTCTGATTGTAGTTATGTATTTGCAGATTGTTAACATAATTAGAGCTGTCTAGTTGAATTGTTAAGCAACTGAACTTTTCAACAAATAAGTAAATACTAGCTTGGTGGTTTTGAGTTAGTTTCCAGTTCCCATGTTTAGACTTAAAACTCAAAATTATCTTACACAAACATTTGCAGACAGGATGAAAAAACCCCAAATGGATGATTTTGTTAAAGAACATTTCCATTAAAATATTTGTATGAGTGGATAAAGCTCATTCTTGCAAAACTAACATTCTCTTTTCAGTACAAATCTTAGAGTATTAAGTAGAGGTATTAAAATTTTACGAAACGTGGCTTCCTGCTGTGTTGATTCAAAATAACCAACCATCATTTTAAAAATCAAAATATATCAGCCATCAGTCATCTCTGAGCAGGATGAGGCCTATCTAGTGCTTATTTAAGCAATACATAAAATCTTGTAAGGAAATGATCTAAAATGGAAGCCGAGTGACACTGTTTCCTAAATATTTTCATTATAGTTTCTGGTACTTGGGCAGCTTGAAAGCCCTATAGTATTGAATGTTACTACATGCTAGATGTAGATGTGTCTTATGTTGCCTTGTAGCATAAAAGTCATTGTCAGAGCAATAAATAATTTAGAAAAATTGTAAAACACTTAATGCTTCAGAGATTTCATTCAATGTATTTTTGTGGCGTAGCAAAAGAAAAAAGTTAAAATTGTTTACAGGGATACTGTATGTAAAAAGTATTTCTTCAAATACATTATTCTAAAAGCCCTTTATGACAGTCCCGTTCTCCAAGATGTCTCAAATAAAAAAAAGGAAGAGAACTAGGACTGATGCTGATTCTTAGTATGGTACTAGTGTGATATTAGTATGATATTGGGACATTTTAAGGTTTTTCCTAGCAGTGCATACTTGAACTTGTGACATGTGCTGCAGAAGTGTCATTGATCGATAGCCGCAGGTTTTTTTTCCTGATTCCTAGAAGGATATATGGTACCTAGCGATACATTTACCTGCTAGTGGTGTCTTGATCTGTAGGAAGACCCCTACATAGGATTAGTCTCTGGTCCATTATATTCCACTTCACCCTTTCAGTACAGAATTACTGACATTATTAGTGTCTCAGTATCACTGAAACCAAATGCATAACAGAAGTCATGTTTCAAAAAAAAAAAAAAAAAGTATGTGAGTGCTTTTATGCTTAAAAAAAAAATTAGTTCTTTTTACTTGCCTTTTGCCTCTTACATTTATAAGAATCCTTTCCCTGCAGCTGGAAAACCTAGAAATGAATCTATGATATGTCTACTTCTAATGCAAGTTGTTATCCTCTTGAAATCATGCGATGGTTTTCCCGGTGGCTGTCACTGTTACCCGAAGATAACCCCCAGGTGTCTTCCTTTTTGTAGGGGCATTTTCAGAAGGCCTTACTTTGCAGTGTGAGGTAGTGTTTAAATTCATCTAAGTCAAGAAATCAGCCTGCCATTTTGAGGTTAAATAATTCCAGGCTCATGTGTGTCATTATGAATTAGAGATGATGGATCTTGAAAAACAATTGAGAGAGATCCTTTATTTATATGATAACTTCAATTTACAGGATGGGTTTTCAAATGTATCCTTGTGGTGGTGGTGGTGGCTGGCAGTAATAGTTCTTAGCTACCCAGGTGCACAAAAGAAAGTGTTGAACTGCTTAGGAAATGTATGTGGTTTTGCTGTGATATGACTTTTACAGTTGCAGAATCTTTAATCTAGATTCAGAAGATGCTTTTTAAACGTATGCTTTCTCAGAGACAAAATAGCCTTTGGAACTCCTTTGGAATTTGTAGCAAATCTACGGGTGAGAACATGCATAAGAATATTAATGTATAAATAATCTGCATCTACTTACTGACTGCATTTGTTTTCCACAGTTTTTAAGTATGCATTGTTGCATGGCCACTGGCGGGCATGAGATATACACATATAATAAAGCTGGATTTTTGTCTCTTTTTCAGAGGGTTCGCAGAGTTCAGTTTCAGCTTCTAATGAGATCCAACAGAACCAGCCACAGGCACTACACTATGCACTAGCCAATGCTCAGCAGGTTCAGATCCACCAAATAGGAGAAGATGGACAAGTCCAAGTAGTATGTACTCAACTTTTTCTAAATTATTCCATTTAAACAATCTAGATTCTTGCAAACTTTGCTTCAGTTGAAATTTAATTTTTTATTTTAAAAAAAGTGACCTATCATCACTTCTTAAGCGTGATTTTCAGAAAATAAACACTGAAGGCTTATGAAAAAATTGTTAGAGTTATTTGGCAAAAATCTTCATGCAGGATTTGCTCACACAATTGTTGCAAATAAATGCGCATTCATTACTGTATATAGAATTGACTCGTCTCTACCTGGCTGTTTGCTTGCACTTGCCTTATTAATAATAGCAGACCTACTAAGCGTATGATTTATACTTCAGAGGTAAGTTCTAGCTATGACTTTCAAAACAAGAATGCATTTATTTATTTATTTTCATTTAAAAAAACCCCTGCATTCTCAGGCATTTTTGAACATCTGTTAGCTGAATCCTTTACATATGTATTCATTTAGATACATGTATATAAGTAAAAGTTATAAATATTGACATTTTTTAAGCCTGAGACTCCTACTATAACTCAGGCCATGATTATTTTTCTATATGGTTTTAGTGTACTCTGAAAAAACTCACCTTGACTTTAGTTCCCGTGTGCCACAGTTTGACTACAAGGATTGTTTTAAATTAAGATTTTTAAAAGAAGTAGAAGGAAATAATGAAATAATGGGTTGTGTGGCATTTCTGATGTGCAGCATTCAAAAATAGTGAATTATATCTGCACACTCATTCTTTTGTGGTAGAAACCTGAGAATTTAATGTGTGAAATCTGTCTGCCATTAGTTTTCAAAAACTTCAGGCTTTGCAGTTTACAGCGTTTATGCGCGGTCATATAACACAGAAACTTTGTCACTGATGGTGTTAGTGTTTTGAAGGTACCCAGGTCTGAGTGTGGGCCAGCACTCAACTGTGCCAGGCAGTGCCCAAGCACAGAACAGAAAGAAACATGCACAGACACATAACGTACCTGTTCTGCATGATGATCACGTGAGCCCACTTTCCTTAGAAACCAGGCTAAAGAAACAGGCGGAAATGGGCAAATAAACAAGAATTCTTGAGAGATATTAGTCAACAATATAAGCCGTAGTACCCAGTGGTCTGACTGTTGCAAAGGTTTTAGTCAACGCCATTACAAAGAAGAGTCTGAAGTAGGATAATGAAGCATCTTGGTAGATATTTATACTGTTCTCTCCCCAGGTAAGAGAGGCAGTGCAGGAGAGAAGGAGCAAATGTGCCCAATTGCATAATTTACACATAAAGAATGAAAACTCTCTATCAACACAGGGTATACTCAAGTCTGGTCGTGTAGAGCTGCAAATAGTCAGTGTGGAAGTGGTGAAGTTGCTCAGAAATATGATGAAGAAAAAAGGGCTATGAAGGACTTTGGAATATAATATCTATATAGCTTTATATAGATAATATCTATATATAATATAGATAGATGATAATATCTCTATATATGTATATAGCTTTTGGAATGTTATCAAAAAAGACATGCCTGTAAGACCTGCTGAAGGTTTACTGGAGTAGCAGTAGAAGAATCAGAGAAGAAAAGTGTCATGGAAATTGGGGGGAAACGTCAAGATGTGCAGCACAGTGTTGAAGGCAACTGACAGAGCTGTAAGCATTGCTTAAAAGGAGGACTTAAATATTAGCCAGAGTATTTTTTAAGGAGTGCATGGAAGTGGAAGGGGTTTGAGATGAAAGTGATTGAGAGGAACTCCAGACAGTAACTGTAAGAGTTGTGGAGAGGAAATTGCAGTAGAGAGCACATTTTTCCAAAGTGAAAAAGGTTGCTTATAAAGTAAGAGAAAAGAAAGAGCTGGAGTGTGGGTGTAAGGGATGCTAGGAACCATTAGCTGTGAGATCCAGATAGGGTTGGAAAGTCCAGGCCACCCGTTTCGTTTTCCCAAAGGCCTTGCCCTTTCCTGTTATGTACCTGGATACCATATGACTTAAATGGAAGTCGAGGAGCTAATCCTGGAGAGTGATTGCTTAGTGGAACTAGATCCTAAATGCTTTGAATTACTACTCTCAAACTTGGAAGAGGACTAAAGAGAAGTTCAATAAATTAACTTGCAAACTTTTTTTCCCTCCTGTCAGTTGAGAGCATCCTCAGTGAAATAATGCTTTTTCTGCAGGAACTGGGTGCAAAGGTTCCATTTCCACTTCACTTTTGCCATAACTTTACAGTATTATTGTGTGAATTTCTTTGTCTCTTGGTTTCCCTATATATTTTAAAGAGCATATCTTCTTAACTGCTGCATGGAACTTTTTATGAGATTTAATTGATGACTGAAAAGTATTTTTCAAGTCTTGAAAGACAAAGTAGAAGGGAAAATTATATGAAATCCATGGATATAATAGGCAAAACGGTTATGTTTGTAGATGTAGGTGATGAAACTTTGCCTCATTAAAAGATCTGGACCTGTCAACTATCCTTTAAATTGATTGTGGAATCTGGGAAAAATCCACTACGACCCACAACCACTATCTAAATGTTGTCATAATTTGTCAAACATGTAGAGGGATCCTAGGTTGAAACAGATGAAAACGGTATTGCTTTCTCAGTTCTTGGGAATGATACATATAGATCAGGCTAAGAGGCATTAGTAAGATGATAGTTATCTATACTATATATGTTTAAAAGAAATCAGCATTGAATTGAATTTGTGAACAAACTAAAAGGACTGTCCTTGAAGGCCAGCTATGTATCTGCAAAAGATGAGTGAGCAGTTCTTTTTTGGAATGCTGCACGATAGAAAGGTGAAGAAAGTCACCTTCTCTCCCCTCCCTTTAGTCAGAAAGGATTGCTTATATTTGAAAACACTATAAATGGATCTTTTAAATGTTCAGTGCTTTTTCCTGGGAGCCCTGAGAGCTTGATGTTAAGGAGGGAAAGTGATTCTAATCTCAACATGGACTGGGCTGTGCTCTAATTTTATATACAGTCCCTATTGTCAGAGTGATACTTTCAGTATGTTTTTTCTCCCTATAAATAGACAGTTTCCTTCCAAAGGAAATGAAACTGTTTGAAATAGAGGGATCTGTGTTTCTTTGAAAATCACATGCAATTGTTCTTGTGTTATAAAATAAGAAGAGCCTTTGACAGAATTCCAAATGATTATCTTTAATCTCTGTCTCATGCAGGCATATTAAAATGAACACAAAGCCTTATAAACCTTGAAGTAGGTTATTTAGAATCCAATCTTCCTTCAGGTAAATCACAGTAGCAAAGACTTCGCTGGGCTAGTCAGGATGCACAAGGAATTCCATCCACTCTCTTATCCATGTTTTGATCAAATGGTAGGCTTGATACCCTTCTGAAGTGGTAGGTATGGTCAGCAATACAAAGTGTTAACATTATTAAAACTGTTAGGGCAGATTCTCCATTAGCATAAACCAGTGTAACTGCATTCAAATTAATGACTTCATGCCAATTTAGAGCAGCTTGACAGATAGTCTTTAGCATGGTACTGTACTTCACCATAACTATGTGAATGTACAAAGATACATGGATACTTACAGATACCTTTTAAAACCTCACTCTTAGTGAGTAGTTAGTCTTGGCATATCTGTTTTAAGAACTGAGTTTCCAAGGTCTTTAAATGGGATTAATGTTTCAGGCACAATTTTAATCTACCCAAGTAAGTTAGTCCCATGCTTTGTGTATCAGTCAAAAATGCAGATACTTTGTCTATAGAGAAATGCACTGCATAAATGTTATTTCTTATTATGCCTGTTTTCTTTCCTCTTATGTGAAAATGAACCATTCTTTCTTCAAAGTCACTCTGCTTATGCTTTGCATAAAAAGATGGGGAAATATGGATGCACTTAATTTTTTTTAAAGCTATCTTTAATGGTTTTCATTGAATAAGCGTTTTGCTTCCATACATTAAGCTGTATTGAATCCAAGGTAATAGCTTCTTCCTCTAGTTATGATTTTCTTCTGATGCTCCTTGGTGTTTTCTTTTGTTGCGGATCCCACAGGGCCATCTCCACATAGCCCAGGTTCCTCAAGGCGAGCAAGTCCAAATCACGCAGGACAGTGAGGTGAGCCAAAAGTTTGGGTGCCTGTGGAGCAGATGTTGGCCAGAACTTAGGGCCCCAATTCTAAAACCGTACCTCTGAGATCTGCTACAATACACTACAAAGACCGGAGGGGGTAGAAGGGAGAGCATGTGGTGGAGCCAGGAAGAAATGTGCTTTATGGCATTAAATGCAAGATGCTGTTTCTGTCTCTGGGTTTTTTCTGGGTTTCTGGTTGGTTGGTTGGGGGTTTTTTTGGTTTTGTTTTTTTTTTTTCCCTTGACCAGCCACAACAGCTCTGTGTGTCTGTCACACTAATGATTGTTGTATATGGCTGATGGTCTTCGCTGGAAATTTAGTACTTACAGAGTATTATAGGAAACCAGCTTAGGTGCTTGCACTGCCATTGAGAAATGAAATTATTTTAGTTAGGTTTATGAACTAAATGTGTTCACAATACTCAGTGTCTTTAATTGTGGGAACTGTTGAACAGGAGTTGGAGAAACCTTCAGATGCCATCTAGGAAAGATATAGGACAAGGCGTAATGGCTTTAAACAGAAAGAGTAGATTTAGATTAGATACAAGGAACAAGTTCTTTACTGTGAGGGCAGTGAGGCACTGGAACAGGTTGCCCAGAGAAGTTGTGGATGCCCCCTCCCTGGCAGCGTTCAAGGCCAGGCTGGATGGGGCTTTGAGCACCCTGGTCTAGTGGAAGGTGTCCCTGCCCACGGCAGGGGGGTTGGAACTAGATGATCCTTAAGGTCCCTTCCAACCCAAACCATTCTATGATTCTATGATATATTGCAGAATGAAGTGAACTTACCTTCATTAGTGATCAAGTAATCTGGCACTGCAGTATTTGCCCTTCGTAATTTTTTCCATAAAAATAGTACGGTAGAATGGAAATGGATAAATCCAGTACTCAACCCTCCAATTTTGACTTTTTTCCCCCCACTCAGGCAAAACAACACCTGAGTCAGAGTGCTGTTGTTGGTTATTTAAGAATGTATAGAGACTCCTAACTGCGAAGACTGCTGTTAGATTTCTTGTGCACTTAGTTTGTTTACATGAAGAAGCAATAGCAAAATAAGGTTAAACATGAATGCAGACTACAATTTTAATCTGTATGATTTCCCTGTAGAGTTTTTTTACTTAAGGTTAAGCATATCTGCTTGTGGGTTAGTTTAATCCATTTGCAAAGTACCCTAAATCACATCTCATAAAACCACTTTTGGTGCAGAGGAATACTGTTAACACAGGGAGCTATTGTAGAATAAATATTATCGTAAATATTATATAAATATTATAGTTAAAGGCAGCCTCCTTTGAAGAACTTGTCAGACCTAGAGAGAAATAAGAAAGGATCAAAATGTTCTGGGTCTAAAGGAATGCATAGTGTGCTAAAATAAAACGGAAGCAGTTCTTGGGTAAAGAGCCACTGAAAAAATTGTGATTCAGCAGATACTAGTTGTAATTGATCCTGAGGTTCAAGCACACCCCGGTGTCCATTGGCTTCATCTGAAGTTCCCATGTGTGAGACTTGAAGGACTACATTTGTCCGTGACAGATGAAAACATCTGGTTTTAAATTTATTACAATGTACGCAACTTCAAATACGAGGAAGTGCTGCCAGTGAGCGAAAATGCAGAAAACATGCAAATCAAAGAATTGGTATTTTTTCCTCAAAGAAATATGCTATTTCACTGCAAGTCTCTGTGTTTGGGAAGCTGTTTTTTCTTAATCTAAGTGTACTTTTGAAAAGACATCTCTGAGCATATGAATAAACTGCTTTCCTTTTTAGACTTTGTAGCTACAGTTTCCTGTAAAATACTTTACATTATTGAGAATTTTTTGTAATAGATGTAATCCCTGTAATAGAATTATGTTGGTCTTTGGTATCGAATTTTGATTAAAAAAAAAAAAACCTGTTAGCACAGGCAGTAACTTTATAACAACAAATAGTAAATAGCACTCCATACATGTAAAAGTGTTATACTACTAATTCTAGTTTAGTAAGGGTTTGACTTAAATTTGCAGTTTTATGTAAATAAGGAAAAACAAAAATCTTGCCTCAAAAGCCATACAAGCAAACTTTGCATAAACATACTGTACATTATGCAGTAACTTTCAAAAAGCAAAACATGCTGGTGCTGAAAAACCTCCTTGCTTTTTAGTCTGTTTGTCCTTGTGGTTAAAGTGCTGACCATTGAATTGTAGCTGGATTGCCAAAATAACCCTCAGCAGAATTTCCTAAATTAATACATTTCCTTAATATTGAAGTCGTTTAATAATGAGATGAGAAACAGGCCTTTTTCGGGACAGAGCAACTTGTTAAATGCCAAAGTTCTGTTTATTGTCAATGCTCTTATTTTACAGGGAAACCTGCAGATACATCAAGTTCACGTGGGTCAAGATGGGCAGGTAGGAACAGAACTGAGTTTTAAGCGGCACTTTACTTTGGTCTTTAAAATTAATGTTGCAGTTGGAGTGATCTCACATTATTAGTGGCTGTTTTAAAGAGCAAAATCTGTTCTGGTCTTTCTGTTTAAATAAACAACTTGCAAAATGATAAAACATAAGCTAAGTATTTTGTCTGTGGACTCAAAGTATTTGACCAAGCTTATTTCATTACTCCAGCAAGATACTTTATCCCTGTGTTTTATACCTGCTTGTCTTTGGCCTCCTCACTCTTACGTTCACTAACTGGATTGATTATATTGTGTACGGTATGTTCTTTTCTCTGTTATCAACTGTCACTATGGCCAGATGTGGACTGCAGTCCGTGCGAACCTGAGAGCATTTATTGCTGAGGTTTAAGTAGCTATTTTTTTCATTATGTGGCTGTCTTGGGAGAAACAGATCTTTCATATCTGCTTTTGTTCTTTTTGATAACATGGCTTTATTAGGTGCTTATGCATACGTGAGGTAAGAAAAAGAAGCTTTTACTTTGAGTGATGAGTCAATAAGTGATTAAATTAGCAGAATTTCCATGTCAGGTGTCAGCAAAATTGCTAACATTTGATCTCAGCCACACTTTACTAAATGTTGAGCTATATTAAAATATCCACAGCACAAAAATATTCCTGTAAGAATCTTTCTAGCCAGACCACTTGAATAAATGTTATGAATTTTTTTGTTCCTGTTGAATATTAGTAAGTAGTGAGACACATGGCTAGAACTTGAATACTGCCCTGAATTGAAAAGGCTCATGTCATGAAGGTTCTTGAACTCAAAGGCCTTGAGAAGCTACCAGTGCTCTGAACTTTTGACCACATACAGTATTTGTGTGGGGAAGCAATCTAACTTGTATTGAAAAAATAAAAATAAAAAAACCACTTTAAGTGTTCTTTACTGAGACTTTAATCAGAAGTACTTTTGCAGAAGTGAGACTAGGAAAGGTGATTTTTTGGAGACATGTCAGAACCTTTGTTTTAGTACTTACTGTTCTTTTTTCCTTCTTTGTGAAATACTGCTGTCCAAATTACATCTTCTTAAAAGACTAATATTGGGTGGTGGTATGTCTCTCAGACAGTGGCATGTAGATAAAGTTACTTTTTTTTAATTATAGCCTAGTACCATTATTTTTCCCCTTGAAAAATCTATTCATAAGTATTCCACAAATTGCATCTCTCTTTCTTAAATAGAACCAAAGAATGTAGTTTAAAATGTTGTTGCAAGTTCATGCTGTTTTTAAGGGAAATGCTTGAATGACCGTATTTTCCTGAAACCTCCTATGTTAGGCAGGGAAGGGTGAGTCCTTTCATACAACAGTAGCATTCAGCCGTGTCTCATGCTAAAATAGTCATGGAGTAAAAAAGTGTAAACTCTAGAGTAGTAAAAAACTTCGAAACTCCAAATGCCCAGAAGTGGAGTCTGGCTGATCATCTGAGCAGTTGCGTTAGTACATGCAGAATAAGGCTACACTGGAAGAAAGGTGTTCTAAAAGTATGTGTTTGTAAATGTGTGTATACATGTGTCTGTGCATATATATGGATATGTGATGTATGTTTGTTGAAGTGTGTGAGAGCACACACAAGGTAGGGAAGAAAAGCATGACTTGATTTTTTTTTTTTTTTGTGGTTGAAATCAACATCAGCTTATCTATATAAAGGCATCTGTACTATTACATAGTATATCATATTTGGGATAATCTTGGTTTTCCCCCAGGTGGTTGTGGCTGTACATGTGTATGTAGGAAATCAGTTTAGCATCCAATTTTGGGGTTTTTTTTAACTAACTGTACTCTGGGCCCTGCTTTTAAACTTTCCTTGAAAACAAATGGTGAAGTGCTGGGTTTTTTGTTTTTCTTCATGCACTCAGCTGCATTTTGTTGCAAAAGAGTAACTGCTGTGTCTTGAGCATCAACAGCCAGGCATTGTCACACCTCAGCTGGCATCTGTGCAAATTCACCGGAACCCTCAAGCTCCTCCAAAAGTATTTGCTGCTTAGCTGTTTTCCAGTGGACTAAAAAATAGAGGCAAGCAAATATTTAGGGGATTTTTTATCTCCATTCTGCGTTAGATAGTGAAACCTTCATCAGCAGTTCAAGCCATGTGGGCCTGTTTTGCACTGAAGTGGATGAGTAGCACTCACATGATTCCTTGCAACAGCTCCGTGTGTGTGTTATGTGAGGGGGTAGAGGGGGTCTGTGGCTCAACTGGCTTCTGCTCATCAGCTGATCTGTGTTAAGTGACCATTTTTTGAGCTATTAGCTCATAAAAATTGCAAAGTAAAATGAGTTAAACTAAACTCTGTCTGTGGTTTAAGAATGGAAGTTGAAACTAATACATTTTCCTTGGCACTTGTAGTGGGATAAGAGCACAAAAACCTGTCATATGATACGGTTCAGCGGTAATGTAAGTCATAACAATCCAGTAGCTTGCAATCATCTGTACATGACCTGTGATCAAAGAGACTTCTGTAGTTTTCCCACCTGTCCATTACTTTTCAGGAGAGTGGCTTTTTCTTCCGTGTTTTGAACTCTAATGCACGGTGCCAAGGGACACTGAAGAATATTGATAATAAGGAAAGTGAATAATGTGGCAGTTCTGTTATTGAATATTTTTAGCTGACTAATATATACTTACTAATGGTACTAGATCTTAGCTTGGCTACTAAATATTCCCTTTGAAAATTCATCTCATGCTGCTGTTTTCCACATGTTATTGTACACTTAACAGATGTTAGGTATTCTCTCTATTATCAGGTGAGGTTTAGTACTGCAACCTGATGCAGGCTTTCACTCTGAATCACAAGTAAAAGGTTTACAAGAAGCTGGAACTGCAAAGCATAAAGTTGTTAGCTTCATGTGAACTAAAGCATAAAACGGCATAAATCTACTGTGAAATTTTATCAGTAAAATTTCCAAGGTGATAGATACGTTTTAAGCTTCGTAACGCTAGTAATAAATACTAGCTTCTCTGCAGAATGCTGCCAGTTGTTGATTTTAACTTTTTTTCCCCCTCTTGAATTGTCTGTCCTGGTAGTTGCACTGAATTTAGATTTTGTTTTTCTGGCATCATTGTTCGTGGAACTAATGAAACCATGCCAAAAAGAACGCTGTCTACCTACACATGTGTTCTATTAGCTGAAAGTTTCATATTTCAGTGCACGTTTAATAAAAATACCAAACTGCAAAAATAATTAGACTTCATATTAACTAACACTTGAAGCCTTGGACCAGTGGGAATTTTTTTGGACTTCTCATTTTATACTTATAAATTACCAGAAGTTTTCTAATTTGTCTCTCTCTTTCCTCTGATTACCTGCCCTCCGTTCTCCCTAACTCCATCCTTTTCTTCCTTTGAGCTTCAGTGTTCTGCATCCCAGGAGGTGTTCAATGTGTGTCCTGCACAAGCTGACGTAGTGCCACAGTGTTCAGAAATATACATGGGGTATAAAGAGGTAGAACAGGACAATTTCAGTAGTTTGACATTCCTTGATTCTGCATTTTAGACATTCCATTTTGTACATCCTCACAGCCAGTGTTTCTCCAATTTAGAAATTAATTAAAATGACAGCAGGCAAATGGTCTTCAACTAATAGCCTTAGTTCTTAAATTAAAAAGTTAATGTACTTTAAAATCTAAAATACAATCATACATATTCCTGGAGAGCTGACAATTTGTTCTGCTCAATGAATGAAAAATGAATAACAGTAGCAGCATTTAGTTCGCTTAGTATCAGTATCTGTAGGTAAGTTAGAAGAAGCAGGAGAATCCAGAACAAACAGCCTGTATGATAGGTTTAGCAGAAAAAAGCTAGCCAGCAAGTTGCTTTTGTAGTATTGTAGTAATCAGTCTTCTTACTGTGTGCATATGAAACAAACATGCAGAATTGATTCTGCTACATTACATTTTTCAAAAAGAAACTTGACATCTTACACAGTTGTAGACACAGTCTCTTCCAGATAAGTTTGTAATCAAAGTGGTGCGCTGGGACCCATCCATAACCGTTGAGTTACATATACGTAGAGAGAGAGGAGATCGCATTAATAACACATTTTTCTGCTGCTTAGTGAGGTATTTGTATGGAGCAGTGATTGCATTATCTTTTTCTGAACTTTTACTCTGACCTTGCTGCTATGAGCTTTACGGCAGCTCTGAGGTCTAGGAGAGTTCAGATACAGGGCTGTGGAGGTAGCTCACCAAGTAAGCTTTAGAAAAGCATCCTCCTGTGTGTAAGAGAGTATACAAATCTGTGATCAGAAAAGATATTCTTGGAAAATTGCTGTAGTGATGGAGAAAATACAGCAGACTTCAGTGCTGCGAAGGAGCAGCTAGCTGCTGTTGGGCCTGAAAGGTTAGACGTGTATGAGAAATAGATCAGTGAGAGTTTGTCTTTAATGTCCTCAGGAGGAGTATGAATCTGATGTCTCGTTCAGATCTGTTTTCAATACACATAGTACACCCTGCAATACAGCTCAGAAGGAGATATGACCTCATCACCTATGTTTGAAACATCTGTCCTATTTCTGTACTCTGCTGTAATCTGAAGTGAAGGGCAAGCTGTTAAATCTTAGAGGAATGGAAAAGGGGGCGAAATGCTTCCAAATGTTCGGGGGAAAAAAACCCTAGTAATTCCATGTAATGTCCAGTGAATCTTACTTGTGACTGGATCAAACTAAAATGAGAATAGGTTGGTTTGTGGAGGAAATTATTTACAAACTTATGGGACAATCTTAAACCAACTCTTTTAACATCTAGGTTTTGTACCTCTGTGTACCTCCCTGATCATTATTGAGATATTCACACCTTGCTTTTCAGTGAGGGCACCACATTTTTTTAAGGTCCAATTTAATCTGTAACTCGAGCATGATTTTCAGTTATACAAACAAAAATGTGTTGACATATTAACTCGGCTTCTGCTCACTTTTATGCATTTTGCAGATGTAATTTTATTGGGAAAGAAACTGCTTAATATATTTTCTGAATATGCATTTTAATTGCCTTTACTAAGCCTTTGGAATAGATACTGCAGTTTCTATCAATGTTAACAACTTCAGTAATAATGTATTATCCAAAACAGAGGAAAGAACCATCTTCCACCGTTCTTAATTTTCATATAATGCATCTAATTAAAAAGTTCTAGATTTAACAATAGTAAAATTCTTTATTCAGGTTCCTCAATCAAGAATTAGTACAACGTAGAAGTTTTTTTGCTGTCCTTAGTTTTTAAGCAGTAGAGGGCAGTAGTATTAAGATGATTGTCAGTTACTTTCTCGACGAAAGCTTGAAGAAATGAGGAGGAAATTTGAAGTGCAAGAAATGTGCTGCTCCGACATCAACCTTGTAAACTGTCGTACCGTGGGGACAGAGACGCATTCACAGCGTGAGTCTTTCTGCATGCATTGCTGACATAGGGTCTGTGTGTGCACGCGTGTGTGCTTGTGTGCAAACGAGAGAAAGGAAGACGACCTTAACTTCTGCCCCAGCTGCTGTAGTAGATTGAAAAGGCTTTTTCTTGTTTCAGCATATCTGCTTTGAATAATATGCACGGAAAAACAAACTGGATTGTTAGAAGAAAAACAACAAAATTAAAAACTCAATATAGCTCAGCTGGAACTTAAAAACTGCTCATATGGTTTTGGAAAAAAATAAATTATTATTTCTATCTGATACTTCTTCAATAATAGGTTGTACTAAAGTCTTGCAGGTCTGCTTTATTTTTAGGAGCAAAAATGAAGAGAATAGTTTTGAAACAAAATGTGCTTTATGCAAATTTCACGTAGAAGCACAGTGTATTTATGGATAAAGTAAGATTACTTAAAATACTTAAGTGTGAGCATTTTAATTACAAGATTTTTCTTCTTTTTTGCTTGAAGATAGTCCTTTGTGCACATACACTCTTTAATTTGACATTCCGTAGAAGAGGTGTTCTCCAATTTGTTCCTCAAAGTAGATCATCAAAAACACTCACCATACTTTTTAGTTCTGAAAGCTTAGTTTGTTAGAGAAAGTAGTATTTTAGCAAAATTGGGAAATTGAATTTTAAAGCAGTTAAGTGTATTAAAACTCACAAATATGTATGGATAAAAAAAAAAGCTTGGGAATAAACCCTGCTACTTAGGCGATCAGTAACATGTAAAACATCTCTAGAAAAATTAATATTATAAGAAAAACAGGAACATATTTGTGTTATTAAGTATGGGTAACTAAAAAAGTAGCTGTAATAAACTAAGTTAGATGTAGTTTAACTGTGGAATTTAAAATGCGTTTGTAGAAGGTTTGCACCTACTTCGTAATTGTAAAGCAGGGTAAGACGCTGTCCAGTAGGATAGCAACTGATCTCCAGCGGTCCTTGTTGTCATCATGCTGTTTAAGATTCCTGAAACAAATCTGTGCAAGTTGTTTACTTCAGGTTATTATATTTGACGATAGAATGATGGAATTCTTCTACCCCAATATGGGGAGACAGCATGCGGGGAAAATGCAGTCCTTCAGTGGCAGTCAACAAAACGTAACAAAATAGGAGAAAAACCACAGAAGGGAACTGCTGCTTAAGAGATATTGATGGGAAAATACATCCTCTGTAGTTACAGAATGCAAAACTAGTTCTGATATTTAATTGAAAATGCCATATGTTTTTTAATACATAATTCATCCACTTTCAGGGAAAATGATGAGTGATTTAGAAGCTCGTTAAAAGTCAGCAGGCCTTGCTCTATAAATGAGTTAACATTTTTGAAAAACACCTACGTTGCAAATTCAGAGATTCTGTATTGTTTCATTAAGACTTAAATTCTAACGCAGTTGTGGTGACAGGACCATTTGTTTCCATGTCTGTGCCACTGAGTTGGGCGATCCTTCTGCCTTTCAGCTGTCTTGGAGAGCCTGAAAGTGAATGCATTGTTTTATAACAACGAGAATAGGTGCTGGTTCTTTGTGTCTCATTGTACTTCTGTCCCTGTTAAGTATATAAAATTTCAGAAATGAGTGATTAGATGACTAAGTTCACTAATCAGTACAGAAAGCTGTAGCAGATATTGAAAGCCACCATGATTGGAAACTAGCTTCAATTTTTATTCTGACGGTTTTAAATTTCAAAATGTGTAAAATATTTTGTTTTCTGTAAAGAATGGCAAACGTGCATATTTTGCTAGCACATTTTTTAATCTTTTGTTACTTAACAAGTGATTAATAGGTTTTTTTAAATTCTTTTGAGATTTAAGGTAAAGAAAAAAGGCAGGAGTCTTTTAAATTTTTTTTGTTTGTTTGTTTTGGTGGGAGTTTCACTGCATTAACCTGACCACATCCAGTAATTTTCATCATTTTTTGTACTGCTTAAAGGCATATTGTAACTCTTTTCTTAAAATAAGATTTGTTTAAAAGGGGGTGGGAGCGACAACCCTGTCAAATTTTGAGCAGCGTACAAAAAAGGATACCTAGTTGCTGCTATTTATACAAGTCTTCTCCTTCACCTTGTTGAGATTTAAGTTGTTTTTCTTTCCATTGTGCTGTCTCCATCTTCTTACTCATTTATGGTGCGTGCTGCTGGGAAGGCAGTAAAAAAATCTTTTGTACCAGAGAGTCAGCGGTATCAGATCCCTGCAGACGTTATTGGGTCATAAGTTTCATTTACAAACGGGCTGCGTTTAGTTTTCTTTGTGCACTATTTTGTGCCAGAAGATACTGCTTTATTTTATAGAGAAAACCAGCTATGTCCATGTCTGATACATCACCAAGAACAGTATCCTGAACTGGGTCAAGAGGAAAAACTCTTTTTCCAGCAGCACGGCCCATTCTCAAATGTAGTAATTGTTACACCTGACTGCCATCAGTACTTCAACATTTTCCACTCTAAGACATGTTTATTACTGCATTTTCTATTCCAAGATGTAGGAGGTATACATTGGCACTCCCTTGAAGTAGTTTAGTCCTCTTGAAATTGGACTTTATTTCATTCATCATGATGGATAAATGTTTCCCCACTTTCAGAGTGCTTAGCAGGGACTCCTAGGGCCTCTGCCTCTTTTCCATATGTTATTTAGCTTTACATGAAATCGATGGAATAACAGACAAGACAAAATGAGTCCTTGCCCTGGTGTATGCAGAAAATGTACAACTCTGCTTTTTAGGGGTTTTTGTTTGGTTGTATCGAGTAGTAGTGGCACCATTTCCCAGCCTTTTCAATACTTAACTAAAATTAGCTATCTAAATGCCATGCTGCTAAGAAAAAATAATAGCTTAGATGAAATTACTTTCTTTATGATATCTCCAGCTATTGAAAAAAATCTTTCATTGGCCTGTTGCTGATCCTGAATGCTGGGTTAACTTGGTTTCTTTTAATCAATCTTGAGTAGGGACTGATTAAAAGACTCTTTTCAAAATTAGCAAATATTTTTGCATTTTCTTCTCTCAACTTTAAAGCAGCCTTTATATGATGATGATCTAAAAGGCAACATCTTTGTGTAAGTGTGGGCTGGCGCAAGCAGTGACTATTATACATTTGTGCCCTTAATGCACAAATGAACTGATCTGACGTGTGGTGAAGTTTTCATCTAAATGTAATAGAGAGTGGAAAGAGCACTTTATGGTGCTTTTCAGATAAAGGTATCCAAATAGATTTTACATGTGGGAAAGGAAGGAAACAAGGAAGAAAGAAACAGGCTAAACCAAGTTTATCAGGAGTGGAAGAAAGGAATTGCTACTTTGGAGATGAAGCAAATATTAAGTTGTTTTAGTGTACTTAAGGTTTGGCATGTAGATATTTATATGTTGTCTATCAAAGGTATATGATATATGTTATCTATCAAAGGTCATTAATTGTTAATCTGCAGTTCAGCACCTGGTTTAAAATGTGAGTGTAGCAAATCATGGGCATGTCTGCCATCTGCTCTGTCTCCACTAACGTTCGCTAACGCTCATCAGGTGCATAGTACTGGTCTGAGACTTACAAAGCCATTTTTGTTACCATTTGGTAAAAGGACAAGCATCTTCAGTCCATAGCGCTTCTTGAAAAATGCTCAACTTTCTTTTGCATTCCTCATCAGCCACTTTGTGATTGATTGTTATTTGCTGACATTTGCTCTGCTTTTTTATGTGAAGTCCTTGATCTTGTCTTGTGGGCAGCTGTAATTGTGATGCCTTTAATTTTATTGTGATAATACTTTGTCTCATCCAGGATCTTAGTATAGTACCTAAGAGATAACATGTAAGAAAGTTTGCAGTTGCCTTTCAAGTCAACTTGTTTAAGAAGTTTTTCCTCATCTACTAATTATCATTAGTTACCATACATCAACAGCCACACAGTGTTTTGTCTTTTTTTTTTCTTTTTTTTTGTTGTCTTTTCTAATTTGGGACCCTGCCTACCTTTATATGCTGGGGAAAAAAAAATCTCTGCTGAAGGCAAAGTAAACAAAGTCTCTGGCAGCAAAATCTCATATTTATGGCATTTTTTTGGTCACTTCAGCTTTTGGCAAAGTGAGACAATGAAGAAATAGCTTCCCATTAATAACAGAGGGTTCAAATTTGACCCTGCTTTCATGCTTCATTTCAGTGACGCAGGTAAAGATTTGTTTTGGGAGCAAACAGTAGATTCCAGCAGATACTTGGCTGTAAGCACATAATATAATGTCTGTGTTTTAAACATAGAGTTTTTCCCTAGTGCTTCTCAAGATTTAGACGTTATGTCACGCAACTATTTTTGTCTTCTGTTCAGAAGTCCCAGTTCCCGATACAGTGTCTCTCCTAATGACCTGTGGAGCCTTGCACTGTTACCTTTCTCACATCACAGACTTGGTTGTTTTTCTTTGGCTTGCGGATCAAAAGTAGTAAAATGTACAGAGATATGTTAAAATCAGCCATTACTTTAATACTGATATGTATTAGGATTTTTTTTTTTCCCAAATTACTTGGTTCCATTTGTAAAAATTTTCTGACTGGTGGAAAGAATTAATAAAGGTGGTTTGCTAATCTCTTCTAGGTACTTTCTTTGATACAATCCCTGAGCGACAGAGTCCACAGAGTGATCTGTGGTGGTTGTAAAGCAAGACTGTTTAATGAAGGTTTTGGAAAAGGATAATATTTTCTGTCATCTTTTTTTATTTTTCTCCTAAGAGGGTGGGTTGTTCCATTAAAATTCCATTCAAGCAGACAGGAGCATTTATAATGCTCCAAAGAATATGTTCTCTATTTTGGAGTATATTATGTTCTTTATTCACCCAAATCTTGTTTTAATATTGCTGTAAACTTAATAAGAAGAGATGAGATATGAAGTGATAATCTTTTAAATATAAGGAAAAATAATTTTCTCCACCTTCATAGAAGGCATAGGTCTAAGCTGTCTCTTATTAGAGATTTTGGTAATAAAAATCTCTGCTTGTAGAATAGCAGTCATCACAAAGCTATCTTGCTGTGCTAATCTGGAGAAATCATTTCTTTTTTGTTTTGTTTATTTTTTTTAGTGCTCTTCATTTATGATTTTTCTCATCATGTGATATGAGCCCTGTCTTTATGCTGCAGATTTGCCCTTATCCCATCACTGTTCCACTTTGTATGCTCTAATAGTTCCGCGCTCAGTTAGTTTAAATATTAGGGATGCCTCTAGCATCGTGTGTGTGTGTGCGCGTTCAGAAATCACTGTCCCACATTCCAAATTCCAACCCAAGAAGAATTTTGGGAATGGTTGGTACAATTGGACTGTCAATGCCCATGATGGGTTGATACTGGATACATTATAATGCTAATATCCTTGGCTGGATACCAACTACTTGCTTGCTGCTGGCAGACCCTGATGATTGCTTAGCTGTTCAACGTGGAGAGATCTCGTTTCATCCTGATGAAAAACAAAATAAGTGTGTGCATGTGTATGTGTTGTCAGGTTACTAAATGGCAAGTATAGAGTTCAGGCCATTAACGTAATTAATCTTTCGACTACGTTAAGCGCAATGGTAAATCTCGATGACTTAAATCTGTTTCCAGATTTCTGTGTTGTCTGCCTAGGTTAGATGATCAATAGGATTTTGTGGTATTTCACAAATGGTGATCATGACTTCGGAAGTCTTTTGTGACCAATTTAAATATGTGGAGATGGGAAATGGCTCCCCTTTTTTGTCTCCTCTCCGTTAAAACAATTGCTTTTTGCCAAGTTTGGTCACAAAAGCTATCCCTTTTAAAAATTAAACCACAGTGGCTCGATTGCAAATGAAGAATGAGCTTATCTTTTTAGAAGAAAACTTGTGTGATTTACACAGAGTTTTCAGAGTTTTAACAAGATAATGTTAAACATAGTGAGATTTGACCAGTTGATTGACTTTTATGTCTGTTGTTCATGTATTTAATCCTTTCCATAGTTCAAATATGTTTTCAGTCCAATTTTCCAGAATCCTTAAACTATTTCAAACTAGCTGAGCGAATATCTGGTACATTGAAGGAGGATGATCAAAGAGCCTAATTTTGTGGTTTGTATGCTCATTGGAACAAACCATATAGGATGGCATTTAGTTCAGTGTATTTTTTAATAGTTAATGTGTGTTTCTATTTCAAGTGCATACATTAAAAAAACTACAAGATGACCACTTTGTTGCTTGTTTTAGACTTTGAAATACCACGTCAACAGCACAGTTTTCGTTTCTGATCTCAGATGCTCTTTTAATTAGCTGCGATATATTTACTTTGTTCAAAGTACATCTATGTATTATGGTGAGTAACATTTGGAAAGTACGTTTGGAAAATCATCCACTGTAGCTTGCCTTAGCCATTTCTTTAGTGTTCTGTGAACAAAATTCTTCTTTGTGGAATAAGAACTTTAAATTATAAACTTGCTTCATTTTATTTGATCCAGTCTGCTGGGATTAATTGTTGTATACTGGCTCCATCAATTATTCAGCTAGAGCTATCAGTTCCTGACTGGTCTGGAAGCAAAAAGCAGTACTGCTTTACACGCAGATACTCTTTTTCTTTGATAGAAACTCTGGGCTCCAACCAGGGTTGAGCTATGAATGAATCTGTTTTATAAATGGCTTCATTTTTTTACAACTATTTTTATTCCTGAAATATGTCATTCCATGCTTCTGGAACGTTGCTAAGTACTTGTGTTAAACAGCAGAAGTGTTACAGAGTTCACCAGGAGGAAGTGTTAGAATTAAGTTATTTATCATGTTAGTGTGATTTTCTAGTTAACTGTTTTGTTATAGGTGGCTTGTGATGACACTGAAAATGAGGTATCTCAGTCCTACAGTAATGACACAGAAGTAGTACCGTCTTCAAATCCAGCCCATCTTACGCTTAGTTTGTGTATGGTTTCCAAGACTCACTCTGTTTTGCTTCTAAGTTGGTACTACAGTGTTGACTCCAAAACTAAGTCAGTTCCTGGGTTTCGCTGGTGAAGATGCTGAGGGTTGCAGAAGTTGCTGTAATGCATCAAATTCAGTCAGAGGCAAAATGTCAGTGGTGCCAGTAAGTAAGTAGAGGTAGCAGCTAGCAATGAAAAAATACTGATCAGTACTTCTAAATTCCAGAACTGTGTTGTGAGATTTTTGGTTATTGAGTTTTTCTTTTAGCAGAAGGCAGGTATTACAGCATTTTGCATAAATAACAGTAGGAAGACAATAGTGTGCAGTTCAAGGATAGGACATCTGCTGTGCTCTAAGTATGAACAAAGGAGATGTCCGTGTAGAGAGGAGAAAGCTGTAAGAAAGACCAAACCAGAGACCATGCTGTGAGAAATGAATGACATCGTTTCAACAATGGCACAGGGACTTTTGTTGTTGACTTTAGTGGGATCATGTTTTCCTTCAAGGTAGGTTTGTTTTATAATAGGTCAATACATAAAAAAGGCCTTGTCAGATGGTAGAAAGGGGTTGTAAGCATATAGAGATGAGAAGGTGTCCCAGTGTTGCATACAGAGGTATGCCAAAAGTCAATAGTGAAGATAAAATTTTTGCCTATGATATTCACTCTGTGTATGTCTCGCCCAGCCATGTGCTAACGGGTTGCATTTTGGTGTGATCCCAGATTGTAAGTCTCCTAACGGAATGACTGTTCTGTCTGTGTATCTGTGCACTACCAGAGAACAGGATGCTGATCTTCAAAGGCGTATGGTAAAATACCAAATGATTTTAGGTTTTGATGTGTATTTTTCGTTGTCGATGGTTATATGTCAGAGAGACACTATCTGAAACTTGAAGAAAGGAGTGATCAATGAATCATCTGTTCTCAATTAAACGAAATATGACTTAGACTTGCATAATGGGAATGGAACTGTTCAAAACATTTGTCATTCGCCTAATTCTTTTCCAAGTGATGCTAACAGTTTTACCATTATGTGGAGTTCATTTAGTCCAACACTGAATTCTTAACAACAACAAAAAATCACTCATGAGTTTCATGATTGTATTGCATGACCATTCATGTCAGTATACATTTAAAAGCCCCAAACACGGGGAACAGATGCTCCTTCTTCCATGGAGATTTTCCAAGTTAAGATGATTCTCATTTGGGTCCGTGTACATTATCTGGAGTAGATAAGTAGTAGTTGAGGAAGTCCAGGATTCTGAATGATTGACCTAGAAATGGGTAGATGAAACTGTTCAGGGGGCACTTTCTTCTGTTCTTTTAGAAAATAGCATTATATAAGAACATTTACTAGGTACACCAGTTGTAAATGTCTTCATTAGAAATGCTCTTTTCCTTTGGAAAATTTAATTTATATCACTTGCTTTGAAGAATACAAGTCTTGGCATACCAATATCTGGGACTTTCTGGAGTTATTCTATTGAAGATACACAGATGTTTTAGTTTTCCATGTGTTGAATAGTGTCTTTTTCATTATTATAGGAAGATAGTGGAATATATTTGGAGACGGCTGTCAAACTTGATTTTTCAAAAAATCTGTCACAGACCTTTAAAAGAGCAGAATTTTGTCTCACTGATGAGGGTGTAGATCGAGACTGACTTGGATAATGAAAAAGGAATGACACCCTTACAAAGTCAGAACATCTGAAGTCGGAATTGGGCCCTCTTTTTCTGTGAACGTATCTTTTTTTAATAGTAACACAACACATTTAGCAGCTTGCAACACTGCTAGAAGCCACAGTTAAATGTCACTAAATTTTAACTGTCCTTCTCACCGTACAGTAATTCCGTATCGCTTGATTTTCTGGAAAGCTCTGATGAAAACTTGCAACAAAGCTAATGGAGTCAGAGGAATAAAAGAATTCCTAGAATGTTGCAAAATAGCTGACCGAATGGACAATATTACTGCTCTTGATGTCGTTGCCAGCAGCAGCAGCACTAGTGCATTAACATCGGTCTCTCGTTTCCTGTAGCACTTTTCAATGTGCAGTCACGCTATAGCGAACCGTTAGCGAAGTCGGTGCTTTGTTAGCTTTGGTCAAGGCTTGATGACTTCTGTGGTGTGTTGGAAGCCAGCGTCTTCCAGAGTGAAGTACCGACATTCCGTGTTTTTAACAGAGTTTTAATCTTATTTCCTGTTCCGTTACATCGGACTAAGCCAGATTGTTTCATAAGTATTTATTGTTCGTTTCATAATTTTTTCCCTGCCTGAAGTATTAAGTAGAAAAGCTTTTCCTTTCAGCCTCTAAAATCTATATAAATAGTAAAATTATGACAGTGGAATCCTACTTCTCGGACTTTGTCAATACTGACTGAGAGAGATTTTGACCTTCCTCATTGTCTCTCTCCTTAAGTAATTGACATTTCCAGACAAATCTGTATTTTTTTTTTTTTCTCATCAGAATTTCCTGTAATGAAAAACTCACATCCTTTTAACTGTGGACTAGTGCATAATTGTAAAAAAGGGAAGCATAGTTCATAAAGAAAATCGATGCTATTTAAATTATCCCCTGAAAGTGAATAGTATCTCTTTAAATCTGTTTTGCTTAGACCAAGAAAACACAACTGACAAGTTGGTGGTTTTCCCCAGCTCCAATTCTGTAATGGCACATGGCATCCAGCAGCTCTTATTCCAAGCATTTGCAAACACTACTGATCAAGAAAAGAACTTAAAAGTCACAGACTTCAGCCATTGAGGTTAATTGGTTTGTTTTTTATTAGTCAGATCTTGATGTCAGTACAAGAACTGACATTTATTTTGAATTTTTTCTGAATTCATACAAATGCCATATTAATTCCAAATGTTGAATTTGTTGAGAATTGCATTTTCCATTTCAAGTAAAACGTTTTATTAAAATGATAAATTGATTTGTCATCTGTTTGCATTTTTACTGTAATTATTATTAAAGCAGAAATTGGTGCAAAATGTTTGAATGAAATAAAAATCCTTGCTTTTTTCAACCCAACTGAGTGCAAAAATCAAAAGCTAAAAAATCCCCAGACTTCCTCTTTCCTGATTTGGAAGGTTCTTTCTGTATTTGCTTCAGTGAGAAAAACTGCAATACAATAAGCAGTAAAAGTCGGGAAATACGGGAGTAAAACCACACACACACAAAATAGTGCATTTTGCGTTATTCAAACCAAAATATGTCAAAATGAAATGTTTTTGTGAGGGGCAAAATAAAAGTAAAAATTGTTTTCAGTGTTAAAAAATAATAAAAAATCCAGTCTGCTTTAGAGTCATCTTTTTAAAGAGTATGAACTTGCACAGTAATAATAATGATAGCTGCCTCCTGTGAGGCTACGATGTATTTAGTTTTACGGTCCATTAAGTTTTATGGTTCGTAGGACACTATCTGCTTTGCTGTTGATAGCATCTTACTGGAAGGAATGATTCGTGCCAGGCTGTGTAAGCAGCAAGAGCTCGTGTTTAAAAAGAGTTGTCTGTGTTAAATTTTACTAATGTATGTGGTCCTTATTCCTGTGAAATTAAGAATAGGTGCATATGCAGGTTTTCTCAGGCGTGTAGCCCACATAGCTTCTGTTGCAGGTGCTGTGGAAGTTGAATTAAAAAACCCCAGAAGATAGCAGCAGTGACTTCTGAGTTGTGACCGTGCTCAGCACGATGCCGTGGCATTGAGTTTGTGACGTATTCTTAGAGAAAATTACTTTAAAATTACGCCTTTCCCTTCATATCTGTAATTGTTATGGACAGTGCAAAGATTTAAGTCTGTAGCTAAAAGGAGAATTGTTTTGAGAATAGCTACTTTATAAAAGGAAAAAATTTGGAGGAACGGTTCCCATATGCGCCTCTCTCAGCGAAGCCTGTTATTGAAATACTGTTGGGGAATGATGGTGTCACAGCCAGCGTAGTAGTTACAAAATACAAACAAACTTCACATTATTTTCTCTGACCAATAGATGCTGTGAGGAATTAACAGTTTAAAGGCATAATTTGATAGCTGTGGGCTTTCTCAGAAAGGCTGTATATGCTGTAAAGGAAATCTACTGTTGAACAAAAATATTTTGTTTCAGTGAACAAAGTTTTACAATCTAGTAATAAAAAAAGAGCTATAGGGCAAGGTTAACAACAGCGTGGGATTCTGGAGCATCCCGAGACGTTTGCGTTCCTCAGCAACATAGGTGATTCTGGCTGGGATATTTTTGCAAATGCATAAACCATGCTTCCTAAGCATTGTTGTGAAACCTTCACCTGAAGCGTGAATGCATCATAGGTGAGACCAGCCCTTATTACTGATCAAAGAAAATTGTGCTTCCTCCATTAGAAAATATATAGGAAATATGTAGCACTTAAATATGTATATGGGTATAAGAGAATTTGGTTATATGAATTGCACCTATGTCATCTGGATAGCAAGGATGTTTGTTGTCACGTAGGAGTTTGCAGCATTGATGGGTTTGTTTTGATGCTAAACATGGCCGGCACTTCAGTTACTGAGACTTTTCAGTGTTAATTATTTCCTTCATCTTTGTATATGTTGGTGGACACTAGGCAACATTTCTTCTAAAATCTCTGTTTTAAATTGTGGAAGAGATGTAACGTCTTTTAAGCTATAATGTTCCATTGTAGCCTCAAAAGTACGAGAGTTGAACAGAGAACTCAATGAAATGGAGGACCTAGATGCCTTTTTAAATGAGGTTGGATTAGATGCATCCCCTTAAAAAAGCACAGGCCTCATTTTTATATTTTGGAATCAGTGTTGATAGGTAACAGGGAACCTTTGTTTTTGAGAGTATGGGCTTGACAGAAGCCAGCTCTTTGGCTTGCACACTTTTTGCACAGACTGCTCTGGTACTAGAATATTGTATTCTATGTGAGCTGTAAATTTAAAGTTGCTTTAGAATTCTTTTGATTCTGGATTTTTTTTCCTGTGGAAAAACAGGCATGGATCTTCTGTTGTCAGGATTATATAGCACTATCTCAAGAATTAGCTTAAATAAAAACTTCATTTTTGTGCTGTTCTTTGAAGCGTTTTTGAGCTGCTCTTTTAGGTCAAAAAGTAGACTTTCTCTACTCTGCTACATTTTATTTACGATAGTCATCCATATGTCTAATCAGGGGCTTGTTTCTCCCTCAGGATAGTCTTTGGCATCTTTTTCTTTAGTTGCTCCAGGAAAAGTTTGGCTCCTTAAGAATCTTCTTATTTTGGCTGTGCTTTGGTTTCCCCTGGTCTCTGTTCTCATAGCCCCATCAAAGGCTGCCTTCCTGGCTCCTGGCTGTCCTGACATTCCTTCTTGGTTGTGCTTTTTGCTGAAACTTCATGAATATACTGTGCTAGTGCCTTTTGAAGTACGCTCGTGCCACTTGTGTGTGACTGGTTTCAAAGACCTAACAGCCTTTCTCAAATTCAGAGTGATTTGGGCAACTCGGTCCCTTGGGTTCCGTAGTGACTGCCAGGTAAAACTTCAGCAGCTTGATCGCTGTCAGGCTTCCAGCTCTTTTATCCCAGTGCGGGTAGGAGCACAAAGGTTCTGGCGCAACACCAGAAATATGATCTCAAATTATGACTTCATGTAAAAAATCACAACATTTGAGTGTGAGTGGTAATTGAGATCAGAAAATACAAGGGAGTGCCACTTTTTTTTTTTCCTTATTTTCTGCATGGTGGTTGATAGTCCTGTGTTAGTGTCATTTCAATTGAGTTGCTTGAGACTGCTTTCCTCACCAGTATCATATTTTTCATTATAAATCAGTCCTGTCAATGTTATGTTGTATAGTCAATCCTTCCTCCACAGCCTTTCTTGGTAGCAACGTGAGAGCTCTAAAATACTTATTGCAGGAAAAAACTTAATTGTGCCAGTTCCTCACGCTCTCACTAGCAAGGTGCAGTGTTAGGGACAGCTCCTTTAAAAGCTGAGGTTTTGAGACAAAATACACATAGAGGGTTGTGAAGGTTATGTTATTTTGCATGGCCAACTTGGAACAGGATATATAATTAAAAAAACCCAACACAAATGCGCACATACAGTCTTTCAAAAATCTCATGCGATGGCTGAATTCCATGTGGTACGAGGCATAAAAAGAAAATAGAAGATATCCTCAGTGGGAGAACAGAGGATGTAAAACATCCATCGGAGTTGAAATTTGCTAGGTGTACGGGAAAGTTTAAACAAGAATGGACTGGGCACAACAAAAAGGAGTACGGTCAGACAGTAATAGCTGGTTTTGACACACTTGAGACACTTAACGATTTTCTTTTAACTCTGAAAGAGAAAGGTAACTGTGAAATTGAATCAAAGAAATTGGTACAGTGCTGCATTCCAGTAAGATTTGAAATACAGGGGAGAAGAGATGCATTTTTACCTTCTAAGACAGAAGGTCCTAAAAGTGGTTGAAATCATAGAAAACCCTGTGACTAATCAAAGTTTCAAGAACCATTTTTTCAATTTTGAAGGATTTTTTTATTGTTTCTGTGATAAGAGATTAGATTGTGATAGCAATCTGATGGAAGAGCCTCAGAAGAAAAAATGCTTTTTAAAGCAGTAGAATTTGTCCATCAAAGCAAGCCACTTGGTTTGTGGTAAAAACTATGGATACAGCTCTGCTGTTGTGGACATGAGGAAGAATACAAAATGCTACAGGAGAAGACACCTGCAGCCACAAACCACATGGATCATAGAGCTGGAGTCCAGCAGAAATATATGTTAAATATTTTATTTTCTTTAATCCAGCAGCTCTGCCTCCTCATGAGGGCCGGAGGGTCATAACAACAGCCCATAAAAAGCATAATTATATTTTTATTTGCGTTTTAATCTTTTTGAAAGAGACAGTTTTCTCGGATTATCATTTGAGTTCAGTTCAACACCAGAGATGCTCTGTTGAAAATTACAGCATGGTTTTGATAGCGTAGAGCAGCGATGGCCAATGGACAGCCCAGGGGGACGATTTGGCCTGCCAGAAGTATTTATTGACTGGAGGCATGGTCATTGCAGCAGTCTCGTCTGTATTCATATGCTAGAAAAATATCTTTTGAGTCTCAGCAGCACTGTCACTATATTTGGATATGTACTCAGCTGGGAGGACAGGCGGTAAATAATATGCTGGAGTTAGTCTGATTTATGGTCAGCAGAGCTTGTGTGCTGGAAAGGGCCCCATGGAGCAGGCAGAAGATGGCGTGTGGCTTGAAGCTAAGATGTTCAGGTTGTGGGTCAGTTTGTGCACTGGGGGAGGATTGGGAGCAGAGGAGGAGAGGGTAACGTCTGGAGGTGGGGTGAGCCTGGGGGCAGAAGGAAGAGGGAGGGCAGGGAGGAGGCACGAAGGAGCGCTGCTCTTTTGTGGTTTCTCAGCGTGCAGCTTGTGTTGGGTTGGACAGATCCAGGGCTAGTACGTGCGGGAGGAGAGGAGCTGCATTTGGGTGTCTGGAGTAGTGGATTTCAGAAGAGGTAGTATAGCTGAGTTGAAAGTTTAAAAAAGAGAGGAGAAAGAAATCTCAATGTAGAGTGTCAAATCCATGTAATATCAGTAACACATCCGGAGGAGCACCAGAGAGTGTGCAGCGAGGTCACACTAAAAGTGTAGCTATTACTACTGTGCTGTCCTAGATAGACTAGGAAGAGATGCAGAAGAGATTCCTATGTGAGAAATTGTCTGAATCAGCAGCCTAAGAATGCTGATGGGTGAAGATAACTTATGGACTTGATTGTAAATCCACGAATTCTTCACCCCGCTCCCCTCTCCCGCCCCCTCCCCACCACAACAACCAAAATGTAGGAAGCCCCAGGACTGCAACGGTACCGAAATGACTTAAGCTTTCTGACTTTGTACACTTCTTTTACCTCTGTGTAATCAGAACCAAAGCTCAGGAACTGGTATGTGTAGTTGCTAAAAAAATAATTATGCACCGGTACAGTCAAAAAGAGGAGGAGGTTTTGGCTTTAATACAGCTATGTGAAAAGTTTACATGTTTTGTCTTCGAGAGGCCAGCTGACCATCAGCCACTAACTGGTATTGCCAAATAGAGCAAATGGGTGACATCCCACTAGAATATAAAGATTGCTCTTTTGACTGCAGATAGACGATTAGCCAATGAAATACAAAACTATTAGACATTTTGTGTTTGCAGACATTGTTTCTAGAGCTTTTGCCAAAAGCACAGTGGAACAAAGACCAGAGTTAAATTTAGTACATGTCAACCTGATCAAAACCAACTATACACAAACAAAGCCTGTCCAGATTCAGACACAATGTGGCCTGCAGTTGCCAGAGCTACCACAGAGGATGGGATCTTGCAGAAAATACTTAAAACTGTTACAGCAGGAGGCTTGAGGCAGCATATCTCCAGTGTCAGTGTGTGAATTCAGTAGGCCTGGTAATGACTAGAGGAGATTTTATTAAAGGTAGCAAACTAGGGTTTTCATTGTTTTGTTCAAAACAAGTGTTTAAAAAGATACACTGTGACTGCTCAATCTTTTTTGTTTTAATCCAAAAGTTTACAGTAGCCTCAGATCCATTAAAACCCTTGCAAACCAATCTGTGCTGGATACTGTTAAATTGCAGAATAGCAGCAATGAAGCGTTGAGTACTGTTACCTTTGGACATTTTGTCCAACGGAAGAAAGAAAACAAGAATGCCTGCCCTGCATAGAAAGTGATATCTGAAAGACTTGGACTGAAAGATCTCATGAGACTAACATATTAATAATGTTTTTGGTTTTGTCGTACGAAAATGACACTCTGTGGGTCTGCAGTGGGGAAGAACGGTTACAAGGAGCAGGGATGTCTCATGAGCTTGTCCTGTGGTTGTGTGTGAGAGTCGACCCAGATGGGCACAATATACAGTAGCGGAAGATAGATGCACAAATTCCAGGAGGAAAGAAGGTGATTTTGTCAGAAAACATTTCAAACAGGCAAGGGCTACAGGATGAGACCATGAATGCCAAGGCAAGGAACCACTGAGCAAGCCCCATTACCTTAGCAGTACCAGTACTTTGAGGGAGCCCAGAAGGTTCGAGCAGTGGCACATACAGCATTTTCCTAACTGAACAATAAATAACTTAACCACAAGCTTAACTGTAAATATTTCATGTTATGTTAATGTTGGTCTTTAAATCTTTTAATGTGTTTCTAAGTTCTGACTTGGAAGGGGGACGTGATGTTAGGGACTTTTAACAGCGGAGCTTCCCTGGCCTGGAGTCTGGGCAAGGTGTTGTGAAACACTTTCTCCCTGGACGCAGCCAGTTGGAAAGAAAGGCACAGTGAAGCCATGCTCCAGCAAGTGTTTCAGCACTGAGTGAGCACAAAACCACCACACGAGGCCAGATCGTTCCAGCTCCTTAAATTTTCCTCTTGAGCTGATCTTTTAATTTAGGAGGAATAAACTCTTCCAGCTGTGCGGAACAACCTGTGTTATCTTGTCACCTTTCCCTTTGAGTGCTGCCTGTCTGTATCTCATCAGCAGGAGACAATGATTATTGAGTCCTTGCAGCTTTCATTTCTTCCTTCTGAAGAGATAAATCTGTTGATAAATGTTTTCACTTGTTTTGTGTCAATTAATACTACGAGATTGTTCTTAGAGTAACTTCAGACAGCCTTTATCTTTTGTATCTTTAGGGTAGTGTTTGTGTATCAGTGTTTACAGGGAATTGTCTTCACAACAGTCTGTGTATTATCTCTAAAGCAGATTTTATTCATTAAGCCTTTTTCAACCACAGAACTGATCAGAATATGAAGTATTTCACAACAGAGTAAACAAAGGCAAGTTTGCGGTCACAAGTATCCGACACGTTCTCCCAGAGAGGCTGGGAAGCATTGGTTTCACGTTCTTGTCATTGCTGTGGCTTTTAATTCCCATTGCTTGCAGGCTTATTGGAGCAGGCAGGGTGAGGATGGAAGATACCATAAATTTCTCAGCATTTAAACTTGGGGAGTGTGAATCATTTCTTTCTTGGAATAACTTTAATAGAAAACTAGAATCCAACCTGATGAGAAAAACGTGCAAAACCTTTTCTTCCTTTTTTTCCTGTTTAAATGTTTTTTTCCAGACTTTTTTTATCAGGAATGCATAAGCAGTTTGAGAAACCTAAGCAACTTTCAGTTGTAACACTTACAGAATTAGAGCACTGTAAAGTATTTTGTTAGGAGGGGTTTTTTTTAAGGAGCAGTAGAGTTCCAGCCAATTAGAAGAGAAAATTATTTGTGTCTGGGATAGTTTGCATTAGATTTTAAACAATTTCTGCAGCTTATGGAAGGTTAGAAATTGGTTGGATTTCCTTCTGAAGAGATGTAACATAATTTCTAATATATTTTACAGCAACATCAAATGTCAAGAGCATAAGAGAGCTTGTATCTTACAGAGGCAATGCCAAAAGTGTAGCGATGTGTTCAGTAATTCCCTGGTTTTACAAGAAGCAGTGGATTATATTCACTTGAATCTTACTCAGTTACTATGTCATTCTTTGGACGTTTTATCTTGATGATTTCAAAATACTGAACAAGTGAAAAACACAACCAGCTCAGTGAAGATCAGTTTAGTGACTCCCATTCCTAAAAGAAATATTGACATACTTTGTTGTTTTAGGACTTGAATTTATGGTTCTTGGGGATGTAGTCCATTCCTTAATGTCATATAATCTATTGAGTACTGAACAGAAAGCCAAAGCTACTACTTCTCAAATCCTGTGCCTGCCATTGCTAAGTGTAACTTTAGAAAAAGTACCTTCACTATTGGTGTGAAGGAGTACAGCCACTAATAGAGGTTACAAAAAATGTGAGGCTATTCCTGCATTATGAAGCTTCTTAATATGTAGTATTTTATTGTCATAAGACCTGAGCCAGCCCAAAAAGTTTACATACAAAATGTGAAATCGTACAACGTGCGGTCTGTCCCAGCACAGAGTGAGGGTTCACATTAACCTGTGCTCTGTGCATAGCTGGCGACTGAAAGTGTCCCTTCCTGTTCCCCCTCCGTTGTGGGTCAAAAGGAGATAACAAAGAGGTACCACCGATCTGGCTTAATGATTCTGAAATTGTAGTCTTATAAATGATTACTGTGTTCTTAATAGAACTTGAATTCATTTTGCCAGGTGGGATTCATTCTAACGAGTTGAAGGAATTGGGGGCAAACCCGTTCATTTCTAAAAACTTGAAATGATAACATTTCTAACTCAGTGTAAACGACAATGATGCTGCTCTGCCTCAAATCTCTGGGCTTCCTTGGTACTTCTAACTTTGGCGAATTGACAGATCGACAGTTAATAGTCAGGAAATTATTCATCTGAATGCCACTTCTTTTTGAGTGCGTTTTTTAGCATCTCTCTGATTGTCCAGCACCACTTTTTAACTCCACAGGATTATCCCGTGGTTTTGATGCAGTAGTGAAAAGGTAGCTCGAGATTATCCAGTGCCAGCTTAGTCTGCACCAAGGAGGCGCAACTGTGATTATGGTCACTCATGCTGTTATTGTGGGCATGACCCGTGGTACGTAGCTCTCACATTTACTGTAATTTTGTTTGGCATCTCAAGTTGCCCAATGCCGAAACCACTGTTACAATGCAACTTGGCAGAAGCAAACCTTAAATGTGTCTTCCCTGCACTATTCCATTTTTGGGGCACCGTGGGCTGAGTAGAAAAGGTTGGAAAATGTTTTATGTAGGAATTAATGAAGACCAAAGAAAATGGGAGCAAAAATTCTGTTTGGTTTACAGATTTACAATGCGTTTCCACACGATCTTTTACTCCTCAGTGACAGACACTTGAGACAAAATCTCATCTTCGCTGATGAGACTTGGATAAATGTCAGTTGGAAAACTTTTGTATTTATCCATTGAGGAAGTAGCTTTTAAAAACTTCCGTGAAGGAATTTATTTTTAGATAAGTATTTTCTTTAAAGTAAATTAATATGTTTACAGGGCCAAGCTCTAGTTGTTATAATGTCTTTGACTTCTGTAGGTGCTCTGCTTGTTATTTAAGCTCCTGTTAGATCTTTAGCAATTAGGCTGTACTGATAAAGCTATGTGTTCTTATCTTGTCTCTTCTCTTAGCTTAGAGGAAATAATTTGTGCATTATATCAGGGATAAGAGCCAGAAAGTGTGAAATCTGATCCCGGTTCTGCCACTTGGTGACCCATAGGAAATTGGTTCACTACATCGTTTCAGTTTTCTTGTCTGTGTGATAGGTAAATGCTAGTCTCATCTGTCTTCCAAGGTATTCTGCAGCTCTTTAAGTATTTAAAAACAATGCCAAACCTTTTAATAAGCTCCTCTATGTGTCATTTTTATTGAAGTAGAATAAAAATTAGGTTATCTCGAGCTTACAATAACTGTGAATTTCAGATTAACTGTGAAATCTTTCTGCTTGAAATCAGTGTATCCCACTTGCTTGCAAAGATTTTCGATTCCATTATTCGTTACAGGGGCCTTAAAATTATACTCCAGTGACAAAGCCTCTATTTATTTTTAGACAATTGGCATCCACTTCTGGCTGACCTAGAATGTTTCTTTGATGACAATGTCTGTGATCCAGCTGGGTTTGCTGAATGGTTGAATAAACAAAGACAGATAGTAAAATGTGGGAAAGAAAAGGCTATTTTTATTATATTAGAGAATCTGTCCAGCCAACTCCAGGCCTGATTCAAAATGTCATATCTGTAACAGTACACTTCAGTTAAGTGCCCTTGTGGTCTCCATAATATCTCTGGAATTTTATCATTATTGGATTTCAAGGTTATGAGAAGGCTAAGATCAGAAAGTTCAGAATGGAGGTGATTCACAAAAAAAGGCAACCAATTTGTTATCCGGCCTCTTCCTTCCTGAAGTATGTAGGTTAAATACATGGAAGTAAGAGGATGAGTCTAAGCTTGTTGTTTCCTCCCTTACCATTTTTTCATTGTTGTTTCGTTTGCTGACCATCTATGTTTTGTTGCAACAGCTTCAAAGCCAACTGAACTTTTGGATGATAATGCTGCCTGTAGGCAACGAACTCCAGGTAGCAGAATAAACAGAAGTCTCTTGTTTTGACTAAAACCAAAAGGGTATTTCACTACACAGCATCATGATCTGAATTTCTCTCTCTTGTTCAAAAAGAAGAGCCTAAAACAGTTATTGGTTACCATGCAGGAAGGTGTCAGAGGGCAAAATTTGGCCGTGATTCAAATTTCACTGTGAATTTAGGGGAAGTTTATCTGTTATGTGAGAGTTAAGACCGAGTGGCAGATAACTTTCTTGCATATATTTAAATTTAGTTTCTACATTACAAATAATCGATAGTAGTGAAAAGAACATCCTGATATTCTAGTTCCGACATCTCAATTGTCAGTTATAGCCTTTGCACTAAATGCAGCTCACAGCAACTTCAGATTCTCACTTGGAGCTGCCGGCAGAGGAGGAGACCCAGCAAGCCCCATCATTCTGCGGGGTGTAGTAGCAGCTTGGGCCAATAAAAACCATTACTTCCACTGTAAAAAGCAATGGCACAGCTCAAGAGTTCCAGCATGAATATTGTCAAAATATTTTAACAGGAAAAATAGTTGGTTTCACAATTTTTTTTTTTGTGGTTGTTGCATGTCTGAACAAGAAGCCATTTTTAGTATGTGTAAAATAACCAGATGTGCTCTAGCTTTTAACTACGGCTGCTGTCCTATCAGTAGAGAGGTTATTTTTACCGCATGAAACAATTAAAGTACCCGACAAACACTCTGCAGGAGCATTCTACAATCATAATCATCATGTTTGTCTTGGATTAGGAGCTTTAAAGGATTTATTTAGAAGCCTTTCTGTTTATCTGTTTCCAGAATGTAAAAAATGGCTTTTCACATATAATATGCTAAGCTTGATGGCTTCGGTGTAATTTTCCATGGTTCATACTTTCTGCAGTAATAAACAAAATTTAATAAGAATAAAATATAAATATTTATAAGACTATTTTTGTCTTTTATTAGGTTCTTATGATTTAGAATTTAATATCCCAGCCAAAGCTTCAGTCAGAGCTCTTCTCTTTAACATCAAAATGACTGCTCAGAATTTTACAGTTGAAGACTGATCTAGTTGACTGCAAAAAACCTCACCTGTATCAATGCCAAGGAAAGCATCCGGTGAGATAGACCAAACAAAGTCAGCAAACCTTAGACATCCAGATTGGGGTTAGGAAGTTCATATGACACAGGCGCATTCCAGCTCCCATCCTTGTGCCCCTGTCTCTCGATTAGTCACTCCTACGGACTTGGTTGCATGCCAGGTGTACCAGATACGGTTTTTGAAAGATATTAAAAGGGGGAAAAAAAAAAAAAGAAAAACAAATTCTTTGGGTTCTAGAAGAGTTGCTTTTTATACGTGAGTAACTTTCTATGCTTAAATTCGTATCACAAATAATTCTAGACGATTTCCTTTAACAAATATTTTCTGAATGCTTTTCTTGTAAAATTTGGACTTAATTTATATGGAAAAGAATGTGGTTGATGGTGCTAGAAAAGAAATAAACACAGTCTTCTTTTAGTTTCTGAAAAATTTTTAGTCCCTCTTATTTTGTGCCCAGACTTGAAACTGAAATATCATTAATTTGGCTTATGCTGATGTTTAACAGTTTTGCTTTTCATTTCCTTTGTAAAACATGTTGTTCTCGATGTCATGAAAATCCATCCATATGTACGTTCCTCTGTGGTCATTCATATACCTCATACTCCCAAACCGGGAGTTGTATTTTGTATCAGTTCTGTCATTTCATGTGCCTCACACTGAGGGCTTAAAGGGCAATGTCTGCTTCTTTTCACCCCTCATAGGAAGGTATAGCATACTGAGATTTTTCTGCAGTTTGCATCACTTTTTGATCTAAGTACTTCTATATATCAGGGCAATGAAATTAGGTTTTTCAATTGTCACTGACCACCTCTAAGATTCTTTTAAAGCCGGGAAAAAAAATTTCTTATGCCCACAACGGCTTCCCTGTTGTCTTATGGATTCAGCTTACCGCTTTGAACATGAAAAAGCCAAGCAATAGACAAAAGGCTGTGAGTACCTTTATTCATCTGGCGAGAGCCTTGTATCCCAGGAAGGCCTGTATCTGCAGATAGTTCACTTGACAAACCTGCAGCAACAAGATGGCAGCCTAGAAAATCTCTTTCTCGAACAAGTTGATGATGCTAACTTCAAACCCAGATACTAGGAAGAAAATTAACTCTGTCCTAGCTGAAACCGGGACACAAGGACATCCTGAGAAACCCAAGAACTCTTAGGTGGCTTTCGTTCATGCAGTTCTTCAGCGTTAAACAAGGAAACACTGTTCAGTGAGATAAAGGACTAAGCATGCTCAAGGGGTAGCTTTGCTTTTCCTTCTACCCACATAGTCCTCTTTCTCTTATTAAATATTGGCAGGGTTGCAGTAAGATAGCAGCAAAACGTTGAGTCAGGAAACTGATGTGTCGAAGACTGCCAAACCCATCTGCTTTCTCCCATGCTTTTATCCATCCCTTGCCAGTTCAAGAGCACCAGTGGTATTCTACTCTAATGGGTCATCCTTGACCATATAGTGATGGTAGGGCAGAGTAAAGCAACAAAGAATTTGCAACAGGCTTACAGAAGCTACGGGTTTATACTGTACGAACCTGGTTGGCCATGGTTGCTGAAAGCCCTGAAATCTCAACATCTTTGGAAAAGTTTCCCAATCAATCCTGCTGTCAGCATCTACCGATGGTTGTAATGTGTTTGCTGTTACTTGCCTGTTCATCGGTGAATGTCTTCTGATAGTGTTTAGAACACTGCATGGGTCCTTGGGTTTCTTCTCAGTTGTTTTTTTTTCAAGGCAAAAACAGTTTCACCCCAAGGAGACACTTGGATACAAGCCACACTTTTTCCGTGTGTTCTGCCACTTGGGATTGTGTTGGCCTTGGATCTTAGTAACAGTTGTAACAACGAAGCTGGATTGTAAAACATGAGAGCAATTCAGTGACAGCGTCTGTTCCAAGACTGCTAGCAGCCCTCAGCAGCTTGTGCTTGGTGACTGTCCCAGTACAAGCCTAAGATTCAGAATATGCAGCTGTACAGATAAAGAAATATTCAGATATTTTTACCTTCTCTCTTCTTTTCCCCAACGAGTTGGAGGAAGCAGGAGCTGCTCTGCACATCCCAGAGCTGTCAGAGTTCCAAGATATTCTGCAGGAGCAAAGTACGGATAGTTCACATTTGTCCTCTTGACTTTAATTGAAGGACTCAGTCCTTGCAGCTCTTCTCTTGAACAAGTTGATTACACCAACTTCAAACCCAGAAGACTGGATTAATTAGGTAATAAGCATATGATTTTTGTGCCAGTGGTTTAAGGTCAATAATGGCCAAGCCCTTTGTTAAGATGTGTAGCAGACTTGCAAGCAGCTCATTTTCTTTATAGGCAAATTATTCCCTGATGATGGGGAGGAGCTGTTTTGCTGCTGTTGTTAGGTCGGTTTGCACATTGGCCTATGTGTGTTCACTGTGGCGGTCACATCGCGGTCAGTCTGGCTGCTTGCGTCAAGCTTTTCCAGCAAAAAAGAAGCGCTGTGAACCTCCTGGCTGAGGTGTCCAGCTCTGGAGCTGCCCCGCTGTGGTTTGTGACCTAGGCGGCCTTTAGGTGACTTGTTGGCAAGGCTGTTTGTGAAGGTCTGGTGAAGTCGTTTAGTGACTTTCTAAAGTAATCTCTTAATTAACAATGGGCTTTTCTGTCAGCTCAAAGCATCTGCATTGCTGAAAAGCTCATCCAACTCAACACGTGTAAGGCTGTATTCAGTAAATTAGAGCTAGAATTGATTTTTTTTTTTTAAAATTCCAAGAACTGAAGTCCAAATGTCACTAATGTTGACAGCGCTTGCACCATTACTGCTGAGAAAGAACTAACTTGCAATAATTAGGCTAATTTGGGATACATTGCCGGTGTGCATATTCCGTAGCCTGTGCTCTTCACAAGCTGGCCTGCTTGGAGATTTGGGGGACGATGAAGCTCTGCCCCGATCAGCGCGCTCTGCCTCTCCCCAGCGGCGTGGTGCACGCGGGGCGGTAAACCCTGCACGTAGCTCGCAGGGTGCATGTGCGGTGTTAGTCAGATGTGCATAAGGTGCAATACATTGAAGATCCCCTATTGCAGGGAAGAGTCTTGTGTTTCAGAAGTATCCTGGCAAAAGGTATCACTGGCGTTTAGTACATAATTAAATACAAAATCTAAGAAAAAGTTTATTTTTGCATGTTAGCTATCTATCATGTTGGGAAAAAAATATCCTACAGCCGAAGTGGAAAAAGCGAACACTTGGTAGTACCTTTATTAAAGCTGATTTTTGCAAAGCTTTAACACGTTCCTGCCAAAGAATAGAACAGGTTGGATGCTTCTATTTTTGTTAAGAAATGGTAGAATAACAAATGGTTTTCTGATCCCTTAAGTAATTTATTCCCTGGGCAACATTCTTCATTGTTAACAGACGTCTCTTTATTTTGAACAACGATCCAAAAACTGGCCAGAAGGTAATGGATTAAAGGAAATATTGCAAAATACCCTACTGAATATATGCTTTCTGTTAGTATTTTACAATTTATTAATATCCTGTATAAAAATTTTTAAACCCATATGGGTGGAGGTAGGATTTTAGCGTATTGGTAAAATACAAGGGCTTACATAAAAATATTCTCTAATTTACTACCACTGTTTTTACTGCTATGTCTAGGCTGAAGGATTTTAAAAAAGTAATTTTATTTTCTTGACGTCAAACAGATGTGTAAAAAAAAAAATTGTTTATTATTTTCTGTAGATTTTACTGATAAAGGGGGAATTTTTTTTTCATGGACTGCCCCGGTGATTTTATCTGATCTTGATGTTTGTAGAATATGCAGGTTATGGGGTTTTGAAAAAGTCTTATTTGGATGTTTGTGTAAAAATCCATAGTATATAGAAAGAAAGAGATAAGGGTATTTTTTATTAAACTTAAAGATGAAAGTTTTCTAAACTTTTTCTATTTTAGAGAGTGATTAGAAAACAACATTTTCTCCTATACCTGTTTGGCAAGGAGCCCCGTTAACTTAATAAGAACTTTGCATGCTGAAAGTTTGAGTATATAATGTCTTTGTTTTCTTTGAGCTGCATTTCCAGCTGTGTCTGCTTTATTTCAGTTGACAATGTTTAACTCTGTTCAGCAAAGTAGTAAGAAATATGTAGTTGGAGTGAACATCCTGAAAATTTTAGCTAGCAGATAGTGAATTGCCGTAAAGAGGGTGCTCACGTTTCAGGAGGAATGTTAAAGATGAGGCATTTTAGAGGGAGGAATTCTTCCTGACACTTAGTTTAGATTCTGCATCACAGCCTGAGATAGTGAAGAGCATGAAATTGGTAAGACCTTACATACTTTTCTAATATCTAATAATTGTATTTTAGTCTCTTAGTTTCCCTAATTGTTTTTTGTTGAGGGTGCAGTAAATTCATCTGGCAGGCTGTGGAGTCTGTGTTAGCAGTTTTTAATAAAGTTTCAGTATTGACCAAAATTAATAAATATTGTTGTTAGTCACTTCAGCTGTCATCATACATCTGTTTGCTAAAGATATGCGATGCTCTGTAGTATCAGTTTCAGTAGTTTTGTCACATATAAATATAACTTTAAGTTACAGCACTTAGATGTGGTTTTCAATTCTATGATTAAGTCTTTCATTTAAAAAAAAAAAATCTTCCTGTTGCTCAAACTCAGTTTGGAATTTTTCTTAATTTGCAACAGCAATGAAGAAAATAAGTTGACTGTTTTGGAAGTCTTTTCTATTCATTTCAAATATGGCTTCATTTAAAGAATATTCCACTCTTTTTATCCAAACAACTTTTTTCCCCTTAGCACTCTTGTCCTCTTTATCCTCAGCTCACCCTGCTGTGCTTAGCTGTTACAGCAGCGGTTTCTAATGCTGTTTGCGTAGCGAGAGGACTTCAGCAACATGTCAGCGTAGTAGCATGAGCTAAAGAGCACGAGACGTGCTCAAGTACCCATCGTGCGTCTCGGCGTGGTTGAAGTTAATCTTTGATAACTGGAACTGATGTTATTGGATACATAAAATGTGTGCCACACGAGCTGAAATAACTGTCAGTTTGCATTTGGAAACTACTTAAAATGCTGCAAAAAAGCAAAGCTGAGGAGCGTCTCATGATGCTGAACTAAACCAGTACAGTGTAAGGAGGTATTTTTATTCAGTGCCACAGTGCAGCAAAAGCAGCCCTATTGTGCCTGTTTGTCTTAGTAATCTTTACATTTTCCAACCCCTCTTCCACATGAAAGAACTTCTAGGTTTCCAATATATTTTACTGCTTTTCTCTGGGCCACTTTCTCTATTTTCTTTCTGGTTTGTTTCTAAGATTGAGAAGCTGAAATTGAACGCGTACTTAAAGGCATAGCGCTAAATACTATTTTACAAAATGACATAACATTTTTAATTTCCTTGTTTCCTGTGCCTTTCACAGCTGTTTAGCTTGACATTACAACCTCTGTTTAACTGCGTTTCTTTTTCGTGAATGTACGTCGTTACTTTGTAAGCCTGTGTGGCATTAACTTGCACTTGTTGGGGATGAATTTCACCTGCTGCTGTGCTGCTTTTACGTCTTGCTAAATTGGTTGGGATTCTCTTGCAGAAGTTTCTGCTATATGTTATCCTGTTGTCCTCAGAGTGGTTCAGTATCTCCCAGGACGTGCATGTTGCTCTGACATCCGCTTTTCTGAATGTTAAGGTTAAAAAAAAAATTCTGACAATTTAAAAATCCCGTAGGGTTTCTCCCAATATTAGGAAATTGATACAGAGTTCTTGGCTAAAGATTTACCCTTTCACAGGTAAGCTGACTAGCTACCATTCTCAACAGAAGTTGTATTTATACTGTTACTAAGGTATATTTAAGAAGAAAAGCGCTCTGTAAGCAGTATATTGTGAGTAAAAGTATTGTAAACTACTTTAACATATTCTTTTTTTCACTAGTAAATATGACTACAGCTGAAATGAGGACTGTTTTCCCCCTTTTAAGTTGTTTACAGATACGGTCTGTTACTGCTAAGTTGTATGTAAGTTCTAGATTTCTGGCATTTCTCTTTTTTTGGTGGGGAAAGTCATTCAAAACACTCATGAGGAATTAAATTCATTTTGTAAAAATCACTTGAGGGGAATTAGATACATCTGCTTAGATAGTTCAGCCTTTCTAAATTGTATTAAACACTCAACATCCAGCTGCCTCAGGCAGGACGCGGAAGGTAAAGCTGTGTGTTTTTAAGCAGACACCCAAGGTCTCTGTAGATTTGGGTAGTAACGTTTTGTGCCGCAACTTAATTTACCAATAGCACATAGCAGCTTTGTGCTCAGATCTTCACTTTATGCTAAATATGTTATTGCAGACCTCAGGCAGACAATAATGAGCCTGTGAGCATAGCCTGTGGATAGCCAAACTTGCATTTACAACCTGGGGGTAGATTTTGACCGAAAGAGAGCTCAGACTGTAAACCTCCCTCCTCCTATATTCACATACACAAGAAAAGAAAAAGAAGTCATTGTTTTAAATGAGGAGATGCTTGTTCTGCATGTTGTTGTGTATTTTCGTAGCACTAGCTGTGAGGTTTTGGAGGAAGGAAGAGAATTGTTTTTGTAAGTGTCATTTATCTCTCTGCAGATAGAAATAGGTTATCAACACGTTTTCATTTATGTGTGGATAGTAATGCGTGCAATTATGTACAGATGATGTACAAGCTAATAACTGAAGACACAGAATTCAAAGTAAGGAGACCTAAGTTCTGCTTGTGTCTGTCATTATTCGTGTACTCTTACTAAAACAGGAATAAAAAATATAGACACTATTTGCCTAATCCAGTTTTATGTAAACATAGAGTTGAAGCAAAATTCAGTTTCTTCAGCCACAGCTGAACCCAAAGGGTTTGTCGATACAGAACTAGGACTGAATCCCTTCAAAATAGTTTGTATTGCTAGTTCAAAATAATGAGCCTGCTGAAGAAATAATATATGTATCACTAGCCTTTTCAGGTGCAGGACTGTTTTCACCTGGTGGGTCTGCAGAGCCCTAGCATGCTGTTGCTTCTCCCTCCCTTTGTCCCCGTGAGCCCTTGCTTCTGCACTGTGACGCTGTACATACTGCAAATGCTAGTAGGGTTGGTTTTTTTTTTTTTCCCCTAACACAAGAATTTGATGGGCGATTACCGTGGGCTCTAACTAGACTGCTCTGAGGGAGGGATTCTTGTCTCGAACGCGGGCAGTACTCCCCGGGCTTTCCCCTAGCAATCCCGCTTCTAAATCTTGCTGCCTGTGCATTTCTGAGCACCTGGCCTGTGTGCACGAGTTTGCCTCTGTGCTGTATGTGCATGGTCTTGGATGGATTTACAGGTGGGAGAAGAGAATACCAAGAGGGTTCAGACCATATCTTTAACCCATCCTTGTTTCCGTAAGAACACCACTTGGGTCATTTCTCTACTTGCTAAACCCCTCAAGCTGTGCTTGAGCTCTGACAAGAGGGTAGGATTTGGGGAGTTAAAGGTTCCCTTTGGCTGAAGCCCCATCCTGTGAGTCTTTCCCTTTTAAAATTTTGCATTTTCAACACAAGACAATTTCAACTGAAATGAAGTTACTTACCAATTAAATCACTCTTTGCCTGAAACATACGTGCAGAAATGCAGTGAATACTGATCCAAAAATGCAGTGGTTTCGTGTCCAAATTTTAAGGCCTAATTAACTAATGTCTGCAGGGGTTTTAAGATTCTTTGATTGCAGCTGGATTTAGAAGGGCAAAATAACAGTAGCAGGGTGCTAAAGAACTGCTAAAGAATTTTTTTGGCATTGTGTGTCTGCTCTACTGAATTGACAGTTCAAAACTTGGCATTAAATGAAAAGATGAGCTTTGGACTATATCCAGAGTCACCAAAGTCACTGGGTTCAGACTTTGAAGAAGCTTGAATCCAAGTTATCTCCTCAAAGGTACTTGTTAAAAAGGGCTACATGGGAGCTAAGGGGACTTCAATTTATCTGTGGCAGAATTTTTTTTAATTTTCTGTTTTCAAAATTGTTGAGTATTTTTTTTCTACGTATAGACTTGTATACTGTCATCTCTGTTTTCAGTTTGTGTCTTTTTATGGAAAAAATCACATATGTAAAGCTTTTTCCTGTGAAAACACTTGCCAAGCAAATCTTTATTAGAGTTATCCAAACGAAAGGCCATTTTTACAGAGAGACTTCTCCATATATATTTTCAGACAACTCACAAACAGCCAGCCAACAATAGCAGTGGCATCTTTCAACTTTAACCTTGTGTTCTTTAAAACTTGTTTAACTAAAAAAGAAATTCTGAGAACTTCCATCTTTTCCATGAAGTGATTCTTTTGAAAACTCGGATAACAAAGGACTAGGAGAAATGTGAATGTTCAACTTTTTTATTTTGTATGCATGAAAAAAATCCTATAGCAAAAACATTTTGTGTAGCAACTTCCAGAAGTATTTGACTATCAGTAATAGTTTGCCATACAAAGCAGAATAATAGCAGGTCAATATACAGGGTAATTTGTTATTTCTCTGTAATGACAGTGTTCCTTTCAGGCAAAAATGTTCTTGTCTTGCATACTAAAACAGAAACAGAAATCTTGGAGAGCCTAGGTAGCACAGGGAATTAATCCCTTATGGGAAACCCATCCCTACCAGAATTAGTGGAAAACAAAATTTAAGCCATAATGAGTCAAGAAAATGGATTTGGTGTTTACTAGTTCCAAGAAACACCCTAGTAAAGTCTCAAAAACAACTGTACATCAATCGCGAGTCTGGCAAAGGTGAAGCACGGCCAAAAGAGGCCCAGGACAGCAAGAGCAGGACAAATATCCTCTTTCAGAACGATCTCAGCAGGCGATTATGCTTTGTCTGTCCTGCCTTTTTCCGAGTACTGGACGTGGAATTTTTCTCATCGCTTTTGCACTCATAATCCTTCGCTATTTAAAATTATGTTAATATCTCTCCCATAAAAACTATTAGTGGCTACATTGAAAGTTTCGTTTAAAAGGAGAAAGTTAACTCCAATTTTGAGATTGTGCATGGAAAGGCAAATGACCTTGTCACAGCTACAGTGCAAGTGCTCACGAGAGAGAAAGATAAACAAGAGAGCCTTGGCTCTCAGTCCAGTGCTTCGAGGGGTTTGGCTTTACCTTTGTGTAAATTGAATGAAAAGCACTGAGACACGGCTATCAAAGTAAGCACAGATATCGGCAATATATAACTTGCTCCTGTTTTTTTACCCATATGATGCTAGTTGCTGTGTATTTGTGTAGACTGATGCATTAAAATTGTAGCAGGTTTTGTTCCAATGTCTGTGTTAACAGAGTGTATTGAAATGAAGCCGTAATGTATTTGAATGAAGCTTTTTCATGGAGTTATTTCTTGCTGCCACTAGCTACAAGTATTTGAAACTAGAAACAGAGCCCAGCAATCTCCTAGAAAATAATTCTTTGTCAGGGACAGGCATCAATTTCCTCAGAAAAAAGGAAACCTTAAACATTTAATGACTCAATGAAATTTTCAGCAATTTCTCAGACTGTTGAAAATGTGTAGATGTGCTTGATGGATATGTTAGGATATTCACTGCAGGAGGCTTCTAGGTAAGTGAGGTGTTTTAGATTTTGCTTTGGCAGCATTTCAAAAGGGATTGTACGTAGATACATGGAAAATGCGAGTAGCGTTCACAAAATGCGCATATAGGTTACGCTCATACACGAGATGTAGGTGCTCTTGGCTTTCTTTGCTTTTAACACATGAAAAGCTGTATTGTGCTTTAGATGGTAGTAATTAAGTAGTAGATTTGCGATCCGTGTGCTAATATTGTATTACTGTATATTGTCATGCAAGTAAGAATTTGTGCACTCCTGCCATATAATGATTTATAGAGCAGCGGGCTGTTTATTTGTGGCTTAGTAACGATGCAGGACGTGGCCAAACTCTGCAGTAATTAAAGGGTATCATCAAGATTGTAAGTTATCATTTGAATGTTAATCTTTCCAGAATGCCTGAGGACTTTCCCTTCTCTCTTGTATTGAACCTCGCATGTTGGAGGTGTGAAAGATGGAGGGAGAAAGCAGTATGTCCCCTGCAGGTTCTGGGCGTCATACACCTGCAGTAGGATCTCAGGAGCATTTTCAATCTATTTCTTATAAAGCAGAGGGTGCTGGTTCTCACTCCAGACCTGGACTTGTTTTTGGCATCGGTTCCCACATTCCAGGAACATTTGCCTCCCAGAGCAAGGGGAATACCCAAAGAGATTTGTTTGGATGGAGGTAATATTCAGTCCTAATAGAGTTAGAGCTGGAACTGGCTGGCCTCCAAAATATCAAAGCATAACACAGTCCAGGCATTATTACAAAAGGCTGGTGATGGGAGGGAGTCCTTTTCTATGGCAATCTCGGAGGGGGACAGAGTGAAAGTAGAGGATTATAGTCAATGGACATGGGTTACTATATCCAGTAAATAAAGCTTTCTAATAAAAAGGGAAATACATTTGCATTAGAGAGAAAAATGTCTGTTGTGGGCATTGATTATAGTAATCTTTAAGATGATGTTCTAGAAGGTCAGATTTATTACAAAAATAAAGTGCATTTCCTGGGTAATTTTTACGAACGTTGGTACTCCTTTGCTGACTTGGAAGACTAAACAATAACGGGGCAAGTGTGAGATTCCTTGCATTCAATGAAGACTGCTTGGATGGATGTTACATCCAGGAGTGCCTGTAACAAACATTTAATAAACATTGCCAGCAGTGAGCACAAAGCCATAGCAGGTGATTGTTGTGTGCACCAATCTGCATTAAAAATGTGAACAGTTTTATATTTATATTATGGTTTAAAAGCATAATCCAAAAATTGTAGATTCGTGTATGAGAATACCTTTGATAATTTACTGAACTCATCCTTTAGAGAGAACCTGTATTCTTTTGGGCTTCTCTGTACAAGAGTACTTCAAAAAGCTTATCTAAATTAACTGAAGATATACATTCAGTGGATTATTTTAAACCATAATAAACCCCTGTGTGAACACTATTTTACAGAACTTAAGTGGATTTAAGTCATATATCTTAATTCACTTTTAAGTCTAATTAGATTGAATTTAATGAAAGTGACTTGAATTATGAATGAGAGTGCTGAGGGATTTAATGTAGTTTCGCTTATCCACTTAAAACTTTTTTTTCTATGTCCTGTTATAGATAGGCACTCTTAAATGTTTATTTTTACATGTAACAGGACAGTCTACTCTGAGTGGTAAGAATAGGCTTTTTTGAGCCATGACGGTACGATTCCGACTGATCAGAAGTACCACGCAATTTTTTTAGTCTGCTTAGTCAATATAAGAGCAACAAAATATTCAATATATACTCACTATTTGCAGGACGTGTCACACTGCGGTTGAAAAAGGAAAGATCCAAGATTTTGTGTGTGCGTGCGTGTGCTTGTATATGTATTTTATCTTAACTCATCTGTGGCTATAGCTTTCCTAATAATGTTATCTAAAGACGGGGAATCGGGAGGCAGAGTGGAGGTATTAAAGGAGAAGTATATAGTTACGCACTTGCAATAAAAGCTATTCTGACCTTGGGCAGGATACGACCTTCTGTGTTTACCTTAATTCTAGAGGTTACGTCATGCTACCGCAACTTTTGGGGAGGGTATCTTGGGTTTCCCCAGCTTATCTCAAGTGTCCCAGCTCATGTGTCTGCTACTTATATTCTCAGCTGAATTGTTTTTTCTGAGTGAATATCAGTTATTTATACTCTTCATGCTTTTGTTTCGTGCTATTCCCTTTCAAGCTATTGGGAATTTTGCCATTGATTTGACAGGACCTGGATCAGACCTTGAAGTTTTCAGCTCCAGCTCCAGAAGAATCATTATTTTAGTTTCTTGGTATTTTCTGCTTTGTAGGCTCAGGAGTCGTTAAGAGTTGAATCCAGCATTTGGTTATTGCTTGTCATTGTGTGATATGTCAGCTCAGGCTTGCATTTTACTAAGATACATATTACTATGTTGTGTTTCACTGAAACTTTTGTACTGCACTTGGAGCAACAGAAATCTCATTTAGATGAGATTAGAAGTGGATTACCTTTTTCTGTATTCCGCTGCAGTTGACAAAATCCTGCAGTCACACTCCTGGCTGTGTTCTTTCTGCCTTATCAGTTCAAAGTTTAAGCATTCCCAAATATTCTGTGAAAATCCTTTTACAGTCCCTTGTACGTCCTCTCAGGATTCAGAGTCCAGGAATGAAATATGTGTGAAGTGCCCCCTGGGTTTTGGGAGGAGGTAGAAATTGGTTCAAATTGGCAACATATACACGTCTGACAACATGAGGACTTAAATTTTTTTATTTTTTTAATTTTTTTTTAGAGAGAAATTAAGAGCATATTGAACCACTTTCCCTAATTGGCCAAGCTAGTGAAATATGTATGTGTGTGTGTATATATATATGCCATATAAAAAACCTGAGTATTGGAAATATTTTCACTCTATGACAAATGTAACCATTTGTTACTAATTTTTGATAGGTTAGAGCTATGCTAAACAGTGCTCCTGAGGCTGGGAGAGTCAAGGGGCAGGGGAGAGGAGTGGGTTTTCTTGTCACGAAAAGATCGTCTCTAACTGGATTTTTGCCCTTCTATTTGCTATTCTTGCAAGTCACCTATGAAAAGGAAAATAATATCCATGAGATAAATCAAGCAGAAGATAAAACTCTTTTCTTACAAGTTAGGTTTTTTTTGTTTACGCATAATGCTGTAGTACACATAAGAACGGGGTGTTGGCTAGAATAAATGCTTTATAAACCTTGGTACATTTGCTCTCAGAGAGATGTTGTGGAAAAAAGTTCTGAAGACTAACTGTGGGAAAATGATAGAAAAGGTTAAAAAAAAAATAAAGATGATGAGAAGAGGAATTCGTACAGACCAGGTGTTGTGAACAGAGCAGTGAGGATAAGTTAAGTTTTAGACCAGAAGATACGCTAAATTAAGCAAAGATTCCACAAAAAAACCTTGATCTTTTGACTTCAAAAACATGGATTCTTTCTGTGGACTTAATTACATTAAGGTAAAAGTTACATGCTTTTTTAGACACTTTCTGGAAGTAATATTTCAAAAATACCACTGCATGCATACACTGATGTACCACATCATATTCAACAAATATAACGAATATAAGAAAGAGCATCTGAAACAGTAGAACTTCTGGTTTATGTATATATGCATGTGTGTCAGCTTTTTGTTGTTCAGTCTGCACTGATTTTGTGTTGGTTTGTTTTTTTCATTACAGTTGTGAATTAAATGCTGTCCAAATAATCATAATTAGCACATTAGAATTTGCCTGCCTTCAGCTGAATAGAGCATTTACTTTCCATGGTACTCGCAAAATTTTCCTATTTACTAGGATAACAAGTAATGTTTGAGATACAGTGTAAGGAATATAATATTGCCAATTTTAAAGCACAACTATTTTTGCTTGATGATGCATGATTTAAAATCCATAAATTCGCAATTAGACAGTAATTGCAGTGTATCCCATTAATGATATTTTGTGTTACTCCACCTTTTGTATTTTAGCAGACCTCAGGAAGAATCTCGAGGGATTGATCACAGATATTCTGCATTTTTACAAGGTCCTAGTGTTGTTGTAATTTCCGAAGTGCATCCATTAATGAGGACGTTGTCTTTGAATTAAAGTTCCTTCCACATGCGGTTCTTTGACTGTCTCTTTAATGGCAATCATAGTTACTGTACAAAAAGATAGCCAAATGTGTGTGCACCTACTATTTAGTAGTAAAGTTTTGACTACAGAAGTACCAGTTATCTGCATGGTTAATAGCAAACAAAAATCCCAGATGGTGGTTGTATGAATATTTCCAACAATGGAAAAGCATATAGCCACAGATAGATTTCAACTGAAGCTCAGATTCATAGGATCCTGTAAAAATTGAGAGAAGCAAAGGGCTGAGGAAATTCGGGACGTAAAAACTCATCCCATATAAAATTTCATATTCTAATTGGTTCCCTACTTCCAGAGGGGGATAGCGATTTATTTCCCATTTTAAATCTGCTTTTAAGTGCAGCTCTGACAGTGGAGTCGCTGCCAGATATCTGTAGCTGCTAGAAGCAGCTCATACCCTTGTTTTTCATCTTTCAAGCCTTTATGTCTGTCAGTTCTCCAAGTGTCCCTGTAAGGGAGTAGTAACAACCTCATTGTACAGGTGAAGAGGTGGAAGCAGTGACTTGCCCAAGATCACTTAAGTTGGTAGGGAACTAAAAGAAGAAATTACGGATTCTGGATTTCTTATTTTTGAGCATTTTCTCTGATTCATAATAGATTTTATCCTGCTTTTGCCCAGGAAGAAGCCAAAGATGCTTTCTCGCTTTTGAAGGAAAATGGCTTGATTCCTTTCTGCTTTGTTTGAGATCACATCTCAGCCCTTCTTCCTTGCTGAGGAGCTTATGACTAATAACGGAAAACTCTTCCGATTTTTCTTCTGTGAATTAGCAGAATGTGGTTTGCCATGCACAGAATTACATAGGAAAACTCTTTTGAAGTCCACAGTCGCCTGACCCTGTCAGATTTGAACCGGTTATGAAAAAACCATTGGATTTTCACATTCGCCTGTGTTTTCAGAGCTCTCCGATACGTGGTGCAGGTTGCAGTGCAGTTCTCCGAGTTAACAACCGTGTTCAAATGCTTTGTGATTCTTAGTGGGCAGAGGACCCTGATGTATTTGTGCGAAGTTTTTCCCCAAAATCTTTGGGATGGATTTGATTTCCTTGTTACATTTCAGATAAATGAATTCTCCTTTGTTACGTTGCAAATGCGATCGTTTCTGGAAACTTTTAATTTAGTTGACAAAGTGAAGGACTTGTTTATTCTAAATTCTGCGCGCACACACACATATCTAAGAAACAAAAATAAGAAACAAGGATTGAAAGGTTAGGAAGTGCCAATTTCATACTTCTCTCTGTTAATACAGAGTTGCCCTGGCAGGCTGCATACCAGCTGCGGGCTGTAGGATCAGCGTGGCTGAGGAGCAGGACTGCAGACCGTTCATCCCACGGAGCCCCTGTCTCATTCATTTAATAGAATAACCATCCACGAGGGCAGGATTTCACTTTGCAGGAGTGATGGTAAATTTGGCACCCTCCGACTTCTGTGTGTTTGATTTACAATCCAAATAATCTGCTGGTTATGTCATTGTGTACCATTTATTATACGGGTTTTTGATATTGGTTTTTGATGTGCATATTCCTTAAAAAAAAGATTCTAGCTAAGGTCCATATGCCTGTACAGCAAATTCGAGTCTCCTTGAGAAAAACTTGTTCGTAATCGACTGAAGTCCAAAGACTTTAGAAGTACTTCATAGATTCTTTGCATCCCTTCTGAAGTATTAACCAAATTTTAGCAGAAATAGCCTGTGGTCAGCTATTGGTGTCTTTTAATGAGTTTGGTTTTAATCTTACTATCTGAACTAGAAATACTTGTTTCTTGTTAGGTAGCTGCAGAATGTTTCATTCATCTAGCAGTTGCCTACAGCTGCATATAAAAGAAGTAAAAGAACTTAGAGGCATTTGTTTTCAGCTAAAATAAATACTTGCTTTCAAAATGTTTTTATTAAAAAATATCCATGACAGCTTTGGAATATCGTCATCCTTGTTTTTTATTCACTCTTCCACATCATTAATTTACAAGCTAATGAAAAGGCTATGATCACAGTAAATCGACATGGAGCAATAAATTACTAAGTCTGTAAAAATACTTGGCAGTATTTAGTTAGACACTAGGTGAGATAACATTGTATTCCGTTTTGAAAAAAGAGTGTAAGAACAGGGGACCCTCCTGGAGTTTAAACTTCAGGTCCCCAAAGGTCTGTGTTAAGCTAGTCTCTGCCCAGCTTAAATAAACTCAGATTGCTAGATCTGGGTGACACAGAGCTTGTTGCTGCTTGACAGTAAAGTGCACCTCAGTGCTTTGCAAGTGGAAGACACAGCTTAGTGAAGTGTTAGATTTCCTGCTAAAGCAAGGAATATTTTTTTTTTTCTTCAGTTGTAAAGATAAATACTGGCAAAACCCGTTACTGTAGCTGGGGATGTAGTGTAAAACAGAAGCGTTTAATACATAATTTTAATTTTGAAGATTTTCCCTGTTTATAGAGGCAAAAGTGACTTGTTCTCTCTTCACTTTTGCCTTTAAGCAATACTGGGAATGGGGTTCAGTGGTCTGTCCTTCAGAATATCTGGTCAAGGCTTTTGTACTGACCTCTCATTTTATTTGCTTAGCATTTTTCATTATTGTTGTGGCTGTAATGCTTTCCCAGGTTACCACAAAATTCTTTACTTTGACGGAAGCACTGTATAGAAGAAAAGATGGTAACACCATTTAGGTATCTCTTTAAATTTAAAATGCAATGTGTTTTACATAGAAAAACTCAGGTGGATTATATAATAAATCTTTCATAGCCTTTGAACATTCCTTCAGTTCAGCCTGTCCCATAGGAGTCCTTCCACAAGTCCTTTCTCTGCATCGTGTTTCCAAAAACACGCGGCTCATCTTGAGCCAGTTTCCACAATCTTGGACACTTTGCTGAGAACATTCTGTATCTGGGCAGTTCCTATTTACCTGGGATACCAGTGACTTAAGTCATCAAGTTGCTCGACAATTATTTGCTCATTAGCCAGATATTTCAAAATCCTTAAGTTTTTCAAAGAAATTTTTGGTCGTAGTACCGCCCCGCAAATCAAAAAAGTAACAACATAGAAGTTAAATAAACCCCCCTAAATATTCTTCATTTGAAATTCTTGACTTTTTATAAAAATAGACAATAATGCTGTTAAAGAAATTGAAAGCAGAACTTTCAAAGTCAGGAAAATTTGTCTAATCCCCCAAAATTGTTAATCTGATACTTTTAGCAGTGTTAGTCATAGGTGACCAATAGAAACTATACCCTATTAAAGAAATTTTGGGACCGTTCACTTCTGTAACCATTGAGTGAGTAAAAACTTGGAAATGTGTAGGAGATTAGCAGCTTATTACTCATTTTTGTTTGTGCTTTTGAGGTCTACAGTAGATTTTATCTAATTAAATTTTGAAGCAAAATCATCCTCCCTTTTATTTTCTTTTTAAATATACTCAATCATCATGATATTAAAACAGGTTTAGCTTTCCAAGTTGCCTGACATTTTTAGTAAATCAACTTTATGAAGGTTTTATTGCTTTTTTTTTTTTTTTTTTTTAAGAAACAGCGCACACTTTTCTTTTTCTTGGTCTTCTCTGTCCCGGTCTGTGTGGCAGGTGTGCTAAGTATTTGAAAAACTTGTGCGTTATCCCAGGGATGAAGGTAGTTTACAACTTTAGGTGCTTGTCTAAAAGTGAACTGCTGACGAGAGATGGGGTGTGTGTGTCACGAGTGGAAGGGGGACGACAGAGGACCTGGAGCACTGCATCCACGCTACATTTCTGGGCCTGGCTAGACTAGCTCGGTGGCCAAAATCTGCTAGTACTTCAGTATGAAGCAGCTGCACCCAGAGAAAAATCGAGGCCAGAAACATTTAGAATATTGGATAAGCGTGAGAAATTTTTGGTCTGTAAAGCTCAGAGCTGTCTCTTTATTAGCACATAATTTAACGTGATTTGTATCCTTAATATCACACAGACTGAATCCTCTCTCACCCTTTGGTTTGTTAGGTCGGGTTCATTACTTTATTTTCTTTGGATGGAAACCTTCCCCAGTTATCAACCAGTGAACAAACATATTTAGACATAAGACTGAGTATTGTTTGTCCTTTCCTTTCAATCTGAAATCTAATTTCCAGCCACAGTAAAAACAATAAAACTGATGTTTGCTTTTCCCCTTTTTTTTCTCCAGTGATAAATATGATGTATTTTGAATTTTATCTGTATATCTAAAATATTCCTTTGGAAGCTTTTGAAAGATAGTGTTGCTTTTACTGCACAACTGGCTCCTGCTCAAGTGGTTTAAGCTGTATGCATGAATAGAAACTTTTGTTGCTAATAGTAAGTACATCCGTTGCTGAAGTACTTTGTAATTTACGTTTAGAACTAAGTGTAATTTCTCAGATTTTAACTATTTCAAATTGTTTCTCAATACAGAACTTTTTCCCCTCTAAGTTTTTTAATGAATCTGGCACAACAAAAACTAATTGCAGTTCTACCTACTGCTAAATTATCTTAGAATCTAATATTTCATCAACACAATGTCTACAGATTTTCTCAGCTATTTCTCAAGATATAAATCCTCTCCACTGTGCCCTATGTTTATCTTAACATACAGCAATACATTTTTACCCTGTGTTTTGTGTAACTACCATAACAGCAGTGCTTGGCAGCGGGGTGTTTTGTTTTGTTTTGTTTTGTTTTGTTTTTTCCTTGAGTGCTATCAATATTCCACCATAATTTTTATCCTGAAGGTAGTCTGTTGAGAGTCAAATAGATGGGGGTGCTTTCAACTTTCGATTTTCTCTCTTAATCCGTTTCGTGGATTTCTGTTTCTCCTTGCATCCTTACTCTCAGATTCTTTAGATAGATATTTAACATGTGTATGAGCACTAAGATACACTTTTCATGCATGATATGCATAAACGTTTTCAGATTCATTCTTGTGCCATTATTACAATTTTGTCTACATTGAGTATTTTCACGTGCACCTTTATCCCCTTCAGTACAGAGCCGTTTTGTTGTTTGCATGGCCAAGTACTTAGAAACTTTCCTTGTTAGTAACACGTTAGGGAATTTCAGACAGATTTTTCCAATATCGACTGATTTTTTTAGATTTAATCTTTGCCTTCGTGAAGATCAGCACCTATTACTTGCCTGAAGAAGTCATGTTTATCAGTAGTAATGTTAATAAGCTCTCCAATATATAGTTTTGCTCATTATTGAAAAATGCAAAGGGGTGTACAGCCTCAGGTGTGGATTTGTTCCTTCGTGTACAACACAGCATCGTGTACTGCACAAGCAGAGTGACAGTGCTGCTCTGTTTCTGTAGGTAGCGGCTATGTTCTGGTCTCTTGCTCATTAGAGACCCTGAAAAGTCCAAAGGGAACTGTATAACGTAACCATTTCCCTGTGCCCTAATGCATTAGAAATTCATTTATGAATGTCAGCAACTGCAGCTATGTTTTATGGAATGAGATCTGTAATGGTTTAAAGACATGCATCAATCTATATGGAGCTGGCTCGTACTCTCAAAGGGGCTCTTTGTAAATAAAGCTGTAATAGGTTTAGGAGTGGCCTGTGTGGGTCTCTGAAAAGACCGCAGTAAATGTCACCAGTAGTTTGGTTCAAAATGACAGTACATTTTTACAGTGGTAGAAACTAGCACTGTAACAAATTTTGAACCAAGTGAAGAAATATCAAAGGTTGTCAAAGGTTCAAATTACAATATTTCAATTGTAAATGTTACTTATGACTAACCTTATCTCACCAAAAAAAGTTGAGTTTTTTTCCTTGAGTTGCCTCTTGACATTTTGGATCATGTTAATACAATACTCAGCAAAAAATCTGGTGTGAACCCAGCAATCCAGCAGGTCATTAGCCAGAACAATGCTGGTATTTGCCACTGCTGTTCAGAAGTCGCACAGGATTTCAGAAGGGAAGAACAGTTGAAAAATCGGCAAATCAGATGCAGCTTGAAGGGGCAAACCAGGAGTGCGTTTGTTTTGAAGTGACAAACACTACAGCTGGATTCACCGTTCAGTTCAGGTCTGCTCCCCAGTAGCGTGGCGAAGCAAAGCGTTGGATTGCTGAGCCCTAATAATAAAAATACAGGGATTGCAGGCAGAAGAGGATCGTCCCTGGACAATGCAAAAGTTTGCTTCTCTAAAACTAGTGGCGAGACGGACTTGAGCCTGATCTGCACACGGCAAATGTGCAGGCACAAGCTGCTGCCGTTCGCCGTACATAGATCTCACACTCAAGGAGGGTGGGACAAGATTTCATGGTCTTTTTCATCTCATTATTTCCATCTGTCTATCTGGACACTCAGGCAATTAAATTAACCCCCGATCAGTCACATATAGGATGTTGTTATTCTTATGAAAACGGCTAGAAATTTTCATTTCCATGTATTTTGAAGATTAAATTTTTCACAAAACATAGACTCTCAAGCCTATTAGAAAAGCTTACCTGTTCACTGCTTGCCTGCTAGATTCTGTCTACCATCATTGAAACTTTAAAATCTAATAAATAACTATTATTGCTTTTTTTTATAACACTGGCTAATCATGCTCTGTGATGTACAGTAGTTTATTATTTATCTCAAATGCTAGGATGGATAATTACTGAAGATTTTTTAATCTGACTGTGGTTAAAAGGGAAAGAAATTTTTAAATTAATCTTTTCCAGTGCCATTTCGTTACTTGTTTCCTCTGTGGCTTATTTACTATACAATGGGTTTCTTTGTGCTTTGTGTGATCCAATTTCTAAGTCATATATGTGGGAAAAAGCGTGCACATCGGTAGGTAAATAAAAGCAAAGTATCAGAGGGAATACTTGGTAAGCTATAAATCTGCACCCTTGGGGAGTCTTTTTTATCTCTTTCTTCTTTCCTGTGCTTTTATCTTCTTGCTATGGCAAATGCTTAAGTACCGCTTATTACCACCTTCTCCTTAAATCCCATTTCCCCTCTTCTCCCCAAAAAGCATCCTTAAGTATGAAACTTGGATTTCATGGAGGTCGTGAAATAACTTTTGCAGTGTGCAGTTTGGAGTCCTTGCACTTTGACTGTTGTGATTACAGCAAGATACAACCAAAGATTTTTCTGGAGGAATATGTTGGTACCAGGAGGAGAATAGGTTTCTAAGAACACCTTGGGGTTCGGAAAGAAACGATAAATGTAAGAGGAAATATTTCCAGAATTCCCTTATTAACGGTGAATTCAGGGCCCAAGTCTGCCAGTGTTACTCAGCTGGAGTAATTTAGTAAGTGTAAGTAGTCTCGCTGTGGTACACTGCAGCAAGGTCATTCAGGGTGCCTGTCTTAATGATCTTGTTTTGCTTAAGTCTAACATGTTGAATTTTTCAGAAAAAAAAGTAGCATGTTCTGTATTATGAAAAAAATGCTTTTTATGAGCACATGCTATATGGAATCTTTATATTAATAGCATCTTGGCATTTTACATTCCCAAGGCAGTCTCAGAAACCATGCGAGGGCTGCAAATCTGTTTTATAAGTGCTGTAATTTGTATCAGGACCAGATTTGATCAAGTCCAAATGTTTGGGGTTTTTTTCTAAAACGCTGAATCCATTTTAAGCCTTTATGCATCTCTATAAGAACGGCCAGCCATATAGAGTTAGACTCAGCCTGTAGGATGTCAAGTTATTGTGTGAACAAAAATGTAAGTCAAAATAATTCATGCATTAATGGGCTGGAAGAAGGAATAACTTTTACTGACACTTCTTTAAACTCCTTTAGTAACATTTTAGGAATTGCTTTCAAACTGAGCTCACTGTGGTCCTTGCTTCATGCTTACCTCTTAGCAGCCTTCAGGATAACATTATCAGGTCGTCACTTTTATTGCTGCACGACTTTTGATTTATGTTTTGGCCATCAAAGTTGCCAAAAGATGATGATTTACATACAAGAATATTCTGTAGATTCAGCTTTCTTTGTTCAGCAATTTCCTCTATGCACTCCAATAGCCTTAGTTTCCTAAGAATTAAAAATTTTGTTACCAGACATTCGTACTTCCCACGGACTAGAAAGAGGAAAGTTTCGGGTTGGTCAGGGAAAAGATTGTCAGCAGCCCGGGGAACATTCCTGCAACACACTAGTGTTAGACGCTTTGATAATTCCTTTCTGATGTTGTGAGGAAACCACATTTTAAATGTCTTTGCTTTAAAAACTTGTGTTTTGATTGTAAAAGTAAGTAATTTCAACCTTCTAAAAGCAAGATTTTATGCCGCTCTGGTGAGCTTTAGTTCTACTTTCCAATTGTGTGGCCACACACATGCACGGTGCCTGGTTCGGGGTGTGATTTTTTTTTTTTTTCTTTTTTTCTTCCCCCTCCTCTTCCCCCTTCATTGAGACAAACTTTTCAGTATGTGGGTAGAACGTTAGTCAAGTTGAACTTAATGCATACAAGTATTACTGAACAAAAATATGTGCTTCTAGCATTTATTTTAGGTTATATGCTAGTTTTACATTATCCCAGCTGGGTATTAAACTGAGTTACAGAACTGGCAGTATTTTGGGGAAAACCAGATGTGTACTCTAAGAAAACAATAGTTTTGGGTCCAGAGCTTTCATTGAAGTCTGCTTCAAATTCATGCTCCATATTCCTCTCCCTTTTCTCACAAAAAAAATTGAGAGTTGTTCAAAAATGCATTTTAAAAAATCCAAATGATGATCGGAAAGTTTAACATGTATGCAAATGCTATCTGGATATGGCTTCAGAAAGTAAAGACCTTTGGCTGGCCTGGAGGCTCAGCTGGTAGCAGAATGTATTGCCGTATGGGAGACCCTGATTTAAGTTCAACCACAGGCCATTAATGTCTGGAAGCTCCACATAGGTGAAACTTTCAGCTCTACAGCAAACTAGTAGAGGATTTGGAGACTGTGTTACTGATGGATGGTTCCTGTAATTACATCCCAAAGTAATCGTCTGCCATGGATTTCACTGAAGTGGAAAATGAACACAAATGGTAAACGACTGGGCGAATAAATGACAGCGCACACAGATAAGTGCACAAAACCTTGGAGAACCACTGAGACTGGTGCTCTTGAAGGGTAAAATTGCCCTGACAGTAGACATATGGTTGAGGTTTAATTCACAGGGGAGAACAGGCACTTAACTACTGTGCCAATTGTTGTCCACCCCCAAAGCAAACAGATTTTAATGATTTATAGCAGAACAGGGTGTATGTGTTACCTAATGTGTTTAGAATGACCTGATACAGTTTTCTAAGCAATGCAGGAAGTGAAGCGGATAAACAATCACTTCTTACTCTTCTTTGTTCAGAATTTAAACAGCAGAGTCTTGGTTATCTTCTGTAATATTAGTTTCTCTGAAAATGCTTTCCCATGCAGAGCTTCATGCCGTAGGCTAATACATGCAAGCAAAAAAAAAATTTTTTTGAAAATCATTACCAGAAAAATGATTTTACTTGTGTTCTCAATGTGGAATGTAACTGGCAACTCACATTTTTAAGAATTTGTATAATTCGTAAATGTCAGGTTACTGACCCAACTTGAGAAAAATAAATAAAGGAGGAAATTAATTCAGTAACCAGGAATTCATTTGCAAAATTGGGGAAGTATCATCTGCAGTACTACGTAACATGTAGTACACGACTTAGTCAAACAAACTGACACTCTGTTAGGATTCATTTTCATTTTATGACTTTAAATTAGAAAAAGCATGTTTGCATCATTGCAAAGGCTGGTGTGAAAGAAGCACCAATTCCCAAGCTCTTCTCCAGGGTATTAGAAACATTTGTCCACTTAGTGCGTTGACTAAAGGGAAAGCACATGTGAAGTTACATTACTGAGCAGGCTTCTGGTGGAGAAGCTAAGTAGAAACGATACAGCTTCACGTGGAGAGAAGTATATATAACTGATGTCTTATCTGTGAACTTTGATGGAAATCAGCGGATGGTGATTTGTGTTAGTCTAACGTTATTAAATTTGTCAAATAGATGATAGGTTTAAAAATGACAGTGGATATATGTAAGAACATCCACTTTAACGAAAGAAATCAATTATTTTTCCCAATTCCTTTTGTTTGAGAACTATTGTCTGAAAATGTTTTTGACATGAAACATAAGATTTTCTGAGGTGGAACATGATACATAGCTTATAATATACATTACATCTGCTTTTAGTTTCAGTCATCATTGGAACACACTGAGCAGTTTACAGCAGCACTAACTTTTTCAGTGCAAATAATTTAAGTGAAGTAGATAAAGCTTCTATTATTTTGGATTCTTTTTACATGAACTTTACTAGTAGATAAAAGCCAAGATTAGAGATATAGTTGGGTATTTTAATTCTCTTCCTACTGATATCCTGTAACCTTTTGTACGGCTATTTTGAGAAGTCCAGGTGTTCTTGTCATGTGTTTTTCATTCTAAAAACCAGCCATTTCATATATTTATTTCTAGCCTAAATTCTGGAGTACATGTTCCCCTTACAAATGTGTATACCCTACTATAATATGAATAGAACCCCTTATGTTTGTGTATCTTACAGCTATCTGTCATTCCTGTTTATCTTGAGATTTGGGTGGAAAAGCAAAACTAAAGCAGACAGACACTTTCAAGTTCTGGATTCCTTTCCCGTCTATGCAAATCAGAGAGCATCTTCCCTTAGGTCGTGGGTTTGTTAAAGGGCAGAAACCCTGAGTGTTTGAATCTGCTCTTCAACTTCTGTCAAGTTTACACTTTTTCTTGTCCTTCCTGGGATTTTTTCTTGAATTATGTCTACAATGTTATTTTTTGTGCAAGTTTCTGTAAGAAACTTATTAGTGTAATTCAGGTAATTCTCAGGAGTAGTGCTTTCTTATTTAAGTGTTCTTTAATTGACAAGTACTGGCTTATAACTTTCTCCAACTTCTGATTTATAGTTCAGGCCCAGTTACAGTTAACTCCTCACTGTGGTTGTTCCTACCATTCTTCTTCTGCTTTTCTTTTGAAGCCATTATGTACTTCTGATACTGATTGATATAAATTGAGCCGATGACATCATTTCATAATTGAAGTGCAGGAGGTAGTATATTCATTTTCTTTTCCTTAGGACTTTTCCTCAACATTGCAATACTAGAACTTTTCTGTTCTTCTGTGTATAAAAGGCTCATGCCGTCGTCGCCTGTGCTTTTTTTTTTCCCATCCATATTTCTCCAACTTAATAGGATCCTGCAGTGTACGGTAAGAGCAGTGTTTTGTTGCCCTAGCAACAAGAGCCAAACTTTCAGATGTTATTTTGCTAGTATTTAAAAAAAAATCACTGCCAGTTATGATGTAAACATTTGCAGTTCCCCCCAAATGTCTTTTCTTTCTGGAATCAAAGTAAAATCACCGTTCTGAGGGGAAACTGATAAATTGTTTTAGACTTTTTTAAGCAAAATAACAGATGTGTGTGATTCTGGTAGATCCTCAGTGATCTGGTCTTACTGTTTTTAAGTGGCATATTTACTGCTAGCCTCATCGGAGGAGATGTACCCTCTCATCAGCACTCAGAGTCCAAATTCTAGTTTTAAGTTATTTATGAAAGGA